>NC_139815.1:25069189-25669189 GCF_963457635.1 Microchirus variegatus | reverse complement strand
AAAAGAAAAACTGCATGTCCTTCATCTTGGGTACAGTGGGTATAGAGAGCAAACACTACCTGTCCTGGGTACAAAGCAGAGTATCATAAATGATATTCTCTTGTTTGGATACAGATTGCGCTTCTCTCGTGGACATAAATAAATGCAAATCGTGTTCCCCCATCGTCATTACACTGTGAAATCAGTTTTTACGTGAACATAAGAAGTCTAAGCCAAAAGTCTACTGTCTATATCAATTGGAATTTTCAGTTTTTTCACCCCTACAGTATCTTCACAGAAACGTTCATGAAATGTCTTCAAACACACAAAACCCAGCAAAAATGCTGTCAAACCGCTGTAGTACATATATATGTTATGCCAGGCCTGTATGTGCTGCAACAGAAACACACCAAAAAATAGAGACGACGACGACGTGGAGCATGTGCACAAAGACCCTTGGAAATATTATGGATGTTTTACTGTGACGTGGGAATATTGTCTCATCTTCATTCATATAAGCAACTGTCAGGAGGATTTTCCCTGTGGGTCAAGAAGTGATGATGATTCTACATACACTCTCGACAGTAGGATCCACCCGAGCCCTCTTCTTCCGTGGTCCCTGTGGCCCCGTTTCTCCGCTGCTGGTGCCTTCACCCGGCCCTGGGGCTAAACAAGACACCGATTACAGCTTTTTAAAATGCATTAAGAAGTGAAGGTTAACGGTCGAGTAAAAACTCTGTGAGATCAGTTTCGTAGGTTGTTCAATTAAATGTTTTTTTTTCATTTATTTAACTAGAATGATCGATGGCTACTTCCCCCCAATGAGACGCTGCTTCAAGGCTAAATGGATGAGCAGGTAAACAACAGTGTGCCGTGTGTTCTGTATTTAAATGAAGCTTCCAGCTGATTCAATTTAATTCTGGGTACTTTGACGCATTTTCTAACTTAAGTCAAGCATTGTGTCCACGTCCATCAGAGTCATTAACAGTCTTCTATTCATTTTAACACACTTCATAGTTCATTTATTTGTTTTACAATTACAAGATGCACTGTTGATTGCTCTCTGGATGTCATTATCTGTAGCAATGAGTGAGTCCAATATGTACTGGTGCTTTTACATACATTAAAGCTGCACTGTGGTGATTTATTTTCTTAATTTTTGTTGGTGTTAAAGTTCACATTCTGGCCCAGTTTGGTCTTCCCGGGCAGAACCACTATAACATTAGTTGTACGGTGTGTCTATCATCTGAAAACAGGCTCTGTCATGAAATACTATCAGATGTGACTGAGAGAGCAGCAGCAGAGCAGGGACAAGAAGCGTTAGGGTCGTCTTGTCAAACTGTGAACTTTGCAAATGATCAGATCAGAGTTCACTTTTTGTTTTCAGTCATAGTCCAATCTGTTAGCAGTCATCTCACTTTGCCTGTCTGTTTCAACATAAAAAGAGTCACTTCCTGTGTCGCCGGGGGACACAAGATCTCAACACTGCTATACTGAGAAAAACTCTTATGATTGTTGTGTGGAACTGACTGTGGCTGTGACGTCAAATGCCTTGAACAAACATTTAAGCGTTAAAGGCACAGTAGGGTTTCAATTAAAGTAAAACAATGGCAAAAGACCTAGCATTGGCAATTTCCCATTAGACTGTTCTGTTCTTGCATACGCCACACAACAATCGGCTGTTGTCGTCTCTCTGAACTCTCTCTTTGCAGGGCCAGTGCATCTGTGGCCTCACACTAAAGAGCCCTGACATTTTATTGAGTGCAGAGGATCATCGAGAGCATTAAAAGTTCATTAGCTATCACAATTTTAAAAAGGCAAACCTTACGTAAAACATTGCAGCAGCACTGTAACGCAAATTAAGTCATTAAATGGGAAAGAAACAGTCCATTACCTTCAATACAAAATATCCATTGACTATCTTTAGGTACCTAACAGATTAAGTTTATTGAATAGAGCTTGAATTGTCACTGTAATGACTATAGAAACTGTCCTTTAAACAACTACGTGCCTATTTGTATTTTGCCCTGTTACCCTGGAAATAGCCTCGGCAGGAGCAAAAGCTGTCTAGTCTCATTTCCTCCTAAATAATTTGACATTATTTTTATGTCTTAGGGAGAGAACGAGATTTTGTGGGTATTTTTGTAGGGGCTTATTTAGAGTTACAAGAGGAGACGAGCAATGTTTGTGTCCCCAGGTGATATTACCATTCGTTCACCATCTTTAAGAGGCAGCGCTGAGGGTGAAGGTACTTAAACCCGGTGCTGTATTGTGCTATAATACGCACCCCAGCGTGAAAAACATTCCCATCACACGCTGCAACGGCACATTATCAAGATTAAGCATTTTTTTCCCACATCACGGGTGTTCATATTACGGCGCAATACTGGCTCTGGAGGAAGTTATCAACCTATCACGTATGAACTCTGTAGAAGCAAACTGAAGGCTTGTTGTCCCAGACTCCTCCCAACTTTTATAAACCCTTGGTAAAACTTTAGATTTGGGAACACATATTCACCATTAACTAGGTGCTTACTAACATATATAAGTAGCATGCTAGCGGTTTATTAGTAATCATTAAGCACGTATTAACACCTTATTCTACATAACCTTATTCTACCGCTAAGATTTGTATGAAGTATATAAGGTGTTAATATGTGCTTAATATTTACTAATAAAGGGCTAGTGTGCTACTTATATGCATGTTAGTTCAGTATATCATGCAGCCCCTACTCCAGAGTTACCAATTTGTTATCTTGCTCTCATGTGTCAAATTAGCAACAGGACCACGCCCCCTTCCTCAGCTCTCAGCCCACTTGTTGGCATTTTCCAAAATCTCAGCTTCAGAATCAGGGGTTTACGTTAGCCTTTAAAAAATATATTAGTCATTTGCAACATTTGTGCATTAAAATATCTAAAAAGAAAAATAACATTGTTATATATATATTGTTGAGCAGTCCACTAATATCAGCCAATGTTTCCAACACAACATTCATAGAAATCTGTATTATTATCGGTCTACAAATGCAAGGAGCGTCTGCACGACTGTTGATCACATAACTGTCCGACGGGACCCTTAACAGGCTTCAAACTTGGCAGATGACTTGCTAAGATCACCAGTGTGTGCAGTGTCAACTGTGGAGGTGTTTGGATAAGAGATAACGGCAGAAATGCACCCTCTCACACAGACAAATTGTCCATTAATCACGGGCACTGCACTAATTCAAGGTAATGGACCGTTTCATTGTGGTCGCCTTTTAATAATGTTGTCTGCTTTACTTTCCGAGGCAAATCACCTATGAAAGGAGATAAAGCAGGAAATATCCAGTGCTGCTGGTAAGTCCTGCGTTGTCTTTTTTTTCTTCATTTTATTGTGTGTATTTGTTCAGTAATGGATCTTGACCGCTCATCTGTGTTGTTTGTTTAATTCCCCTCGTATAAAAGCAGAGAGACCACAATTCCCATGATCCCACGCTCTTTCCAAACATCAAACCACTCCTTTGTTCTTGTCTTAACTGACCCAAAGTTGATGATATTTCAAATTTTGTGCATTAAAGCTTTATCTTATCTTGACTTCATGATTTGTATTACCTCTTTGGTGAACGTCCCCATCTGTCTCTCAAGTCTCGCTTATCATAACTAAAGTCAGTAATGAAAATGAACTCCCATATACAAATAAAAGTTAAGAAGATTTTTTTACTTACTCTTCTGTTTTGCCTTTTTTGCTTTCCTTTGAGCCCAGACAGAAACAAAACAACATTGTGATGTGAGTGAGTGACATCATTCAGGACATACATATAACAATATGATACTTTATAACAGTGTATCCGTGTAAATGATGTGTTTGCAGCGTGTTTAATTATTGATTGATTGAACAACGTGAACACTTACAGATCAACATTTTTCTGCTGCACGGCAGCAATCTTCTTACTTGGTGCTAAACCCCTCATCTTTCCCTCAACATAATGGTCCCTGTGGAGGAGAAGAAGAGTGAGAATCTTCACTTCTGTAAAGCGCAGAGCTGCAACTAACAATAACTTCCATGATCAATTAACCTGTTGATTATTATTTTTTGTATTATAAGTTATTAGTTAGTATTAATAAAATGTTCTCAAAAGTCTTGTTTTGTCCACAAGCCAAAATTATTCCATGTTATGAAAACAGTGTTATGGTGCAATAAAATGTTAATATTGAAGAAGCTGTTTTAATTATTAAAAATAAACACTTAAAAAAAAAAAGGTGATTAATTTAGTCATCAATTAATAATCGATTAATCGTTACAGCCCTGGTGAAGATGGACAAGGAACCATATATGGCACCTTCATGGAACTTGATTTTCTACTATTTTAATTTCCAAGTATGTATGAGTGTTCTGCAAAGGGTTCTAAAAAGGTCTTACATAGTCTTACAAAGTGGTCATACATACAGTACATACTGTGCACAGAGCGGTAGACTTACTGATTGGCCTTCTGAAGCTCTTTTTGTTTCGCAAGGTTGCTGTCCACATATTTGAGAACTCTGCTTTCAGGAACCCATTCATCCCAGCTGTAAAAAGAACAACATTTCAAGCCTCAAAACTCCATCAGGATGAGAATAAACAGCCTATTCCATACATCGTACATACAGAACATACTGTGCTCGGCTCACACACAAACACATGAGTTGTAAATGTAAGGACACACATGTAACCTTGACCTGAAGTCTAAATCATGACGCACTATCATTGTCAAAAATGTCCCCACAACGATAATTGTGAACTAAAATGTGTCCTTGCAAAAGTAGAAAAACATGGGGGGGGGGAAATCTGCTCACTTTTTGTTCCATCCGCTGTAATGAATGAAGTATTTAATCAGCTTATCCTTTATGCTGATCTTTACACACTGTAAAATAAGAGAGACAGGCCTGAGTTAGTCATTGGCTGACATTTATTTTGTTGTTAATAATTGACTCATTACACACACACTAAAACACACCTTTGCCTCGTACAGCAATGGCCCATGAAAGCACAGGACTCTTTCACCTGCGAAGAGGAGAAAGAAAAGGGAGAAAAACAGCGTATAAACATTCAGGCAATGAAAATGCATTTCCTGTCATGAAACATTGAGATTCACAGTGCTATTCAAAAAAAATATGTCTATAAACTGGAAGGCTGAGGGTGAGATTCCCAGTTGATGTGTCCCTGGACAAGACAAATGACCCATGTTGCTCCTGATCGCTGTGCCGACAGCATGCAAGTAGGTATGATAGAAAAAGTTTGTGTGTAATTCGAGCACATTTTTGTACAATAACAGTTTCGATGTTACAACTCAATTTGACAAAATCATCATGTTATGAACACATGTTTGGCAGCAGGTCATCATTCAACGGGGAAGGTCGTGCGATTGATCCCTGGCAGCACTCGTCTACATGCCACTGTGTCCCTGGTCCCTTAAATTGCATTCAGTGCTGTACGAATATCCGAGTGAATGACTGAATGGATCAAAATCTTGATTCGGTGATATATTGTCGTCCTTCCTCGTGTAATACGATAATCGACACATCAGGGCAGATATCGATTGACAAGGGTCTCAAACTGGCGGACCCCCCAATCGATTGCATGCAGCCCCCCACTTAATATCATGTTATGATGAAAACATGGCCCACGAACTCACAGTCTTTTAAACACAGTGTGTAGCTGAGGCACAGCTGCCAGTGAGGTGATAGAAGATATGTTTGCTAGTAATGTTTTTTAGAACAGTAATAATAAGACATTTGGTCAGAATTATCCCATTACTAAATGTATCATACAGTATACAACGTTCAGTGACATATATAAATTACGCTTGTTAGGGCCCGAGCCACGAATGGCAACATGGTACAAATTTTCATTAGAGTTGTCCACACTACTATTTATGTTATTTAAAATAAATGTCTGTTTTTGATATTAATACATTAGGGTTTGTTCTCGAGGCCGGACGGTCATTTGAGTTTGAGAGTTAGACCGATATCGTGATGTATCACTATACGATCGCCTAGCAATATAGCGATTATCACATAACCGCTGTATCATGATATTATTGGTGGACTGTGTATCATGTACATCAAAGTGATTCCCACCCTTACTGTTAAGTGGTCATCAATATTATAAATGCATATATGCATTAGCAGAATATAAATGCCAACCATTTACATATTACTACTGTTACTACTTATATTGCTAAACATGTCACTAAATGTTGTGATGCTAGCAAAATATTACTAAAAGATACAACAACCAAGAATGACTGGAAATACAGTTATTTATTCATCTCGCTCTGGTAATAGGGTATGTTTTTGTTATAGGTGGGACATAAACGTGTTAAATTACTTCATTAAACCCAGTTGTTGAACTGAAATGTGTTATTTCCCCCAGTGTCTGTGTAAGTTACTGTCTGTGGCTACATGCAGCATGTTAGCATGTATCCCAAAGCAAAACATCAACAACGAGTCCTTAAATGTGTGTGTATCTATCACAACTAAGTTATGTCGTCACTGCGATATTCAACATTATCGCATATCGATGTTTTCCTCCACCTAAAATCGTTAAACACCGCACCCCAACGACACATAGCATTTGTACACATGCTAACCGTTAGCCTGTCGCCAACGGCTTATTTCAACATTACGCGTTGTTATTAGGTGAAAAAGCCTCTACATGCGTCAACCCTGCGTGTGTTTTAAGTCAATACCGCGCATGTATTTGCGGTTATTCGGGCTTTATCTTGTTTTTTCCCCGTGAGGCTGCGACAACGACGACGACAACAATAACAACAACAACAAACCCGCCCCTTCTTCACACGCTTTCTTCGAGCAGCGCTGCTGTTTCCACGTACGAACCTTCTTGAAATTTAGGTTTAGGGTCCTGTTTTGGCGCCATTCACAGACTCAGCTGGACGGTTGTCTGACCGATCAAATCCGTGCATCGCCAGCGTCCATCTCTTCCGGTCACAAACACCTCCGACATCGGTGCCGAAGCCAAGGAGAAGCCGAGACTGGCCTGCTTGCTGGCGGGTCACCTGACCACGAAGCCGCGGGGCTGCGCTGCGTTCACGGGCGACCTCCAAAAATCGGAAAATCAACCACTTCTTTTGTTGTTGTTGTTGTTCTGCTTCCTCTCACTTCCCCCCTGCGGTTGACAACTCACGTGACAGGCGCACTACCGCCACCTTCTGCTCCGGAGTGTGCGTCACAGCCTGACACCGAATAACTAATAATAACTAAGCAGATTTTTGATGGTCAAAACCAACACTTTCTTAACTCTTCTTTTAGCTATAATTCAAAGAACGAGTTGATTAAATTATTACCATTCAAAAAACAGTTTAATATGTTTTATGGTTTTATTTTCGATTGAAATATGCGAACGGTGCAAATCGTAAAATAAAACCGACAGACTCACAGCTGTACATTCAAACAAGTAAAAACAAGAAAATCCCACCTCTTCCTATAATGCCTCAAATATAAAGGAAAATGTTTACATTTAAAGTCAGTTAAAAATCCACAAGAGGGAAAAATCACTGGATCGGCTATGGGACAGATGAAAATGTAAAATAAGATACTATATCGCATGCTTTGCACAGACTGTTAAACTGTAAATAAAAATCATCAAATGTATTTAAGCTGAGTCTTTGTGTTTGGGCTGTTTAGTTGTGCTTTTTTGGGGAGAACAATATTTGTGACACTTGGAGAATTGTGTCTTTGAAATGACTCAGCACAAATGTGTTGTTCACAGCCTTATACGTTCATCAATGGTCAAAAATGACCAGTATTGAAGTATTGTCTCAATTATAATTCCTACATGAGCTGCTGTAAACACAAATATGACACTTAATCCCATCATTTAATCCCAGTGTTTCTAAAGTCCAGTCAGTACACAAGCAAAAACAACAACAACAACAACAACAAATAATGACGACACAGAAATGCTTTTGAGTCACTCTTAAAATATACGCTCACACACACAGTTATATACAGTACATACACATGCATTTATACAGATTCTGTTACTTATCGGCTGTTTAAAGACTTATATACAATTCAACGTGATACTACGACTGGATCAGGGTTGGTTTTTCTATCCGATATACACAGAACAAGATAAAATATTCCATATATTATATGGAAAATTTTAAATAAAATACCCTGGTATATACAATAGAACAGTATTTCTGATCTTCCTCTGAGTCGTGTACCACCAGTGCACGTACTCCAGTTTGAGAACCATGGCTGTAAAACACATAAGGAAGAAAAAGAAAACAATAAAATGTTTAAAACAGGCAACACTAATAAATAAACATGTCCAGCATGTAAAAAATAAAGCTCCTCGTAAGAATATGTAGATGAGTAAGTGACGACATCAGGGTCATAAATGGACTCGACCACCGTCTCCTGAAATGCTCCTTCCTGCCTTATTGGATCGGCACATGCAGCCCAGTGTCCGTGCTGTCACAGGGAGAACATCATCCTGCTCATTCTGATTGAAATAAAACAATCACAATACACCCAGCGTGTGTGTGTGTGTGTTCTTGTACTTGCAGCATACTGAGGACCAGTGAGGGTTTTTAACCAACAAAGTGAGGTCATTTTTACGGAGTGAGGACATTTTGGCCGGTCCTCACTTTGTTTTCATTGAAATCACTTCCCGAGGTTGCTATATGCTATACTCAATTTGTCAAAAAAATTTCCCACATTTTAGACGATATAGTATAGTATGACGTTTTTGTCAAATTTTGGACGAAATTTTTTTTTTGACAAATTTTGGACCAAAATTTTTTTTTTGTCAAATTTTGGACAAAAATTTATTTTTGTCAAATTTTGGACCAAAATGTTTTTGGTCAAATTTTGGACCAATTTTTTTTTTGGTCCAATTTTTGGACCAATTTTTTTTTTGTCAAATTTTGGACCAAAAAAAATTTTTTGTCAAATTTTGGACCAAAATTTTTTTTTGTCAAATTTTGGACCAAAATGTTTTGGTCAAATTTTGGACCAAAATCTTTTGGTCAAATTTTGGACCAAAATCTTTTGGTCAAATTTTGGACCAAAATCTTTTGGTCAAATTTTGGACCAAAATCTTTTGGTCAAATTTTGGACCAAAATCTTTTGGTCAAATTTTGGACCAAAATCTTTTGGTCAAATTTTGTCAAACTAATGTTTTCCAGCCCTTTTTGCTCTGGGGCTCCACCTGCAAACATTTTATGGTACTGCAACCAGTAGTTCTTTATAGATGTCATTCATGAAGTAGATATTTGTAATTGTGTTGATTTATAAAGTGGAAATGCTGGTCCTCACTTTGTCAGCAACACAGTCCTCAGTATGCAGCAAGTACAAGAATGTGTGTGTGTGTGTGTGTGTGTGTGTGTGTGTGTGTGTGTGTGTGTGTGTGTGTGTGTGTGTGTGTGTGTGCGTGTGCGTGTGTGTCGCAGCTTGTAAAATCATCAGGTGGCACCTTTGTGCATGTGTCTCATATTCAAAGGGGCTGAGAATGATGAAGGATGTTTCCTGGATGCTGAGCATAAAGAGCGTGTTTCCATGTGCGCGCTCTGCTCATTATCTCCAGTCCACAGGTTCATTGTTCTGAGAGAACACAGAGAGAGAAACCTCCTCCGCTCTGCTTCCAGGCAAGGCTCACGTGTGAGTTCTTCAGTCACATTTTAATACATTCCCTTTGGTCGATTATGCGTCGACGGCACATAACGGATCAGCCAATCGCAGGGCAGCAAAGACGACGCGCTGACGCTCAAACGAGTTCACGTTTCTTCCTTCAAAAGGGTGATTAAAGTGGCTTTAAAGACGACATGCTCTCCATTTCCGTTCCTTTGCTGTGCGAGGTCCAACAGAATTAAAGCCTGTACATATTTTCATGTTTTATCTGTTATTGTTTTTGTGTTTTCTTAAGCTTGGCAGCTCGTAGCCAAGCAGACAGTCTACATTGAGCACAGTGCACAAACATCCTGGTGCAAGTCTGGATGAATGGGATGGTTGTGTCAGGAAGGTGTGGTGAAAAAAAATGTATCTGTCAAATCAAATACGTGTTTGAGTGTCATTGTCAAATGTAACCGAACCAATTTCTCCCCCCTGGGAGAAGTGTTCTGATCCTGTCATAGACTTTTCCCCTCTGCTCTGACCCCAGCATTGACTTTTATCCTGAATTTCTATAACCAGAGAATGTTCTGAAAGTGGAGAAAATGTCCAGAGAGCAGCAGTTGGAAATGCCTCGTTGATCGGTTTAAAACTGTGTGCAGAAAAACTCAAAAGTGACTCTCGTTAACTATTCAGTTGGAGTGGGCAACATGAGCTTAACATGACATCACAATATTTCCAGCATGATGTTGCAATAAAAAGATTAGTAGTCATAGTAGTAAGATATAATAGATATGTCATAGAATTTCAAAATAAAAGAACCTCTGTTGACTCTGTTGATATAGTTCACAATAAAAATGTTAAACGTTTGAGACCTCACTGCTCTACATGGTATTTTTCCACATAGAAATGATTAAAAACTATAAAAATAATAAGTGTATGTCTGACTTTATGTTGTAACAAATGAGACAGAAGTGTATTTAACAATAAAGGTAGAAGAGTATTTTCACTATTAACATGCTATGTCAGGAGGCACAAGTGAACCCCTGTGTTTTGTGCTGTAGCCTCCTTATTTATGTATGTATCTGTTTTTATTACATTTTTTACATATTTTGATTATGTCAAATGTTAATTTTGTTCATGTTAATTAACTTTACACGCAAGATACTGCCTCCAAAAGCGTGTGTGACTTTGTTGTAATTAAAAATTGAGGGGGTTTGTTTTCCTCACCTATCCTCAAATGTCTGTGCGCCACTGAGATGAGCCGCAGCAGCAGCAGACCTCACCAGGTTCCACTTCTTCTGCTTTATAAGGAGTCCTGTGTACATAATAAAGTGACCAGTGAGCGTCTGACGCTGATTATATGATTAAAATATTCACATTTGTGTGACGAAAGCTCTCAGAATCTCTTCCCACTAAGGAACAAGGTGCCACGTGCAGTTACGCGCGCAGTCTCTTAAACTGCAGGACAACAGGGAAACATCTCACCTAATGGATTTTTTAACGTGTGATATTTTTTTTACATAGTAGTTTCTCAGTAGAAACGGCTCAGATTACATTTACGCACACGATTAAAGACGAGAACTGGTGGAAGTGCCAAATGCGCAACCGGTGCGCACTGCTCCCCTGTTTCCCTGCACACTCTCCAAACACCATCTATCCTCGGCGAACCAGATCCTTCAGCTTGTTCCTGAACTCCCTCCTCATGAGGCAGTAAATGATCGGGTTGAGGCAGCTGTTGGTGTGCGCCAAACACACGGTGAGCGGGAACACGTACGTGTGGACGATGTAATACGCGCTGTCCCAGTTGGCCACGTTCATCTTGACCAGGACGCTCCACAGAGTGATGGCTTGGTTTGGCATCCAGCACAGGAAGAAGGACAACACGACGATGGTGATGGATTTGGTGACCTGCGATCTGCGCTTGCTGTTGCTGGTTTTCATACTGCGCTTGCGGATGAAGCGCAGCAGCATGATGTAGCTGATGGACACGACGCACATCGGCAACACGAAGCCCACGAGTATCTTCTGTATGTGATAAAGAGCCAGCGAGTTCTGTCCACCCGGGAACCTGAGCAGACACAGCTTCTCCCCGGTCACGTTGCTGACTGTGGAGAAAATGGACGTTGGCGCAGTCGCCAGAGTCGCCAGTGTCCAAATGATTGCGCATATCCATTTGGCGGAGCAGGATTTCTGCGCGCTGCTGTTCTTCAGAGCGGACGCCACCGAGCAGTAACGGGTCACACTCATGGCCGTGAGGAAAAACACGCTCGCGTACATGTTCATCACCGTGATGGAGAGGATGATCTTGCACATGGCGTTCCCAAACGGCCAGCTGAAGTCCAGCGCCGTGTCCACGGCCCAGAAGGGCAGCGTGAGGACGAACTGCAGGTCGGTCACCGCCAAGTTGAACACGAAGAAGTTCACCGTGGACTTTTTCCTCTCCTTTTTCACGCGGACGAAGAAGAGGACGAGCAGGTTCCCGATCAGACCCGCGGCGCACACCACGGAGTAGACGAGGCAGATGAGGAACCGGAGCACCGGGCTGCCGTCCGCCGTCACGTCGATGTCCTCCAGGTTGCTGAACCTGTCAACGTCCGCCTGTGACCTGTTCAACGAGGCGCTTTCGTTGTCTTCAGCCATCCTGTCAGGTCACGACAAAACACCGAGACATCTGTGAGCAAAGGCAGCTGAGTGAGGAGTGAAGAACATGGTGCCATCATCCTCACCGCTCCACCCTCCTGTCCTGTGTCACCCCCTCCCCTCTAATCATCAACATTAATGACCATCTTTCTGTGCGTAAAAGGAGGAAGCGCACACAGCGAGGCTTCCCAAACACGTCTAATCCCAGATTAAACATCTGATTAATAATCTCAATTTAAATTGCACCTGTTGTGTTGGAGCCAGAAAGAAAGAAAGAAAGAAAGAAAAGAAGACTGTGACTGAGGACTCGTGCGTAACTGCTTCTGCAGCAGTGATTTTTAAAGTTGCTCATAGCGACTCTCTGCTGCCACCTCGTGTTCAGCTCAGAGAGAAAAAAAAAGATGGAAGTCACAAACAAAACCAAGAAATAACAGAATGCATTTTCTTTTTATTACATCTAAACTTTTTTTTCCTACATAAACAGGTAACATTCAATAAGTAAACAATTTCTTCCAATGCAGGTAATAAATATTTTTTTTTGTACTTGGTATATTTGTGGAAACTAACAACTGTACACGCGTGTCTTCTCTTTTTTTTCCATACTGGAAAAGCCTTAAAATGCCGTTTTCTCTCGTGTTAATGCAGTGAAACAGAACCTGTCTTTGTTTTTAAGGCAGTGAGCGCAGACGCCGACTTAGAGTGTGACTTTATTTTCCCGATGTGTGAGACTCTTTATTGGCCATAGTCCTGTTTTTTTTTATTTTCTTTTTTTATTTTAACAATAGTACAGCTTTTCATTTTCTAAAAAATATATATAAATTAATTTACTCTCTCGCACACACACACACACAAAAGCATACAAACAGACAGACGTCAAACACTCGCGTTTGTATCTGAACGTTCAGTTTTTCAGGTTTCGCAGACACACAACAGACATTCAAACAATCATTGACCTTTTTCCCTTTTTCTATCTGAGGTGAAACGTCATCACAGGGATGAGTCGCTCTGCTGCTGCTGCTGCTGTGTGTCCAGCTCCTGAAATCACAATTGAGAGTAACTACGGGGTAAAAGTGGCCTTCATCCTTTCACTTTAATCTGAGCACAGGGTGGTTTTGTCCCCGTGTCCTCACGCAGAGTTCAAACCGGAGGCAACAAACAGTGTTTTCCTTTTCAGTCACACGTGTGTGTGTGAGGATTTATCCTTTCTGTCTCTGTCTCTCAGCCTGAAAGGAGAAAGAAAAGGTGCTTTTTGTGACAGACAAGAAAAAAGAAAAGCTCAGAACAATGACTGCTGCTCCCGCAGGAGCCACAGGGGGGAGCTGTGGACACTCTGAGGGGGACAAAGCTCTGGTCAATCACACAGAAGCACAGGAGACCTCAGACGTCATTAATGGTGTCATTAGGGCCGAGAGGACTTGGTTTGAGGTTTTCTCTTCTTAAATCTGGTCACTTTCTGGTTTCTTTGCTTCATATAACAAAGAAATCAGTCAAGTTTGTTTGTGGACTCAACAAAATGAAAGGAAAGTGTCATTATTGACGTTGTACGGGACCAAAAACTTGACGATTAATCGAGAGATTATGAAAACGTCAATACATTGTTGCCTGATTCTAATAGATAATGATCTCTTTTTATATTTGACTAGTTCTCGTGTAATTGTGTGTTTTTGACAACTTTCCCCCTCCTCTCTTGCAGCTCAAAGATTTGGTTTGACTCCAGACACATTCATCAACAACAACAACAACAACAACAGCAGTCTGTGAGCGACAAATAAATTAAAACTGTGATTGCTCACGTTTCCCAAATAATACAGATTTAAACTTGACGAGTCGTGGAGACGTTAACAATAAAGGGCACAGAACACAAAAAGGCTGATGTGAACCAAGGTGGACTCCAGGAATCACAGATCCTTCGTCTCACAAACAACAAAACAAAGTGTTTGACTTTGGAGTGGAACAGAAGCAGGAGCAGCTTTAAGGAAAAAGGTGTACGGTCATTTCAAAATCACTAAATTTAGATTAGGGCTTTAACTGATTAACCTGTCAGAGAATGTTAAAAAAATATTGATAAGTGTTTGTCACACCTGGAAATGACGATTGTTCTCCAACGTCTCGTTTTGTCCACAAACCAAAATGATTCACTTTTAATGATTTCTTTGTTTACGTGGAGCAAAGAAACAAAAGAAAATGTTCACATTTGAGAATCAGAAAAGCAAAAAAGCTTCAAACCGATGAATCAGTTATCAAAATAGTACACGATTAATTTAATAATGGATTAATCCAGTAATGTTTCAGCTCTAATCTAGATAAAAAAAAAATTTTTTTGGACATGGATGAATTTGACCAAGCTTAGCTGTGAGGCTGAAACAACTGCTCGGTTAATCGCTTATTAAGTATTCGCCAAGAATTAAAACATGTTTGCAGGTTTTTCAGCTTAAATGTGAATTTTTCTGGTTTGTTTGCCCCATTTGACAAAAAAAACCAAAAAAAAAAAACAGACAAAATTTGGAGAACATCATAAAACATAAAAAGGTAAATTCATCGATAAGGAAAATAATGCTAAGTTGCAGCTCTAATGAAGCTGTTCTTTTTCTTTGGGTCACATTCACATGCAAAGCAAAAGAAATTTTCCTTCTTTTTACTTTTTTGGCGTCTTTTTCTGTCGTCTGGTGTTGACGTTTGCGTCAGTTTGCATCTTTGTGAATCGACGTCGATTCATCATTAAGTGATGATTCACCCGTTGTTATGTCACCACATTATCTCACTGCTGCAGCGACAGGAAGTCACAACTGATCCCAAATTCATTCATTCATTCATTCATTCATTCATTCACCGTCGAGACTCAATCACTGTAATAATCATGTGTTCTGTGCCCTTATTTTAAATGTTAAGATGTGACAAAAATAAACTGAACCTGTTTGTGAAATGTGCCGGCAAACGCTACGACGACTTATCATAATTACATCAATAAAAATGCTAATTAAATAAGCACTCTCTCACCCATGGAAATTAAACACTTTGTAAAAAATATAATATATATACATATATATATGTATACATATATATATATATATATAAAGAAATAAGATGACAAAATAAATAATAAAAAAAATACTGCGCAATACAGGAAAATACACAAGACTTGTTCCAGCAAAATGACTGAGTCAGTGTGAGGAGAGCTGGGGTCTGTTTACCGTGAGAAGAAGGGGGGGATGAAGAGGAGGAGGAGGAGGGGAATGAGGGAGGAAGAACAGAGAACAGATGTGAGGGGTCACACGGAGGTCAGACGTGGGAGATAATTAAGCTTTGGCTCGGACGTCCTGAAGCGGAAGCGTTGGGTAGAGACGAGGAGGGGAAGGTTTCAAGGACACAAGGGAGGCTGGAAGGAGAGGACGTATGATATACGTCTCTGGGAGTTCCTATTGGACGATATCAGCCGTCAATCACACTAATGTGCTGTGCTTTCCCCCTTTTCCCACTTAAATGGGAAGGTCATTTACAAAAAATTGACATCATGTTCTATGGATTCTACGGCAGCTGACGTCACACGGTCTCAGGAAGCCACAGGAGGTTATCGACTCTTTCGGATTGGCGGGAAAACCATAAAATATCAGCGGTAGAACCCGGAGCTCGCTATCTTTTATATCCTTGTTTGTTCCAAACTGGTGAAAAGCATCATGGGGGTCAAATGTATTCAGTCTGTCGAGTCTGAAAGCCCAATTTATTTATACTCCTGCGCAAAGTGCTCTGCGTAGGTTACGCAGAGTCCTCTGCGTCGACGCAGAACCTGTTGTAGAGCCTCTGCGTCGTCTCCGGCTGCACGGAATATTGTTTAAGTGTCCGTCACTCCGTCAAGGGACAACGGAGACGGCAAGAGCTGCGATTGGTCCTCAGGACAGGCCGAGCTAAGCTGCTCTGTGCCGGCTCACAGTGAGCACCGAGCGTCCACAGAGGGCGGAGCTGAACACCGCCGACTTCGTCGCTGCCGAACTATAAATACGTCATATCTTAACACACACAGCACATGTTTAGACTCTAAATGGCCAATTTCTCGCCTCAAATTATCTTAAAACTGCGTTCCGTGACACAGAAAAGTGACAAACGGCCGCTGTTTCAACAACAACAGTCTTTCTCCCTCGGACGCCATTGCTCACTGTAGCCAAAAGCACAACAACCTTGCGCAGCGACCCCTACTGATCGGGCGGGAAATTGCGGCGCCTATCCGTCACCACGACGCAGAAGTATAAAGGCTCGAGTGGTCTACGTGGTGACGCAGACGGATAACGCATTACGCAGTCGGAGAAGTATAATGTGGCCTTTATTCGTATCTTCTTTTTTTTTTAAAGTCCCAAACAGGTCATGTATTTTTAAATCAGCTGGCTCTGTGCCCGGTCTAAATTGGCACGTTAAGATCACCCACTTTCACTGTGGCGCACACGCAGCCTCCTCCTCACACTCTTTCTTTTTTTTTATACAAGTTTCTTGCCCCCAAAAAAAGGGAACTCCCAACACAGTCGTGTGTAGACAGAGACGTGGCCTTGGTTGCGGCTAACTGTTTAAGACATTCTTTTTCGAGTCTGAAAAAAAAAAAAAAACTCTTCTCCCAAACGCGCCGCGAACGAAGCATTTGCACACACACACGCACACGCACACGCACACAAACAGGCACTAGTTTAAACTTGGTCACTCGGTCCAAACGAGCTGTGACACATGTCAGGGAAACGCCTGTCTCTGCGAAAAAAAAGGTCTGACGCAGCTACAAGTCTGACCTTCATCGTACAATCAAGCGAAAAAGAAATGTGAAGCCGAGACGGGAGACAGAGGGACAACGACTTTGTTCAGACTGACAGAAAATAAAAATCCAGATTGGTTTTGAGGAGAAGAAAAACAAACAAACAAACATATGAAATCAGTTTGTTTGGTTTTTTCCACACCGATTGAAACTGTTGAGTTCAAACTAGGGCTGAACAATTCATCAGAATTTGCAATACGATATTTGTCAAAATATAATTTTAGATTCATTATTGTCTAGTGCTGGGCACGTTAACGCGTTAACGGCATCAACGTCAACACGACACGTTTCCACGACGACTGACCGAAAAAAAAGTCCGCTCCAGTTCGATTGTAGGCGCGCTAACGGCGCTAAAGGAGCTAACGCAGCTAATGGAGCTAACTGGTAAACGGTGCCTTGACTCCGGTGCCGCGGCACATGAACACGGCGTCGCGCGTCTTTTTACGGTCAGTCGTCGTGGAAACGTGTAATGTTGACGTGGACGCTGTTAACGTGCCCAGCACTAGACAATAATGAATCTAAAATTATATTTTGACAAATGTGTTAACATGCGTTAACGACGTTAGCACTATTATTGTCTCACTCTACTGAAGAGAGCATGTTTGTTTCTTACAGATCTGCACAAATATCAGACAATAATCCTTTTATAGGCGTTTTTTGAATGAAAATGAGAAGAAGAAAAATTGCCATTCCCTCAAATATCGCAATTGCAATTCCTGTCAAAATAATTGTAATTAGATATTATTCAAAAATGGTTCAGCCTTAGTTCTAACCCAGGTTTGTGCCGCTGCTTCTCAGTCTGAACTCTCACACGAATCAGATTTCAAAACACACTTTCCTTTTTAAGCCGAGTGCGACTAAAGCTCTCGTACGTCGAACACTCGGCGAGTTCTGCTGTTTGACGTCTGTGCAACAAACCTACATCTTTACCATAGCAACCCATTCAGATAGCTAGATTAATTCTGGACACACAAATCTGATTTCTTGCAATTGATGGAGGAGTTCAGGGAAAAAAAATAAATAAAACCAAACATCTGATCATGAGCCTGCAGTCTGAACACAACCACCAGCTGGAAACACCATGGCAACACAGAGATGCACCGGCACACTGATTATTGTAAAAGTACCACGTTTTTTTTTTTTGGCATCGGCGAAAAAACAGGAAAGAAAAATAAATCTTTCAGCTCAAAATCAAAACTGGCAAGTATAAATATAAATAGTAAAAGCTTCACTTTGCTGTTCAATGCCAGCAAGTCTGAGTAAGAAGGAACTGGAAATCAACTATCACCTCTACACGGCCTCTCTGTTTAAACACTTTAAATATCATATATCATAATTTATACGTAGAATAAAATTATTAGTACATGAAAAACCTGTCTATTTAACATCGGAAAAAAAGTTTTTCTGAAGGTTGGAACGGAGCAAATGGAGAATTCAAACAGGACGGCGTGAAAAGAGAAGGGAAAAAAAGTAAAACCGCGTGGCAAACAAAACGTGACAACGCAACGGAAAACAATCCTCAGTCGTCCACTTTAAAACAGCGATAGAAGCAGCTCACTCTCCTTAATGTGTCTCCGTTTAAAACGTACAAAAGTTAAAGAGGAAAATATATTTTGTTCTCTGTACACGCCGCCGCTCCTCGTCTTTGTAAAAACTCTTCCACGAGAAAAGTCTCGGCTCCGCGAGTGTTCAGAGCTGAATGACTGTGGACCAGTCGAGTTCCTGCAGCTCAAAAACCTCACCCTGCAGTCAAACTGTCCGGGGGTTCGGGGGGCTTCGTTACTGGATTGTTGCTGGACCCAAAGTGAAGTCTTGTCTCCTCTCTAGTCAGTCCAACGATATGACGTCCGGTATGCCGCCGTAAATGGCCGCCACCGCCGCCTCGGTGCTGCTGCGGCTGGCCACCACGCCGGGGTGCGCGAGCGACGAGTGCGAGCCCAAGTGAGAAGAGTGCGCGGAGTGAGCGTCGCGGAGGCTGCCCGACGACACCAGGCTGCTGCTGCTGCTGCTGCTGCCGCCGCCCGAGCTGCTCGCCCCGTTCGTCGGCGCGCCGAGCGACGTGGCCGACGGGGCGCCCGACTGGTCGAGGAACAGGTGGGAGGTGGCGCTGTAGGGGAGGAAGCGGTTGAGGAGCAGGTCGTGGTCGTCTGAGGCGGAGGCGGCGGCTGCTGCTGCCATCACCATGTTGTAATGCTGTAAAAACCAGAAGGAGAAAAACACAAGAGAGGAGGAGGAGATTATGAAACAACCCTTTAAAGAAGGGGTCTGCAAGTACATTTGTCTAAGCGATTGAATAATGGTCTAAAAACGTCATGCACTACTTTTCAACAGATTGGGGTCACCTATACAGTGTATTCGTGTTTTCTATTAAAAGTCACACTTTTGTTCATCAAAAGAGTTGAAAAATGCCCTTCAAACTTTGCTTTCGGCAAAGAAGCAGCAAAACTGTTTTCAGCTGCGCTAACATCATTGCACAAGGGTTTTCTAATCATCCAATAGTCTTCTAACGCCATTAGCAAACACAATGTACCATTAGAACACTGGAAATGGGCCTCTATACACCTATGTACATATTCCATTAAAAACCAGACGTTTGCAGCTAGAATAGTCTTTTACCACATTAACAATGTATAGAGTGTATTTATGATTCATTCAAAAAAGTGCTTTCCCTTCAAAAATAAGGAAATCTTTCGAACGGCCGTGTATCTTGTGTTAGTCTTTTCCCGACTAACCTTCATTGTTTGCTTTGTTGGATTTAAAAAAGGAACTTGACTTTGCTACAGACTGTTAGTCGTGTCTTAAAACTGCTCTTTGATTCAGTTCATTTCTTTCGGAATAAAAGACACTGAATTCTGCATGACTTTGTTGTTGCTGACCTCTGCTTTAAAGGTCCAGTGTGCAACACTGAGGAGAGCTCACTGGCACAAATTGAATACACCACCCATAAGTATGTTTAACCCTCTTATGACCATTTATTTTTATTTAAAGGCAGTCGAATTGTCAGAAAATATTGGGCGAGGAACTCCTTAGTTGATGCCGTAATGACAAGCAATGAAAAGCATATAAGCTCTATTTCTCTGCTTTCCGTCAGAATCCTGACAGGATTAAGTATTTTCACCTTCAGACTTTTGACAACAAGCAGAATGTACCATTATGCCCTTTGAATGTTCTTTGACGTCACTAATTCTTACACGCTGGAACTTGAAAATGTTCATTTCAAAGACCTCTCCACGTCGTGACGTGATGGTGCGGCTGCACGTACCTGATTGTCGCCTCGAACAAAAGAGAAGAACTCCAAATCTGCAAAATCAAGCACAGGCAAAGAGATCACACTCACCCCAATATTCTGCACTCAAATGTTACAAAATCTGTCCAAATGATCTGTGAGATGCTGATAAACAGAAGGAACATGGAATCATATTCAAGCTTCCTAAAATTCAGCCCTTACCGTCTGGTTTTCTTTCCTTTTTTTCTTTATTACTTCCTGTCTGGTACACGTTTCTACCTTTTTTCACACATAAACCATCCCCAGACTCAGTCTAGTGACCTGGACCAAGGTTATTGTAGTTTTTTTTTATTTCAGTTTAGTTTTAGTTAATTCAACAAATGACAAATTAATGATTTAGTAGTTAGTTAGTTGAGGAATTGACTAGTTTTTATTTAGTTTCAGTCTCACTCTCGCTCTCCTCTCCACTGCCAGTTGAATTCTGCATCGCATGCAACAATCCTTCTCCTCACTCACTCACAAAGCCCTCCACAGTACCCCTCTGACCTTCTCCACCCCTGTTGTGCATCCCTGAACCCACAGTGCACAGATACAAGTTTTTCTGTGGATGTAGGTCATGGCCCAAGGAAGAAATTAAAGATTTAGAAGCTAATCTAGACGAGGATTCAGCAGCGTATTGGCAGCGGCACTGTGGGGGAAAACTGAGCTTCCTCGATAGAGGTTTGAACTCTTCGAAATGTTTCTCCAGGCTCTCTTTTGTTATGTTTTTCCCCTACGATGTAATTATTATTATTATTATTATTATCTAATTGAACAATGTTTTATTGAGCAAATTGAGATCTCTTCTTGGTAAAGGATGGATTCATTATTTTATCGTCTGCCGCTTTATCCTTCACAGGAGGGTCACTGCTGGGAGCTGGAGCCAATCCCGGCTGACACAGAGACAAACAAGCGTTCGCTCTCACTTTCACTTTCAATTTAGAGAGCCCTCTGTATGTGTTAGGACTGTGGGAGGAAACGGGAGAAGCGGGGGGAGAACATGCAAAGCCGTCTTTCTGTGAGGAAACGGCGCTACCCACTACGCCACCGCGGCGGCCGAGGAAACGCATTCAATGACTTTTATCCATCCATAGCAGATCAACACAGCCAAAGGCCTAACTGAATCAGGATTTGGACCAAGAACCTTCACTGCTGAGAGGCATCACCGCTGACCACCGTACCACAGAGCTGTCCAGGAACTTTATCCAATTAACATACAACTTGGGACTCAAGAGACTCACAAACCTGCGCCAAGGCCACTCAGTTTGTCACATTAGCGCCAACATGTAATCATTTATTCATTGGATCGTACTTTTTTCGACTACCGCTGCTCACAGAGAGACAAGAAGCACACGAGTTAATACCTGGCAGGTCGTTGGGGGCGTGGTAGTACGGTCTGTAGTCTTGGATGAGCGGCGGTACAGGAGGGATGTAGCTGGTGTCCATCGCCGGCATGCTCTGAGTGCGGCTGACGGGGGACGCCTGGTGGTGCAGGTTCAAAACGCTGAAGACGAAACAGAGACACGGGTTTAGAGGACAAGAAGAGGAGGAAGAGGAAGAAGACGTGTCGTGTATAATTAGCATTTTATTTCATGTCATATTTATCAGCCACAAGTCACACGGAGTGTTGTTTCTTCCACCGCGCTCGAAAGACAAACCTCTGAACAATAACAGTCACGACTCGTTTAAGTCAAAAGCAGCAGCGGCGGCGGCGGCTTCTGAGCAGATGCACATAATGAATTTTAATTTGAAAGAAAATGCAGCTGTTACAAGTTCGAGGCATCTGGAATTAAATCCTCAACACGGTTTTACTTTTTAAGCTTAAAGATCATCAATCTGTCCTGCTCCTTTGTCGAGCTTTTAAAGGTCCAGTGTGTAATATTTAATTTGTTTTACATATTTAATTGCTTTTTTACGTAAAAACTGGTTGGTGTTATGAATTAGCCATAAATACACTACCGTTCAAAAGTTTGGGGTCACATAGAAATGTCCTTATTTTTGAAGGAAAGGCACTTTTTTCAAATGAATATAACATTAAATGAATCAGAAATACACTCTATACATTGTTAATGTGGTAAACGACTATTCTAGCTGCAAACGTCTGGTTTTTAATGTAATATGTACATAGGTGTATAGAGGCCCATTTCCAGTGTTCTAATGGTACATTGTGTTCGCGAATCGCGTTAGAAGACTATTGGATGATTAGAAAACCCTTGTGCAATGATGTTAGCACAGCTGAAAACAGTTTTGCTGGTTCTTTGACGAAAGGGCAAAATGATTATTTTGAATAAAAATCATTATTTCTAATCTTGTCAATGTCTTGACTATATTTGTTTTGCAAATTTTGATGAATTTTTAATGGAATAGGTGAGCCCAAACTTTTGAACGTTAGTGCACATAAAATATTTTCTGGTTTCTTTGCTCCATGTAAAAAAGAAATCATTAAAAGAGAATCATTTTTGATTGATCAACATTTTTTTTAAATTTTTGTTGACATTTTATGGACCAAATAAGTACTTGGTTACACCCTTCACTGGACTTTTAATTCTGTTTTGATAATTACTATACTATGTGGAGTAACAACTGGCTAAAAGCTAACCCTCATGATGGAAACAGATTTGCTGTGGTTTTGCCTGTTTCGCGGGCGATGGGATAAATGAATTTTTCAAAATAAAGCAACAACACAAATGTTTCTGTGGAGAAGCTGATGTGTTTGAGTGAATATCAAAAGAATCGTTCCACATCTAGATGCACAACCTCCCATGTGATCCGCTTGAAACCCAAAATGAGTGTGGAGGCGAAATCCCACGATCAAAGTACGTGTCTGACCCGTTGTTGGTGATGGGCGGCGGCGACGCCGGGGACAAGGAGGGACACGGTCTTTTGATCGGAGGAGGAGGGAGAGAAGGAGGAAGAGGAGGAGGAGGCGGCGGCGAATCCTGGCCCTCGTCTTCCGAGGAGCTGTCCAGCGTCAAGTCGATCACTTCCACTTTCTTGCCGCCGCCGCAGCTGCTGCTGTCGGCGCCGCCGTGACTGGACGACGACGAGCTCCGCTGATCCGAGGCCGAAGACGTTCTGCACGAACCTGGAGAGCAGAAGTTTGCATTTGCGTGAACGTTCGTGACGTAATGTTTGTGGGAGTTATTTTTTTTTTGGGGGGGGGAAACCGTGCACTCGGGGCTGAACGGCACGAGCACGCTTGAATGCACACTCTTGTGAGATACAGTATGTTTGTTACTATGGAGACAGTTTAGTCGATGGCGTTGTGATTGATGCTTCGCCAAATTAATACTGACAACGCATGAATAAAAGAGAAGGCTGATGCAGATGCACTTTCTCTCTTTTCCCCATCACATCGCTTTAATCCACATTTAATCACTGCTGTCATGGAAGTGCAACTTTTCAACCCCCCATTGTCTGTTTGTCTGTCCTCATTCAACCCCCCCATCCCCCCCCCACCACCCCACCACCATTTCTTTTCTCACCATCCATGCCGTTGTTATAAGAAGCAGAAGAGACCTCCTGCACTTCCTTCTTTGACCTCATGGGGGCCCAGCTGCCATCCTCTTTAAACTGGATCTCATCACAGTCCATGCAGCTGTTGAGGATCTCCACGAAAAGCCTGACAACAACAAAAACGCACAACATTAACATGAATATGAACACAAAACACACTTTTTTTTAAGTGCATCCTGAGCAGAGAGTAAATATTCTACACTTTTAACACTCATCACTGCCTATTTGCATGAAGTAGAGATGACTTTGAGACCCCTGTTATAATTATTACAGCTATAGTCCATCATTTGTCTCTAAAACACTTTCTTATTACATTCTTCACTGTCTGTGAGCGGCAAAACACAAAGAGAAAAGGACAGATTTAGATGGAAAATCTCACGGGATGCAGGTGATATACAAAGAAGTGACAGATTAGATTTTAACAGTGATTCTGAACCAGCAGCCATTCCCAAAGTTAAAGAGTGAAATCTGAAAACCCTCCAAGGCTCCCACACACAAACTCTGAATCACGACTCTGAGCACTTTGGGAATCGCTGTGATACTGGACTTATTTATTTAAAAATATGTGTTACCCTTGCAGAATAAGGGAAGTGTGTGGATAATGTGGGAAACTGAGCGGGTTTAGTGATGGTTTGTCTTATTTAAGTCTTTTTTCCTGGTCTTGTTGTCGTCCCGTTAGCCGTCAATAAATAAAATTGTCTGAACGACACATGACTAATTATATCGCTCAGACAAACAGGACTTGTGCGCGTCATTATGAGATGTTTATTGTTTTCTAATAGGTGATTCACAGTCACTTATCAATGAAAGCTCTCTTTCATCCACTCAGCTTCATTGCTCTGGTTGTTTTGTTTTCTAGTTATTGTTTTGTTGTTTTAAGAGCAGAGATGTGATGACAGAGAGTGGACAGGAGTGAGTCAGATGTTTTATTTGCACTGGTTTGCAGTTATTTATTCGCCTGTTCTTTCACACTCCTAAAACACCACATTTCTCAGATGACTTTATTATTGACTGATGGTTATATAGACGTGAGGAGGGTTTTCAACAAAATGCATTAAAAGGCTTATGGACTCGAGCTTTAAAGCAGTAATGGACAATACGTTAGAGGGGGAAAAAAACAGCTTTTGGGTGTGAAAAACACAATTTTCTACCCAAAAGCCATAACAACAATGAATGAAGCTGCAAGGGAATGTGCAATGAAAGTGTGCAATGTCTCGTCTTCTTTCTTGTTTTAGAAATGTGGATAAAGTGGTATAAAATGGAATGAGCAGACACAAAAAAAGCAGAATAAATCTAATGCACATGAATGTAAGCTGGCGAAAAAGTCAGTGGACAGCACGACAGAAAGAACGAAGACGATTTTACAAGTGGAAGCGCAAACAAAACCTTAGAAAGAGCCTCATGGGCTGACTTTTTTTATTTTTTTATTTTGTTTAGCAAAAAGAAACCAGGGGTCTCAAACTCAAATCAAGAAAATAATGGACAGATTAATCGATTACATCAATAATCATTAGTTGCAGCTCTATCTGGTTTAGCGCTGGAGGTTTACTAAATTACAACAGTACATTGAACACAACACGCAGGCTGTTGAAGTCGTGTTTTTTTTCCTCCACAACAAATCAAAGTATACCACGACGGTTGGATTACGGAACTATTTTATCAGTAGTTAAAGAATAGTTAATTAGGAAGATCTGATCGTCGTTATGGTGATTCTGACATTTTATTATAATCATAATAAGTGCTGGTGAGAACTCATAAGCTTGTCTGACTTATGTGTGTGTGTGTGTGTGTGTGTGTGTGTTCATGGGTCTGGTCGTTGCTCCCTTCTGGAGGTAATGATAACTTTGTTTGCCATGACCATAAATAAAGGCTGCAAACACTGTCACAGTCAGCGTGTGCTTCAGTTTACTCCAACTGTGTCCGGCTCAGGTCGGGTTCAGTCAATATTCCTTCGTGTTTCGGGTTAGATTTGAACAGAAACATGAATCCTGAGCTGCATGAACACAGTTTATGTAACACAGGTAAAAAAGTGCAGCTACTTGTTTCCATGTTTTGCTCGCTACCTGGCAACCAAAGCTCTAATATGTTTTGAATTATGACTGCAGTAACCATTTAAAACACTAACGGCCGCAGTTTCACGTGTTTTATGTGTAGTTTTATATGTCGCTGCCTTGAATTTGTGACTTACCCATCGATGATGAGGTGCTCGTACGGGGCCTTCTTGTCACACACAGGACAAACCCAGGTGGGCTTCTTCTCGTTCATCTGGATGTAGAGCGTGGCGTCAAAGCACTGCAGGTGGGAGCATGTCAGTGCCCGGCACGGGATCATCAGCCGCATCTTCCCCAGCTGCACAGGGTGCACAAAAAACATGCAGTCAGGGCACGGAGATGACACAGCAGGGATGGAGGGTTTAGGAAACGCAAAAAATGGCAGAGGCACGCCAAACCCACACGGAAAAGATATTCAATACGGGGTAAGAGGGGACAGTTTGTCAGGATCGTGTCATTCATCATTCGCAACAGCCAGCACAGATATGTGCACGGAGGCATGTTGAGTCACGCAAAAGCAAAAGAAAAAAGCAAAAGAAAAGAATGGACAGACATGTTTGGGCTTGACTGAATCTCTAAACACTGCTTTGAAATCATGACATGAAGAGCAGGGAGCATGTTTACCGGGCAGAGGAGCGACACTCGAAGGCTGGTTGTGGCTATTTCACTGTCTGGGTCCGCTGTTAGCTTCTCTTTAACTGTGCAGGACGGAGGCAAACACACACACACACACACACACACATTAAGTGACAGACACAGCTGCATGAATTCTTACACACACATGTTCAGTTTCTCACTTTAGAATTCAACTTATTTACTACCTGTTTCAAACCAAGGTTATGAATGAAGCTCTCTTTTTTTTGTATGGAATTCAAATCCTCTAATCCTCTTTCCATGTATTCAAATGTATACAAGGGGATTTATACATAACAAGGAATGGTGTAAAACAGATCATCAGCATTTAATATATTAAAAATCTAAATTGTCTTAAGCCCAATTTATACTTCTGCGTAAAGTGCTCTGCGTAGGCTACGTAGAGACTCTGCGTCGACGCAGAGACTGTCGAAGAGCCTCTGCGTCGTCTCCGGGTGCACGAAATATTTTTTAAGTGTCCGTCACTCCGTCAAGGGACTACGGAGACGGCAAGAGCTGCGATTGGTCCTCAGGACAGGCCGAGCGAAGCTGCTCTGTGCCGGCTCTCAGTGCGCTCCGGGCGTCCTGACAGAGGCGGAGCTGATCCCCGCCGATAACGCCGCTGTCGAACTATAAATACGTCATATCTTAACACACACAGCACATGTTTAGACCCTAAATGGACAATTTCTCGCCTCAAATTATCTTAAAACTGCGTTCCGTCACACAGAAAAGTGACAAACGGCCACTGTTTCAACAACAACAGTCTTTCGCTCTCTTTCTTTCTCGGACGCCATTACTCACTGTAGCCAGAAGCACAACAACCTTGCGCAGCGACCCCTACTGATCGGGCGGGAAATTGCAGCGAGTGTCCGTCACCACGACGCAGAAGTATAAATGCTCGAGGCGTCTCCGTGGTGACGCAGACGGATAACGCATACGCAGTCGGAGAAGTATAATGTGGCCTTTACAGGCTTTCAATTGCCTGCTATCTGTAAGTGTTCACCCTGTAGTTAATATTTTTTTATTGTTATGTTTTCTGAAGCTAGACTTACAAAATGATATCCCAGCTCACATTGCAACTTCAATATTATGTCAAAAAAAATTGTTTTACCCAAATCTTACAGCCTCAATTGTTGTCATGTTGCAATGTGTGTTGTTATTTACCCATAAATTCAAATATAAACAACATTAAGGTGATGTACTGTCGATAAAATCTATTTACTGACAAGTACCTGTTTCATTCTTTTCTGACTTACTTCCTGATCAGTTTGTCTTCTTCTATGTTCAGTGTTAGGATTATTATTTTTCTGTAAATTTAAATTTCGTTTTGGGTGTGAGGGTGCATGAAGGTGTTTATTTTTATACATTTGTTTGAAAACATTTGAAAATAAAAATTTAATTAAAGAAATATAAAGGGAAAAAAAAGAGAAGAAAAGACCGGAGAGAGTCAGGGTCACTTACTGAGTGCTCTGGAGTGGTCTGGGTTTCTGATGCCTTTAGCTCGTAGCCTCTGTAACAACGCGGAGGACGACTGCTGCTTCACCAAGTACACTGCCATGGAGTAACTCTGCAGACACAGACATTGAAACAATAACGTAACGCTGCAGGAAAAAAAGACACTTGAAGCTGCTGGAGTCTGAGTTCTGTGCTAATCAGTCAGACTGCTGTCCTTGGACGGTATTATTCAAGGTCAACTTCTCGTGTAAAGTGATATTTGTGCCAACTTCTGGTTTCTCACCCTTCCGATCTCAGCGGTCCAAGACACCACGATGGTGTTGGGGACAGTGGTGGACAATCTGACCAATGAGGTAATGTTGATAGGTCGGCTGGGCCGCTTGGGCTCTACACCGTTTTTGGTTGGAGGAAGATAACCCTGGGTAAGAGAAATTCACATTATAAGTTAAAGGTTTTCACATACAGTGGCACAAAAAACCCAAAATTGTGTCCCGTCGTGGTTTGCTCACCGGCAGGTTACATGGCTTCCCGTTGACTTTCACGCACAGACTGGGCGGAAAATGGTCTTCCTGAGGACAGCTCGTCTCCGACAGGCAAAACCGCAGCTGAACTTGGACTGAGAAATCGCATTTGGTCCCCGAGATATCCCTTAGAGGACAGACACAGGTTTATCAGCGCACATCTGGAGAGACCACGAACACTTTATGAATAATTCAGAGCGCTTTCAGCGTTTCCTGCGGCCGGCAGATTGGCCTTACATCGAGCTGCTGATCTGCTGGACTTGCTGTGGTGTTAATGCAAAGGCGAAACATGTCTCCTGATACCGCTGACTGTTGTCTGAAGCTACGGAGAGAGAAGGAAAGAGACAGGGAGAGATGTGATGAATGATGTGTTCAACAACAACATTCACATTAGAAAAACACAACAGCAACAACAACAAAGCAATATGGCTGACTCTTGTGTCTGATGGAGGCATCAATTAAATAGACTCTCATTCACTTTGAGTGAGGCACTGTTTGATGAACACCATGACAGACCCTTTGCTTCCCTTTGCTCACATTCCGTGCATCAGAAGTAAGCGGCAGCGTGAGCATCGTCCAATCAGAAACATGTGACGCAAATAAACCAACAGTTTACATGTTTACCTTAAAGGTGACATAGAGTGGTCCTGTTGCACATAAATGTTAGTTATGGAGGTCTTCTTACATATATTAACTTGTTTTTATGGTCCAAAACCTCCTAGTTGCTATAAACGAGCCGATAGAAATCCTCTTTTCTGACGCTGTTTTTCTGCTGCGAGATTTCAGAGTGAACTTTCACCCCCAGAAGACAGAGTCTTGTGATTGGCCAGTACTATCCAGCACATCTGTTCTCAGAAGCGCAGCGCCCCCCTCTGGAACGGTGGATGCACTGCTCCTCATTATCAAAACATTGTTTTAACAGTGTTTAAAAATAGCTTCGTCACGACTCCCCGCCGCAGTCCCTTTGACGACCTTTGACCCGGAGTCAGACCCAGAGTCAGAAGACACTGTCGCTCGTGAAACACCTCCACAACGGACATTATTCTTCTTCTGCGGTTCAATGTACGCAACCGGATGTGCCCGGACTAGTGCCTGGAGCAGGACGATCTGCTGTTCAGGAGAACCGCTGCTTACGTAACTATTACGGGATTTTCAGTGATCTCGTTGAGCCCCGAGATTACAATAAAACACAGCGTTCTCAGCAGTGACTGAACACTAAAACTTCCGGTCTAGTTCCGCTTTAAACAATACACAACCCTAACAGAACTCTGGGACAAGACTGTTCGTCCATTGCTCTTTTTTTTGTTTCGAACAAAGAGTTCCCACACTTTGGTTGAAATCAAATTCAAGGAATTTTGAAGGACCTTCCAGGACCAGTTGCCTCAATTTCAAGGACTTGAACGTGCAGACATAGCTTAAGAAGGGAGGGCAACTTGTAAGAGCTGCTTCGCCCACGGCATCCACATCCACTAAATGTTCTTTGGTGAGACAGAGATCTTGGAATTTGCATTTCCCAGGCACCACGTCGTGTGCTCTCTTTACTCGCTCATTGTTCTGCGCGGAATCTCACTTCGGCGGCGGAGAGAGAGACAGCGGACAGTGTCCAAAACACCACTAGTAACTACGACTCTATGTTTGTTCCGTGTAAGCCTAGTGTGCGTACATCAAGCAATGCAGGGCACATGAAACAGTAGGTGGCAGCGTGACAAACAAATATCAAATGAATTTCTTTCTTGCACAAATTTATTTTGCAAGAAAGAATATATATCTATTTTGGATGAAAATCTTGAAAACACAAACTACAAAAAGATTTCACATCTTTGTCAAAAACCTCCACAAATCTTGTGTAAAATGAAATGAAGCACTCTAAAACCACGCTCTTCCTTCTTGAAACTGATTACCTCTACAAAAACAATACACATGGGCATGATATGATTAATGTTATGTTCTGCAGCATCCAATAAACAATAATTAAAAGCACCGTATTATGTATTCAAGTGTGTGGAAATGTTTCTGGTTTTGGGTGAAGTGTAGGGTTCGTTGTCCTTGTATGTGCAACACAAAAGTTTTATTTAGTAGGAAGCAAAAACTCAGTAATGTCACCCATGAGTGCGATGAGAAATGATCAGAACAGAAATATGTAACATTAGTCACTTGAGGCGTCTTTTATACTCTTCCTTTTGAGTTTGCGGAGGTACAACACGAGCGAGACTCGGAGATAATCGCTGTTTTGCATTTTGAAGGTCAGGATATCTCGAGTCAACAAAGGCTGCTAAATTATGCAATTGCAGTTCAAACATGAGCAAAAACTGTGATTTAGAATCATATTTGAGTGCATAGCAGTATTGTGTGTGTGTGTGTGTGTGTGTGTAAAGTACAGTGAAATACTGTGTCAGAGCACAGGTAGTCATCAAACACAGAGACGAGTGGGGAGGTGTGTGTGCACAGCAGTGTATCAGTGTGTGTCTCTAGCACCTTCTAATAAAAATTTCAGAAGCTAAAGAACACCTGGACGTCAAAACCACATCACCTTGCACAAAGGTGTCTATGGGAGTGTGTGTGTGTGTGTGTGTGTGTGTGTGTTCTTGTACTTGCACCATACTGAGGACCAGTGAGGGTTTTTAACCAACAAAGTGAGGTCATTTTTACGAAGTGAGGACATTTTGGCCGGTCCTCACTTTGTTTTCATTGAAATAATTTCCTTAGGTTGCTATCATGCTAACATGCTATACTCAATTTGTCAAAAAAAAATTGGACGTCATAGAATACTATGACGTTTTTGTCAAATTTTGGAGCAAACATTTTTGGTCCAAATTTTTTTTGAAATTTTGTTCAACATAGTTTAGTATGACATTTTTGTCAAATTTTGGGTCAATTTTTTTTTTTTAATTTTTGGACGTCATAGTATAGTATAACATTTTTGTCAAATTTTGGACCAACAATTTTGGGTCACATTTTTTTTTTGTTTGTTCAACATAGTTTAGCATGACATTTTTGTCAAATTTTTGAGCAAAATTTTTTGGGCAAATTTTTTTTTTTTTTGTTCAACATAGTTTAATATGACATTTTTGTCCAATTTTGGAGCAAAAATTTTGGGTCACATTTTTTTTTTTGTTCAACATAGTTTAGCATGACATTTTTGTCAAATTTTAGGTTAATTTTTTTTTTGAAATTTTGGACGTCATAGTATAGTATAAAATTTGTGTCAAATTTTGGACCAACAATTTTGGGTCAAATTTTTTTTTTTTTTTTTTTGTTCAACATAGTTTAGTATGACATTTTTGTCCAATTTTGGAGCAAAAATTTTGGGTCACATTTTTTTTTTTGTTCAACATAGTTTAGCATGACATTTTTGTCAAATTTTGGAGCAAAATTTTTTTGTCAAATTTTTTTTTTTTTTTGTTCAACATAGTATAACTTTTTTGTCAAATTTTGGACCAATTATTTTGGGTCAAATTTTTTTTTTTTTTTTGTTCAACATAGTTTAGTATGACATTTTTGTCCAATTTTGGAGCAAAAATTTTGGGTCACATTTTTTTTTTTGTTCAACATAGTTTAGTATGACATTTTTGTCCAATTTTGGGTTAATGTTTTTTTTTGAAATTTTGGACGTCATAGTATAGTATAACATTTTTGTCAAATTTTGGACCAACAATTTTGGGTCAAATTTTTTTTTTTTTTTTTTTGTTCAACATAGTTTAGTATGACATTTTTGTCCAATTTTGGAGCAAAAATTTTGGGTCACATTTTTTTTTTTGTTCAACATAGTTTAGCATGACATCTTTGTCAAATTTTGGAGCAAAAATTTTTGGGCAAATTTTTTTTTTTTTTTTGTTCAACATAGTATAACTTTTGTCAAATTTTGGACCAACAATTTTGGGTCAAATTTTTATTTTTATTTTGTTCAACATAGTTTAGTATGACGTTTTTTTGGTCCAAATTTTTGGTCCAAATTTTGGATATTTGTAATTGTGTTGATTTATAAAGTGGAAATGCTGGTCCTCACTTTGTCAGCACTTTTACCCGGTCCTTAGTATGCAGCAAGTACAAGAATGTATGTGTGTGTGTGTGTGTGTGTGTGTGTGTGTGTGTGTGTGTGTGTGTGTGTGTGTGTGTGTGTGTGTGTGCACGAGTGAGATCTTGTACTTGGACCTTTTCTGACATAAACACTGCCCAAAACGGGCTAATTTCTGAGGAACTGGTTAAGATTAGGGCTAACATTTGAATTGTGGTTAGGTTAAGGTTAGGCAATAAGTGATTCTGGCTTTGTTTACACTGACCGAATGAATGGAAGTCAATGCAGTGTCGTAATAAGAATATCTTTGCAAACGTGTGTGTGTGTGTGTGTGCACGTTCTATTTATAGGCTCACCCACAGGTGCTGGAAATAACTGGTGTTTCTAGCCCACCCTCCATTACAGTGACAGCAGAAAAACAAGAAATGTTTGTATGTGTGTGTGTGTGTGTGTGTGTGTGTACACAACAGGTTTGCATGAAGGCGAGAGAGCTAAGAGTTCAATTCTGACAGTGTTTTTGCACTTGTAAAACAACACTATGTAACTTTTGCTGCATGTGTTTTCACTGTAGTAAGAGTGGCAGACTCCAGTCACACTTTGTTTGATAGACTATATTTGGTATAAATTGCACTAATTATAGTGTTATTTACCCCAAACCAGGGTCAACCTTGTTTGTCTAACCTTAGAGGGCAGTAACATCACAAAAGTATTCATTTGTAATAAAAGTAGAGCTGAAATAATTACTTGATTAATCAATTACTTAATGAATCAACAATCTTCACCTCCAAAAAAACAAACACCCCTTCCCCATCCTTACTAGAGGATCAAGGTTGCCAAATAGTTTGAGGAACCAATCTTGCACAAACATATAAGAAGCAACACTTACTGTACACCCCTTTCCCACAGCATACATTTTATTTAACTCGATATTGGCTGTTACACTTATTATTATCACTGAAGCCAGTATTCCCATTGTACACCTTTCCTTAATCTCTGATGAAATATCACAGTCATTTTACGACTTAATAGAATAAATTACATTCAACTCCTTTACATCTTTGTAACCAAACTCACTCTCACATTACTCTTGAGACTGACGGACCTAATTTAGGTCGCCGACTTTTGTTAGGTTACCTACTTCTCACAATGTTCCTTCCTGCACTGAACTTACTGTATATAGTGCAAGGACAGATATTCAGGTGCAGCGGGGAAATTAAAGAGGCTTCGTTCCTACCTCTATTACATACCAGTGACCCATCAGAATTATTCTGGTGCTGGGAAAAGGTTACATATGTTACATCAAAGGAACAGGCCAACAGTGTGTGGAATATCCTTCATTCTTTTCAAACGTTGACCAGAAAATTCCAACACAATTCAGACCATTCGACCTCAAATCTATCTTAAAAATCTGCCACCGCATGTTTCGATGTCCATTTTTAAACCATTTACAAACAATGACGTGTGTATGACAAACAGCTCCATAAAATACTTAAAGGGACATATGACTTTTTAATCATTTTAATACATACGTTTGGGACTCTGGAGGCCCTATGAGTAGGCAAAGTGTGAAAAAAGATGACTCACAGAAGATTGCGACGTCACAATGAGACATTCTTGGAACTCGCAGAGCTCCTCTTTGTTCCTAAAAAAACGCAAGAGTGCAGACGAGGACAATAGTATCCGGAAGAGCGGAAGTATGCGAAGTGTTCTATTCTTGGCTGCACAGTGCAGCACAGAGTTCCACACAAACGTCCAGCCTCAGAGTATTTACGTGTCCAGTGGATACGTTTTATATACGACGGCAATGTGCCGGCCAGAGTCGGCAAATGATGGCTTTTCCAAATGCTAACTGCTGTTAGCTGCCGGAGCCTCAGTGACGCTGACGTAGTTCAGTTCATCCTAAAGGTATTTTGACCAAAGCATGTCACAGACATGTTCATAAGGACACCATGGAACTAGCTTAAAGGGGAAATAAGTAGTTTATAGTGCCATCTAGAGGAGAGGCTGAAATTTACAACAAAGACCTGCTGCTCTGCTCACCCCCTCCCTTCCCTGAGCGCTACGGTATCTGCAGCCGGTCAAATGTCGTCCTCGTCGTCTTTCTCCGTGTCAGCAGATGAGGTTCGTGAGGCGAGGGAGAGGGCGGAGCTACCACGGCCGTAGCAGACGAAGCGGAGAGAGTGGAGGCGGGACTTCAGCTACAAGTAAAGAGACGATTGATTTGTACTCTCGCGTTTGTCCTTACAGGCTCCGGTAGAAACATGGCGTCTCTCTGCTAACAGTGGCTATGCAACCACGGTCCGCGGTCATGTTATTTTACATGACTTTTTGAAACACTACGAAAATGAAACAAAAACTATTATACAGCGACCAGACAATGCAGGAGCACATAATATGTATAAAAAAGTGGATTTTGGGTCATATAAACCCATAAATACTACACATTGTACCTTTAACTTGTAGAAATAGGGTATAATATGAATCCTTTAAATTCTAGCTCAGGCAGGACAGACGAGTGACAACAGTTTTGTTTCTGAGGTGGAAAAAAAAAAAAGAAGCAGCAAAAATCCTCTCGGCAAAGCAAAAAGCTTTTAGACTTCACCACAAAACCGGTGGAGAAGAATTAGAGACGACAGCAGCAGCTGTTCATCCACCGATACTCGCTCTATTTCGCCCTCTGTGTAATATTTCGCGGAGCCCACTTCTGGCCTGCGGCTATGTAGACAAGACCAGAAGATGTGATCAAGAGCTACTCATCATCACGGGTAATGATTGCGTCTCTCCTTACTTAAAACAAGGTGGGACGACGGACGGTCTGCGTGAGTGACAGCTGTTACGTGAGTTATCACGCTCGGCAGGACGGGCGAAGAAAGAGGTAATTTATTTCCACGTGGACTGATGAGAGGGACACGGTCTACGGTTTGCGAGCGTGATTAGTGGGCCGGTAATGTTTCTCCTCCCATAAAAGCCTTTCAAACAGCCATCATTTCTCCATTTAATGACCCATCTTACCACCCACATTGTAAATAATTACACGGCGTGCATTTCTCCTATGTTTCTTTTAAGTGACAGCCTGTATAATGTAGAACAAAATCATATGCAGTGAGTGTGTGTGTGTGTGTGTGTGTGTGTGTGTGTGTGTGTGTGTGTGTGTGTGTGTGTGTGTGTGTGTGTGTGTGTGTGTGTGTGTCTTCCTCCTCTCCGGGCACAGGGACTATAAATAGAAAGTGCTCTCTCACTCTCTCACTCTGTCCTTGCTTGCTCTCTCACTCTCACTCTCTTGGCTGTCCATCACTCTCTAAGTCACTCTCTCCTCCCCCCCCCCCCCCCCTCCCTCTCCTGCTCGCTGTGGCAGGGAATTTGTTTCTGCTTTTTTTTTCGATGTGTGTGGTTGAGAGATATGAGGAGGGTTGAAATGGGCTTTGATTGATGTCTTCCTCCTTATCTCTCTATCTCCTTTCCCCTCTCTCTCTCTCTCACACACACACACACACACACACACACACACCTAACTTTTACCTCCATGCACATGCAGGCTTCCACTGCAGTTTCTTTAACTCCAGTGAACAAATACGCACACACGGTGTTTGACCTCAACTTGATATTGTTTTCAGCAAGTCTGAAACTGTCGTTTGACCGAAACTTTGAATCACAACTTTCGAGCAGGTTGGGTGCAAAACAGAGCTCTATAGCTCTATGATATACAAATACCAACATATTCATCACAGAGAATGTAAACAATCGAGAAAAACAAAGATTCTGAAATTGTGCAACACCTTCATTAAATGTATACTGTTTCTGAAATTAATATTCTGTTTAGAATGATGTTGAGTGGATCTTGTGTGGCATATTTAAGTTGTAAAACTTTAACATCTGTTTGTTGCATATGAAACGACAGCCAGAACACTTAAAAATAGATTAGCACTGTTAGCTTAGCTCCATTCAAAGCTCACAAGAACCTGTCTGCAGTTTTTTTCTAAAGCTCATTACTTATCTGTGTTAAAGCCACAATAAAAAAAAAATGTAGCTGAAAGCTGATTTACATTGTATAGTCTTTATGCTAAAATAAGCTAATAAGCTGCTGAATCTCATAAATATCAGACATATCACAAATGTTGTGGCGCAACGTGACACACTAAAACAATCAACACACTACAGTACACACATGTACACTACCGTTCAAAAGTCTGGGGTCATCTATAGAACTTTTTTGTGTGTTTTCCATTAAAACTCACACATTTATTCATCAAAAGAGTTGCAAAATGAATAGAAAATACAGTCAAGATTAGAAATAATGATTTATATTCAAAATAATCATTGTGCCCTTTCATCAAAGAACCTGCAAAACTGTTTTCAGCTGTGCTAACATCATTGCACAAGGGTTTTCAAATCATCCAATAGTCTTCTAACACGATTAGCAAACACAATGTACCATTAGAACACTGCAAATGGGCCTCTATACACCTATGAACATATTCCATTAAAAAACAGACGTTTGCAGCTAGAATAGTCTTTTACCACATTAACAATGTATAGAGTGTATTTATGATTCATTGAAAAAACTTGTTTTTCCTTAAAAAAATAAGGACATTTCTATGTGGCCCCAAACTTTTGAACGGTAGAGTAAGTAATCAGTCACTCGTCTTCGACCGTTTTATCCTCCACATGAGGGTCGCAGGGGTCACTGGAACCAAATGATCCCAGCTGACATGGGGCAAAAGGTGGGGTCACACCGTGGACAGGTCGCAAGGTCAATCCATCCACTCTCACACCTACAGTCACACAGTTTTGCCTCAATCTGCATGTTTTTGGACTGTGAGAGAACCCAGAGTAAAAGCCCCGCACACACGAGGAGAATATGCAATCAGAAAAAGTGTCATAATGTTGTTCTAAAAAAATCTGAATATGTTAAAAACTAAGGTTGAAGACATCACACATTAACTTCAATAAATGAAGTCCCTGCGTAAGGAAGACGGCAAATTAATGACGCTGCGAGCAGAATTGTAATTACCGTTACGGAGCACATTTTTTGCCAGTGCGTGTAAATCACCGGGACGTTCATTTTGGAGAAGAAAGCTTAATTACAACAAAACAAACGAGAGCGACTCAAGCCTCCGACGACCGTGCATCATAGAAAACCAGGCGTCTGCACAGACGAAACATAACACATTTGACGAGACCGTGCTGTTCTTGTATAAGGTGCAGTCGTCAGAGGACAAGAGCTAAGGTGTAAAGATGACATTGGTTTATGTCATCTGTGTGAAAAAAAAACAGACAGATGGCGGGAGGGGGTAACAGATGGGAATATGACATTGAACGGATTGATGTGTATGGTGAAGACGAAGAACACTATGGATTCTTGCCATTTTATCAGCCGTCATATACTGAGAGGTATTTTTTGAAATCCGGCCTCATTTACATAAAAGTAATTGAATATTATCTAATATTAACAGTGGATCGAAGAGATATCATGCACTGACATACATAGTAGAAGGTAAAGAGGAAGAAATTTCACAAAACCTGGACACCTTTATTGCATTTTATAGATAACTTGACTTGACTGAACTACTGTACGTAGTGACATTTGCTGCAATAATATTCTCTTCAATTTGTGAAAAGATAACACACCGATATTGACTTATTAGTATTTCCATATATTATCACCCACAACACTGGCTTCACTGATAACAATGGTGCAGCCACAGGGTTCGCACACCTTGGTTGTCATCAAATTCAAGGACTTTTCAAGGACTTTCCAGCACTAATTCTCTCAAATTCAAGGACCAAATATGCTGACAAAGCTTAAGATGCGATAAGATAAGGACAACTTCAGAGCCTCTTTTGCCCATGGCGTCCACTGTTATTGATTTGCAGCACGCTCTACATCTGGACAAATGATTTGACCTTGGGATTATTGGTTAAAGTCTTAAAGTCTTTGTAATTTTCTTTGGTGAGATCAGAGATCTTGGAATTTTAATTTCCAAGGCATCAAGTTGTCATTTGCTCTCTCTTGCTTAACTTTACTCGCTCATTGTTCTGCATGGAATCTCACGTCGACATTGGAGAGCGAGACAGCGGACAGTGTCCACGACACCGCTCGTAATAAGGACTCGATGTTTGTTCTGCGTAGGCCTAGTCTACGTACATCAAGCAATGCTGGGGATGAAACAGTAGGTGGCGACGTAACAAACAAGGGAGACATTTACCTAAAGATCAACTGCACTCCTTTCTTGCACAACATTCAAGCACTTGATGCATGTCTATTTATTAAAATGTATAGTTCATATAATCCATTTACTGCAACTTCAAACACACCGTTATAATGCCACGCCTGATTATTACAGATATTACAGAATTACTACTACTGACGAACGAAATAATCCATAGACTAAAATCACTGTTCACTGGGGACGATTATGGTCTTCGTCTTCTACATAAATTCTCTGCACACAGATTAAAACTCCTAATGAGAGATAAAGCAAATCTTTGCACCCTGCACATTTATGTTTGCACATACTTAGATTTATGAGCCAGTTCGGTCACACCTGGTCTCAAGGCACTCGTTAAATTACTGTGAAATTTTTATACAATTTCTCCTGCAGCTCCACTTAAGCCCAGGCGTAGTACAGTTCCTCACAGTGGAAATAAGGAGGTGACTACAACATTGCTGACTTGTGGCTACACCAGTGCCTGCTAGCGTGGAAAGTTTGAATATTTTACGATGCTGATTCTGACCTCTGGTTCTGACTTTAGGTTTGGTTTGATGAGAATACGTGTGAGCTAAGCTACAGAGAATGTGCTCAGTTCTATAAGCCCGTCGTCTCTCCAGCACAACAAAGCCCAGCTGGAGTTTATTAAACGTGTTAGTGGCGCTTGCTACTTTTTCTCTGTTCGGTACACCGCAGAAGCACACACACGCCTCTTGTAAGTCACTTTTATTTCCCGGAGACTTCAAGCAATATTACATGAAGTTTGCAAAAAAACGCACCACGATGAAAGACTTTTTGATGATTTGTGTGTCTTTTTATGTGCCCTCAGTTCAGCATTAGTCTTGAAGTCTGGTTCTGATTTGGAGCAGATATATCAGGCCAAAGTGATTTCTATCCATTTTGTCCCATTGATGAAACACTATCAGATGGGTCACAAAGCACTGTCTGTACAATCTGCAATGATTATTTATTCTGTATTGGAGCAGAATGTTTGAACTGCAATTTCAAAAATGGAGAACATGGCCATGTGATCTCAGAATTGATGAACCTTTTTTGCCTGTGTTTCGAGGCACTGACCTTTGACTAACTCTACTTGCATCTAAAGCCAAACAACAATGGAGGAGAGAGAGTGTGCACATGTGTGTTGTTTCAGACGGCAGTCAGATTTAGCAATTTAGCAACAGCAATGTCCAATGAGAGACATCTTTGTGGTGATTGGAATTGGACAAATGTGGCCTAAGCTAAACACTTAGGGCCTGATTTACTAAGATTCCAAATAGCGAGCGCTAAATTGCTTGCGCGAGCAGAAAGACTGCGCCCGCTACTGGGTTACGTTTTGCGGGTGAACTACTAAGATTGCGGCCGCACTTGACTACAGGCGCAGAAGTGGTTAAGACCGCCCTATTTAAATGAGGATTTTGCGCGAGTCAAGAGTTGTCCACATGGAGAAAGAGCAGACTCAACGGAAGCGCTGAATTAAATTTGAAGCCACTGAACAGAAAGTGACGTTCTGCGATGAGCAGATAACTGGGATCAAGGGATGTATGACATATTGTTCCCCGGGTCCATAGGACCTTTTTATATTATCATTATTATTATTATTATTATTATTATAATCCTGCGTCGGTATTTTGGACAGCTCCATCATTACCTGACGTAAAAAAAGAAGGTGCTGCGCTCTCCTCCTGACTCACCTGCAGTCTTAACCGGGGAACATAGACTCCTCCTTGAACCACAAACTGCAGACCAAGGTAAGCCCATACCAGTACAAACACGCATTTCTCCTCTGGATATCTATGTTTAATTTATTCAGATATACCAAATAAGAAATGAATGTGCGTCATCTGTGAACGTGTAGTTGAACATGCTCTGGAAACGCGTAATTTTCTGATTTACAAATATATATAACTATAAATAACCGCAGCCATGTGCGCGCCGCGCACCGCTGTGCCAGTTAAGACCTGCCTTTCAAACGTGCTAAATATAGACGCAAAAATAAACACCGCAACCAGTTTCAGGTTTTGATAAATCACTTTGCGCGTGCTAAAATAACATATTTACATTTTCTCCTCCCATCACACGCAAAATAGCGAGTAAACGCCCCATATTGCATATGCATTAAGGCAAGAACGCTAAATGGGTTGCGGGTGCTATTTTGCCCGTCTGAGGGATGCGCTCCTCGTTGCGCCCTGTTAGTAGATCAGCATCAACGCTAATCTGCGTGTGCAATCCAGTTTGCACACGTTTTTGCACGCGCAAAGCTTTAGTAAATCAGGCCCTTACTACGGTTTTACTACTCGACACTGACCAAACTTCCACAAAGCGAGGACAGAGAAGTTCAGGTGCAGACTGGGAATGAAAGAGGATATATTCCTTTTGGCCCAACATAAGTCAATTAACCAGCGTTTTTGTCCCCGTTAATAGACTCGTCATTACAGGCCGGACAAAGACAAAAATCCACTAAAATTCCAAACAACAGATGTTAACACCCACAGTGACAACCAAAAACTTTCCAGAATTGTTACTTCCCCCTCCTCCAGACTATACCACTTAGTTACCCTTCATTTTGAACATAAAGGAGCTGTACAGTTACAGGGCTCATTAAGACATTCCACTGAGCTTATATGACTGCTTTAGATGGCATTAAAAAGTCTGTAAAGCAGCCGCCCCCTTCTGTATCTCTCAGTATTACTTTATATTTTATTTGTCTGATTATGTTTTTGTATTTCTCATTTTTTTGCAATTGTATGTCACTATTGGTCAAAAGGTATCAACAAAAAAAAGTTGGATTTGTTATGTTTGCAGAAGGTTTTTCCACCATATCTTCGGAGCTGGCGTCAAGCGAAACATTGTTAACTAGTAACAGATTTGAATGTGGTGGCTGATTGGTGTGTGTATACCCCATCTAAGCAAGGGTTTAGACACAGTATGAAGAAAAGCTGACACAATCTGACAGTGCAAGGCAGAGTTTTGTTTATCTTTTGGAGTCGACTACAACACAGACAATCACGGTACAGTTCTGTTCAATCAGACTGGGGAGACGATGATGATGATGATGATGATGGTGGTGCACCAACCCAGGCTTTAAGGAAAACGATGCTGGTTTAAAAAGCTCCGAGAACTGGAAGCCATTTTGTGTGCGGCGTGTTTACAGTTCAGAGCAGACAGAGCTCTTTTGTTGATGTTCACTTGTTGTGAGAAGACCGAAATGTTTACAGCGAGAAAGAGATTTGGCTCGAGGATCACGCATGGGGTAAATGTCAGGTTGAGTTCTGATGTCGCTGTTGTGAAGCGGTGCTTTGCTGCTTCTCTGCAACTGTAGATGTTTTTGGAACACCGCCTCCACCGAACCCTGTCGTGCATTCCTGATACTGTATGCGATACACTATCTCGAACAAACTCACCGAGGCAACGCGTATTATATAAAACGGAACAATAACAACTGATTTGCGCTGATTAAATGTTTGTCGCTCAAGGACACTGCGGTGAAACGCTGAATGGCCATGACCAGGACTTGGAGCAAGAGTGTTTGACGTAAATGTACTGAAAAAAAAACAGCTGGTTGTGTAAAAAAAACTAATAAATAAATAAATAATCAAGTCAATAATCACACAAGTGTGTAGTGCAGTAAGCGGTCTGATTTTCAATGTCGTCTAGGTTATATTGAACTGTTTCCTCACTTTGACCTATTGATATTGATTTATTACACTTTACGTTGCCTTTTCTGATCAGTGGGTTTCCACAGGCTACCTGCCAGTGATCAGCTGTGACTTGCAAATAGGGCTGTTTGATTTTGCCCAAAAATGAAATCTTGATTTTCTTCTCTCAAAACCCAATTAACGATTCCGATTAACGGTACCGAGGACAACTTCCTGGTACCTTGTAGCGAGGGTCCAGCACATGAAGCAAATGTCGGAAGCCAGCCTTTTCTACCGTGCTACACCACGTGAAGAAACAAAACTGCTTCGGACTTGTTGGTGGTGTAGCCACAGCCACGTTCTCCACGCTGCAACACACTGCTGCCATTCCAGTAGGTGTTTTTTCTGGAGGTGTTGAAATAAGTTAAGCCCAATTTATACTCCTGCGTAAAGTGCTCTGCATAGGTTACGCAGAGTCCTCTGCGTCAACGCAGAACCTGTCGTTGAGTCTCTGCGTCGTCTCCGGCTGCACGGAATATTTTTTAAGTGTCCGTCACTCCGTCAAGGGACAACGGAGACGGCAAGAGTTGCGATTGGTCCTCAGGACAGGCCGAGCGAAGCTGCTCTGTGCCGGCTCACAGTGAGCACCGAGCGTCCACAGAGGGCGGAGCTGAACACCGCCGACTTTGTCGCTGCCAAACTATAAATACGTCATATCTTAACACACACAGCACATGTTTAGACTCTAAATGGCCAATTTCTCGCCTCAAATTATCTTAAAACTGCGTTCCGGGACACAGAAAAGTGACAAACGGCCACTGTTTCAACAACAACAGTCTTTCTCCCTCGGACGCCATTGCTCACTGTAGCCAAAAGCACAACAACCTTGCGCAGCGACCCCTACTGATCGGGCGGGAAATTGCAGCGCCTATCCGTCACCACGACGCAGAAGTATAAAGGCTCGAGTGGTCTACGTGGTGACGCAGACGGATAACGCATTACGCAGTCGGAGAAGTATAATGTGGCCTTTAGTCGTGCTGTGGTTTTTGACGGCCACGGACTTAAGACAGACTTTACAACGTGGAGTACTTTGGAGTACTTTTCATCTGAAGTGTTGAAGCCGTACCACTTCCACACAACGGACTTGTGTTTTTTTTCTTGACTTCCGTGGGGAGAGCGCGATGGGAGGACAGAGGCGGACATCACTACGGCAACACAGCGTAGCCTAGTAACATGAACGGGGGTTGTACCGTAAATACCCTTGTTAAAGTGAAAAATACTTTTTTAAAAACGATTTTCACATTTCATTGTCCTAAATAAATAATTGCGATTATGAGTTAAAAAGTGGGTTACCTGGTGAAAAGTCACTTGAGCTGCAACTAACGATTATTTTCGTAATGGATTCATCTGTCGATTATTTTCTCGATCGTTTGGTCCATAAAAAGTCAGAAAATGTCAAAAACGTTGATCAGTGTTTGTCAAACCTGGAAATGACGATGTTCTCCAACGTCTTGTTTTGTCCACAAACCAAAACGATTCCGTTTGAATGATTTCTTTGTTATGTGGAGCAAAGAAATGAAGAAAATATTCACATTTAAGAAGCTGAAACAATCATAAATCTTGTTTTAATAATGAAAAAAGCTTGAGTCATATATGTCACGTTACATGAACTAGGCTTTACATTTTCTTTTCCCCTCCGCTGAATATCAAATATCTTGCCATACAATTCATTATGCACAAAAGCTCATCAAATGCAAAAAGGGCTTGCATCTCAGATATGGTGATTAAATCATGTATAATGCATGTGCACCACAATGATATCCATAATGAGCAGAGAGGCATAGTTCTCTATGGAGGAGGTGAGGCGAGAGTTCAACCCACGAGGCTGCCGTTGTAATAAAACGGGAGCCGGACTGTCCACTAGTTTACACCGTCGCAGCACAACTGTGGGCCAACTAATCTTTCTCTCGCAGGCTGATAAGACTCGGCAGAGAGCACAGAAGGGAGGGTAAGGGAGGGATAATGACAGGGAGGGGAAAGAGGGCGGGAGGAAAAATAACTACATTTACATGCGCACGAGAAACCAGATTACTGCGAGAAATCAAGTCGTGGCAGGAAATCAAAGGGTGCACGACGTTTACACGGTTAATCCAAATATGCAAGTGATCAGTAACCGCGTTTATGTCCAACTCATCGGCAACATTTGTGAATCAAAGCTGTGATATTTGAAGTTTTATCGGTGCTACAAACGGTGAGCTGCAGCTGTTTTTAGCATCTGGACTGATAACACAGTCAAACGACTGACTCTGCAGTGAGGAAGTACGGAGTTGTTTCTTTATATGGTGCAATAAAAGGCCTTTGCACACCACACGTGGGTTTCTTCAGCTATTAATTTGCATGTCATAAATATTTTTTTTTTTAACCTTTAATAAGACAACGTGAGCTTTCACACCAGTAACAGAATTCATGCGGTGACGGCACCTTTTATTTTTCAGATATCTTTTCTTTTCTTTTTTAGTTTTGCCTCCAACAGGTACACGTTTAAAGGTGACATAGAGTGGTCCTGTTGCACATAAATGTTAGTTATGGAGGTCTACTTACATATATTAACTTGTTTTTAAGGTCAAAAACCTCCTAGTTGCTGTAAACTAGCCGATAGAAATCCTCTTTTCTGACGGTGTTTTTCTGCTGCGAGATTTCAGAGTGAACTTTCACCCCCAGAAGACAGAGTCTTGTGATTGGCCAGTACTATCCAGCACATCCGTTCTCAGAAGCGCAGCGCCCCCCTCTGGAACGGCGGATGCACTGCTCCTCATTATCAAAACATTGTTTTAACAGTGTTTAAAAATAGCTTCTTCACGACTCCCCGCCGCAGTCCCTTTGACGACCTTTGACCCAGAGTCAGACCCAGAGTCAGAAGACACTGTTGCTCGTGAAACACCTCCACAACGGACGTTATTCTTCTTCTGCGGTTCAATGTACGCAACCGGATGTGCCCGGACTAGTGCCCGGAGCAGGACGATCTGCTGTTCAGGAGAACCGCTGCTTACGTAACTATTACGGGATTTTCAGAGATCTCGTTGAGCCCCGAGATTACAATAAAACACAGCGTTCTCAGCAGTGGCTGAACTGTTTGTTTAGAACCTTCAGGGCTTCATAAACAAGGTAATGACGCAGATACACACCAAAAAAATCAGCGATAATAGGAACTTCCGGTCTAGTTCCGCTTTAATTAATCAGAATGCGTGTTGTTGATGATGAGAAATTTTAAAAATGAAGAAAATGTTTCAACCTGTCTAACAGATATTCCAAAGTCCTGAAGTAGTAAAGTTTAAGCTCCCAAACCATGCAAGCTTTCCTTCCTTCTTCAATGTTTGCTTTACTCAGGTATTTTTATTGATAAAATAAAATGACTGAGCACCAGCTTATCATCATCACTAGATCCTGACTCAACCTCTTCTTCCTGTACTGTAGCATTTTTCTTTATATGTATTCCCTTATTCACAAAGGTCGTGATGTGAAAAGTGATGTGATGTGATGTGAATTTGTGTCACGGTAAAATGTGAAAAAGGCCCAAAGGCTTCTGTTCACAGACTTCCATACATGACTTAACCACACAAACCTCACTAAATATTACGAACCTTATCATTGATATGAGTAAAAAAAGAAAAAACATATAATAGCACATTGAAACATTGAGATTGCAATACAAAAAACAACCATTTGTCACGTCCTAAGCCGTGCACATATAATGCACAGTACATACCAACACAAACAGCTGAGTCTGGATCGGTTCAGCAGTGTCAATAATGCCATTTGTTTGGGGGGTTTTCTGGCAAAGGGGAGACGAAACTTAGGCCAAAAAGTCCCGTCTGTGACCAGATGTCAGTGAAACACATCCAAAACTCTTGCTATTGACACCAAGTTACCAACTATTACTCGCTAATGAGTAAATCTCTTTAAATCTGTTTAAATGTCTTTCATGTTTAGCGATTACATGACATTTAAATAAAAAACAAGTAGTTCATAAAAGGCACAGCCCTTTTTACTTATGTTTTCTCTCGGATTGTCGTGAGCATTAAGAAACTTCATGTTGTAATTTGTGGTTGTCAGCAAATGAAGCAGCGGATTGGGAGCAGATGGCCCAAAGAGAGAGAGAGACGGCAGCAGAACCACAGAAGCTCACTTTGTAATGACTTAATTATGCCGGTGGAATCGGTAATTGGAAAAATGCCTAATATCGGCCCCCAATAATCTGCCAGGCCGATAAATTGTCAAACCCAAATCAGTTAATTCACAGTTAGGGAAGGAAACTGCATTGTATGGCAGTGTAAATTATGAGAAGTGATTTCAACCCACCCTTTTCCAACTTATTGTGCTCTACTGTAATATCGCGTTGGCAGTTATGACCGTTCGTTTCTTTTTATTTATGTAAAATTGCCATCGCGCAGCGACAAGAACAAAATTGGAAATGCGAGTTTTATACATCACAAATTCAACAGTGACATACTAATTTATTCAGATTTGAGCTGCGGGGACGCAAACAACAACAACGCGAGTGATAATCTGTTATTTCACTGTGCTGCACATGTGCTGTTCAAGAAAAAAATACATGGCTGATAAATAAAAAAAAAAAAAAACTGTGAACCAGGAGAGTAAGGAAGTGGGGGAGGGGAGTAAAAAAAAAATAATATAAAAATAAATGGGAGACGAAAAACAGAAGACAATGGAGGGGGGAGCAGAAAATCATAGGGAGCAAACAAGCAGACAAGAAAAAGTGACGCTGGGAGTGAAGCGAGAGAGAGAGACCACACCAAAATTCTTACAGCCTCACTGTGAGAGGGTAATCACAATAAAGTGCTTTCATTACTACCCTTCATTATTGCTATTATTAGGTTAAGGAGGGTCATCACCTCCGAGCTGCAGCTGAATTTCATTTTTGAAGCAGAATCTCTTTTGTCTAATGATGCTGCACCATCTTCCTCAGGGTTTTCTTCTTCTTCTCCCACTGATTCTCATCTTCTCTCTCTCTCTCTCTGCTTCTCCGAGAACAATATGATCAACATGCATTATTTATTGGAAAGTTGGTTTGTGTTTTTTTGAAAGTAGTGTGTGTGTGTGTGTGTGTGTGTGTGTGTGTGTGTGTGTGTGTGTGTGTGTGTGTGTGTGTCCTTGGGTGAGAGAAGGATGTGATTCAAATGACAGGAGGGTGTGTTCTGCGGGCACAGGTGTACGCCTGTGTGATTTCATCACTTTGCATGCAAATTTTAACAGGGGGATGGCCACGGAGACAGGGTGAGGGCGGGTGATGGAGAGAAAGACAGCAGCGGGAGAGAGAGAGCGTGTGTGTGTGTGTGTGTGTGTGTGTGTGTGTGTGTGTGTAGGCAGAGAAGATGTACAGGAAATGGATAAAGTGAGAAAGTGAGCGGGGAAGAGGAGAGAGATGGCGCGATGATAGAGCTGCAGGCGCTGTGTTTGTACATGCATCTGCAGGCAAATTAATCACCAGACGTTACTCGTAGTCCATTAAAATGCTAATGTAAGAAAATCTAGACATTTCCATATATTTGCAATATATCCCAGAGCCCCAAGAATTGTATTCTACTAAATGAAGGCGAGATGCTGGATACACTTGCTAATGTGATGACAAATTTGACCGAGATAAAAGCCTAGATTAAAAGTCTCTCCAGCAGTAAATTAAACGGCAGAGTGGATACAGAAAAGTCTCGTCTCAATTCAAGGCCTTTTCTTTCCTCTGGTGATGGTTCTCGTAGATTAGAAGGGTTTTCAGCAACTTTACATGAAACATATGTTTTGTTGAAATGGATTTGCAGGGGAGTGATGAACACATGATGTTTGTTTTATGGTGCAACTCACAATGAGAGTAATGTTTTTTAAAGTAGACATATTACAGCCTATTTCTCCAAGTTAACTTAGTTCCCTGGTGTCCTGATATACATGTCTGTGACATGCTTTGGTCAAAATACCTTAAGGATGAAGCACCACAGCAGCTGTCTCTCTAAATGCAAATAAGACACAGGAAACTACGCCAGCATCACTGAGGCTCCAGCAGCTAACAGCAGTTAGCATTTGGAAAAACCATAATTCGCCGACTCGAGCCGGCACATTGCCGTCATATATAAAATGTATCCACTGCACAAGTAGATCCTCTGAGGCTGGAAGTTTGTGTAGAACTCTGTGCTGCACTGTGCAGCTAAGAATAGAACACTTTGAGGACTTCCGCTCGTCCGGATACCATTGCCCTCGCCTGCACTCTGGTGTTTTTTAGGGAAAAAGCGTGTGTCATGGTGATGAAGCAATGAGTGCGGAAGTCAACATCGCGTGTTTTATCACCTGTACTTGACTCACTCATGTTTTTGTGGTCCAAAACATGAGTGAGTCATCTTTTTTCACACTTTGTCTACTCATAGGGCCTCCAGAGTCCCAAATATAAGTATTAAAATTGTTAAAAAGTTGATTTTGCATATATGTCCCATTTAACCCAATGTAATCCAAACAAAAGAAATGTAATTAGTTTCGACAAAATTTACTCGAAAAGGAACGTTTATACAGAATGACGTGAGTGAGACAAAATTCAATTTAAAATCCAATTAGAGATGTACCTAAAGGTCCAGTGTGTAAATGTGTTTACTTAATTACTTAAAGGTGAAGTAAGTAGTTTATAGTGCCATCTAGAGGAGAGGCTGAAATTTACAAAATCTGCTCATCCCCTCCCTTCCCTGAGGCGCTACGGTGTCCTCAGCTGGTCAAATATCGTCCTCGTCGTCTTTCTCCGTGTCAGCAGATGAGGTTCGTGAGGCGAGGGAGAGGGCGGAGCTACTAGAGTGGAGGCGGGACTTCCGCTACAAGTAAAGAGACGCTTGATTTGTTCTCTCGCGTTTGTCCTTACAGGCTCCGGTAGAAACATGGCGTCTCTCTGCTAACAGTGGCTATGCAACCGCGGCCCGCGACCATGTTATTTTACATGACTTTTTGAAACACTACGAAAATGAAACAAAAACTATTATACAGCGACTAGACAATGCAGGAGCACATAATATGTATAAAAAAGTGGATTTTGGGTTATATAAACCCATAAATACTACACAGTGTCCCTTTAAATTTGGGCAGAAATTGAAAATAAATATGTAAACTTCAGTTTTTGTAATTGTACAATCACCTGCTTGTATGAATTGAGCAGAGTATAATATAAAAGGAAGAGCCTTGTATATTTATATCAAGAGCCAGGAACACTTCAGAGGCCGCCATTTTAGACCATCATGTTTTTACAATGAACAACTAAACGGATGTCATGTAAACTGATGGAGACAGAGATATTCAGCTGCTACATACAACTTACATTAATAAATATTACATTTACAACTTAAGGACAATGTCTATTTGTGACGTTGCTCTGTAGAACCAGTGAACAAAGATTTTTGAAGCTTCACTATATAATGAAATGAGAGTTTCCTTCATACATCACAGATGACTGGTGGTATCCTAGGAGACTTATTTCTCCTAGGAAAAATGCATCCCAGTAAACATATGTATGGTTGACAACATGCTGGGATTCATTGATATTCACTGGCGTCAGACAAATGAATAACTAATAGAAATACACAGTATGGAGGAATAATAACGATGCATGTGATATTTCCAATCCACCCACAACAAATTATATCACAGCAGCCCATATATTAGAATATAAATATCCTAACAAGTGCAATTATTCACCTATGATGCACACTGAAACCCTGCTTAGTGATTGAATGTCACTCTCAACATAAGGATCTATAAAAAACCTTAATGTATAATTAAGTATTTATATGATGCTTCCAAAATCACAAGTTTTCTTGGTTGTTAATGGAGATTAATCCATGAGCAAGAACAACCGCTGGTAATCTGAACGCAGCCTATTCGTAAAAATGCAGTATTCACCTTCTTTTAGCTCAACAATTTCCTCTGCTGCTGAATGTGAGACGCTACTCTTTCTTCTGTTTGGTGCAGAAAAGATAGTGTCCATGGATTTTTAAGCGTCTTTTAAAAAAAAACAAAGTAAAAATAGCTGCCTGCTGTGGCTGAAAAGGTACTGAACAGTGAGAGTGAACCACAGGAGAAGACTGGTACAAAAATTACCCTTAAATCCTAAACCTGTCCTTATTTTTTAAAGGAAAAGCACTTTTTTCTTGATTAATATTACATTAAATTAATCAGAAATACACTCTATACATTGTTAATGTGGTAAACGACTATTCTAGCTGCAAATGTCTGGTTTTTAATGGAATATGTACATAGGTGTATAGAGGCCCATTTCCACTGTTCTAATGGTACATTGTGTTTGCTAATGGCGTTAGAAGCCTATCAGAAGATTTGAAAACCCTTGTGCAATGATGTTATCACAGCTGAAAACAGTTTTGCTGGTTCTTTGACAAAAGGACAAAATGATTCTTTTGAATAAAAATCATAATGTCTAATCTCGTCAATGTCTTGACTGATATTTTCTATTCTTTCGATGAATAAAAGTGTGACTTTGAATGGCAAACGTTTAAAGGTGACCCCAAACTTCTGAACCCCACACGAACCGCACTCGCACACAGTTTTCGCTCACCTAGACTTGTGGGCTTGATGAGTTCGTCCAGCATGTCGTAGAAGGGGAGCCTCTGGAGCTTGACATCTGGATGGACCGGATGCCGTTTGGCCGAGGTGGCGAGGTGGTGCGACAGCCCACTCAGCTCGTGTTTCCCAGGGCCGAGCAGCGAGAGAGGCAGCAGGGCGGCGGGCGACGGGGCTCCGACGTGACCGGCGTGACCCTCATAAGCCAGCTGTGTCAGGCCAGACGGCAGGGCAGCGCCGCCGCCTCCCACCATTCCCGCCGTGGCTGGATGGTGCGGTCCGGACAGGGCCAGCTCTGAGTGGGAAATCATTTTGGCAGGAAAGCGTCGTCGGTAGAGCTCTTTGATTTTCATGTGCACAGCGGGGCTACAGTCGGCCTTCAGTAGATGCAGAGCCTTGGTCAGAAGCTCGTGTTTGCGCCCGTGCTTGTTGCGTCCGGCATAGCCCAGCAGCACTTGTAGCTCCGACACCCGCAGGCTCATCACCATTTGCTGTCAAGGGAGGGAAATGAGAAATAAGATCGGGGATAAAAATTGACAAACTTGAATGTAGAGCTGCAGCTAACGATTATTTCCATAATCCATTAATCTGTCGATTATTTTCTCGATATTTGATTAATTGATGTCAGAAAACCTGGAAATAAAGAGGTTTTCAAATGTCTTGTTTTGTCCACAAACCAAAATGATTGTTTTAGTGATTTCTTTGTTATGTGGAGCAAAGAAACAAAGAAAATATTCACATTTAAGATGCTAAAATAATCAGAAATCTTGTTTAAATAATGAAAAAAGCTTCAAACCGATAAATGGATTTTCAAAATAGTTGAGGATGAATTTAGTCATCGATTAATAATTGATTCATTGTTTCATCTCTACAATGCATTGTATGGTATTGCTCATTTTCCTCCAAGTACGACCAGAGCAAGCTCACGTAACCATGGATTTATGGGACACTGATCAAGATCCTACAGTCAAAACCTCACCTGAAAAAAAAAAACCTCCTCTGATTTAGAAAATAACTTGAGAGTCTGGAAAAAGGTCATAAATATTTCAGTAGTTTCAGCTTCTTCTTTTTTTCTTCTAATTTCACCTGATTTTAATTATCATTCATGAGAAAGCCAAGCGACATTCAGCTACCGACATTGTTTCAGTGTTAGAGTTTGAGGATTCTTATCAAGTTAAAACATAATAAAACAAAACTTTTTTTATTAGTTTTTTTCCCCCCGCCCCATTACTCTTTCAAACAAAGACACAGCTGTGCCACAAACAGAATAATACAGTGTGAGGACCATGTTGTAACCATGTGTGTATATGATTTGTCGTAGCTATGAGGCAGAGCATCAGGGAAGCCATTAAGATATGGCACAACAGAACTAGCTCTATTTCTACACACACGCATATACAGTAAGTTTTTAAGGACACTTCGAAGGACTCATATTTATATCATATTTCTCCAAGTTAAACTAGTTCCCTTGGTGTCCTAATGAACATGTCTGTGACATGCATTGGTCAAAATACCATTAGAATGAAGCACCACAGCAGTTCAATCACCCTGCAATTGGAAAAGTGACCATTTGCAGGCTCTAGCAGGCACATGGCCGTCATATATAACATGAATCCACTGGACAGATAAATCCTCTGAGGCTGGAAGTTTGTGTAGGACTCTGTGCTGCACTGTGGAGCCAAGAATAGAACGCTTCGCAGACTTCGCAGGCTTCCGGTTTTCGGATACCGTTGTCCCACTCGCCAGCACTCTCGCGTGTTTTTACGGACAAAGCGGAGCTCTGCGAGACAACTATTACAGGAATTTAGCGCATTGTGACGTCCCAGTGAGCGCGGAAGTCAACATCGCGTGTTTTATCTCCTGTACTTAGACTACTTAGTCATCTTTTTTCACACTTTGCCAACTGATAGGATTGCCAAATATACGGATTTAAATGATTAAAATGTTGATTCTGGATAATATGGGACCTTTAATAGATGGGTTTCCATCGGCCACATTATGGACATTTTCCATTGCGAGTTAAAAGCCTGAAAATTAACACAGAAAATATGACAAAAATCTTAAAATAATACATACATTTTTTTATGATTGAGGAGGGAGGAAATGTTTGTGTATGGATAAAAGGTAAATGCCCAAAAATTACATGAAAACAGGTTCAACAAGGTATGGCAGACTTCACCCCATTCACGCAACAAGCCTCTGGCGGCCTCTGTTGGTCTGTTTTGGTAAACTAACTGGGCTAAAATTGGTGGGACATGGAAATCAGGCTTTGACCATGATTGTGTGCCCATAAATACGTTTAAAACCACAACTGGCCTCTTCAACACTCAACCTGAAATATTGTGATATTACCAACATCATCAATTGGCTTGAAGAACTTTATGTATTATAATGTTTTTGCCGTATCACTCAGCACTAAATGACGGTGCGAGTTCCCTCGTGGTCCCTAACCCTAACCATCAACACAAACCCCTACAACTAACCCCGGGATTCCACTGAAGGCATTTTTCAATTTCTCGTCGTCTACAGGTTGCACTGTTCCTCAATCGCTTGCGCACAGAATAAGCAAGAGTTCCATTTTTGCCGTACGACGGACCACACCGCTCCAATTTAGCAGAATCTAGCACGAGTGGGACCGGAAGTCGAACACAGATACAACATTAAAGCACATTTCCGAATAAATGCCAAACGTTGACACCATATGGCATTTCACTTGACAACATCAACGACACTCCCGTCGCTCCCTTCTTGTTCTCTGGTCTGTCGGTGAAACATCTGTTTCTTTGTGTTGACAGTACGTATATAATTTTTGAATTACACTCCAGCTTTTCCTGCAGTGCCACACAGTGGACGGAGCTGTGAACGCACCCGGGGTTAGTCTTCTTAACCCTGAGATAATTATTTGAACGTTTGCCAGATTAAAAACTTCTTCACTCCACAAACTGGTCCTCATAAAGACAGAAATCCATGATCTTTTTCACACACGGAGCAAAATTCTTGCTTTAATCTCCTTTAATGACAGGGTAAGGATAAAAAAACACAGTTGCACACAAACACAAGGCTCTAACAAGACCACGTGCACAGGGCGATTAGTGCACACTGTATCAGTTTCCATTACACTGCTCAATTATATGCACAGAGTGTCTGCTGTAGTGTCCATAAACAGGAAGAAACCTTCACGCCATGATTTTTTTCTTTTTTATCTTATTACAATGCATACTCTCTGGGTTCTTCTCAGGCTCTGCATTCAATTGACATTTAAAAAGACTCCTGTAAGCAGTTTCATTATTTATGGCCTAAACCCACCACCAGCACCACCAAAGAAATGAAAACACTGATTCAAACAATGGAATTAATGCATAAATATCCAGGAATCAAATGTGTATCTCAGAATGAAAACAGCCCCAACCTCGCTGTTTATCATTTGTTTTACTTTTCTCATTTCCATGATCTTACTTGCAGGGAAAGTGTCGAGGTAATGTGCTACAGAAGCTAGTCCAGCTACTGCTCACATTCAGTAATCATCTGAACGTGAAACCAACACTGTGTCAGAGTTAATTCACTCTGTGCAAGATTAGCCCAGGTGATCCGACCACAGACGAGCGATATCAATACACACGATGATGTATTAAGAGAAAGGAAGTGAAACTCTCTTGTGATGTAGTTTACTGTAAAACCTGTTTCCATTTTTTGCAACTGGAGTTTTCATTGCCAGTAAAAGTGCAGTAAAAAGGAGTATGTGTTTCAAATATCAGTACCTTAAGCCAAAAACATTTCATGGCTAAATGTTAGAATAAACAAACTGTGTGGCTCATCAGTAATGTGCTATTAGAAAACAGTTTTGTGTGTGTTTTGCAATGATATTACAGAATAAGAGAAGGGTATTTATTGTATTACGCTAATCTAATAGTGAAACTACAGACTCAGATAGTCAAGCAACAGGCAGGGTCAGATTAAAAAGACAAAATGTTATTAAAAAACAGAGAAACATTTTGGTTTCCCATTTTGATAAATGTGCTTTCCGTCTTTTCCCTGATTTGTTTGAACACGCTGGGTAGAAATCAGGATTCCCACACCTTTGTGGAGATTAAATTCAAGGAATTTTCAAGCACCAATTCGCTCAAATCCAAGGACTGAATGTTCGTCCATGGCGTCCACTTTTCTTGATTTGCAGCAAGTTCTGCACCTGGACAAGTGATTTTTGCACAAAATTCAAGCACTTTAAATGACCCGTGCCTATTTAAGGCGATTTTCAAATTCACAAACTTTCAAGGATTTTCAAGGATTTTCAAGGACCCGTGGGAACCTGGTGAAATCCCCTTTGTTTTCTGTCCAAAAGCAAACATTGGAGGATGTCGTCAAATTGAGTTGATATAAATGCCGATCTCAACAGATCTTTAGTAGCAGCCCTGCTATCAACTGATTAATTCATTCATTAAATGTTATAAATGTACACTACTGTTCAAAGGTTTTCCATTGAAACTCACACTTTTATTCATCAAACAAGTTGCAAAATGCCCTTCAAACTTCGCTTTCGTCAAAGAACCAGCAAAACTGTTTTCAGCTGTGCTGCACAAGGGTTTTCAAGGGTTTTCTAATCATCCGATAGCCTTCTAACGCGATTAGCAAACACAATGTAATGTACCATTAGAACACTGGAGAAATAGGCCTCTATACACCTATGTAATAATCCATTAAAAACCAGACGTTTGCAGCTAGAATAGTCGTTTACCACATTAACAATGTATAGAGTGTATTTATGATTCACTTAATGTTATATTCATTGAAAAAAAGTGATTTCCCATCCAAAATTAGGACATTTCTAAGTGACCCCAAACTTTTGAACAGTAGTGTACATGGATATTCAGTGGATCAGTTTATGGGGTTTTTGGGTTCCTGCATAGAAAGACCATCTTCAAAATGCTTCACACTCCTCAGTGTGACACAGCAGAAGCTGCTGTTTACAGATTTGTGTACGACTGCCAAATACTGTACCACACAGACACACACACACACACATGAACGCAAACAGTTGTGTTTTCCACCCCTTTGGGGGACATTGCACTGGCTTACATGTCATGCAGACTTGGGCTGTATCCACACACAGACATTTGCCTTCCCCAAAAACAACACAAGGGCCTGTTTTGGCAGGGACATGTTTTGTTTGTCCACTAAAGGGGTGAGACAATAAAAATTCAACCCTGCTGGTCCAGTTGCAGGAACAGATTTATGCGTTTAAAAGCTTGTTGGACACCAACACGGACAGCACAGTGGTTTGTAGCGCTAACAAGATTTTACAACGTTGCGATCTTGGGCTTAACAGCAGACATAGAGAGCTCATCGGCAGCGTGCACTTCCATGCGTGCGATTGGCCAAAACGGCATCGTGTTGCAGCTCAGTGCAGAAGAAGCCACGACAGATCCAGCTTGACTGACGCCGGTTAATTCCGCACTCCTGCGCCCTTGAGCCAAGCCGTGTCGCCACCACACGTCGTCACCCAATCAAATGAATGAGAAGTGCACTTTTTCACAGCCGCTCTGTGACGACGACACGTGGTCTCATCATCGCAACCCCGACTGCTAACACCAACCCTTAAAAGCCTCATTTTAACTCCGCCACGAGACACTGAAATGTGTGTGTGAAGCGACAAACAGACAGAGAGAGGAAGGTGCTACTTTCACAGGAAGGCGTGTTTGTTTACTTATAATTGGGATGATGCACGTCAACACGACTGAAACCTTTAGCATTATTTCAAGATGTTGCCAGTTAAGTTTTGCTCGAGCAGTGGAGAATAAATCAGGCCTGAAGCCTTCTTGTTCCTGAAAGGAAGTCAAATCCCCACAATGTCACTGCGAGAATAGATTTATGCCCCCAGCCCCCAACATGAGGAGCACCAGCAGTCATAAATGTACTATTGCTTCTTTCAGCTTCTCCCTTTAGGGGTCGCCACAGTGGATCATCTGCCTGCTTCTTGCCTTATCCCTTGTGTCCTCTTCTGTTGCACCAACATTGTTCACAACATCCATGATTCTGCTCTTTGTTCTCCCTCTTCACTGTCCCTCCTGTGAATTAACCATCTCCAAACCGGTCGACCTGAGCCGTTCCTCAAATATGCTCTTTTCTAAATCCTAGTATCCAGGATTAGTTAGTGAGTTTTTTTCTTAATTGCGATAAAGGACGGCTTTGATGAACTTGATATAATTGAGTTTCCGAACGGGTCGCGCAAAAGGAACGCGGACTACAGCCATAAGTCACTCGCGACATATGGTAAATACATGTTCGGGAGGGTGGTCTGCCATATGTGAATGTAATTCTGATGCTCCTTCAGTCTGAGCCATGCTGCAGTCATCAAAACATATCAGTCAAACGCAGACGGTTCCTACAGCGTGATGAAGCTCAGGTGGAGCTCACAGGAAGCAGCTGTCTGTGTATGGACTTTCATCATCAAGAGACGGGGGGGGGGGGGGGGTTTGGAACAAGGATTAAAAGAATTATGAATAGTGGTAGCAGAAAGACAAATGAAACACACACATCTACAAAGCCTTATCCATAACCTCAACAATACGCAGTGAATGTCTAATCTTACTGAACTACTAAAGAAATGACATTATCATTAGGACCAGGTTTTGGTCTCCATGAGGACTACTGGTCCTGACAAGGTCAGTGTTTGTGCCAGCAAAGGTCCTAAAGTATATAGTGTATAGTATAGTGTGTCTCCTGGTGGTGACATAAATGACCAGTTCCATGAAATATGGATGTGAAAGAGAACGTGAAAAAATGATGATGACATTGGCTGCCCACCATTTCTCTTTGCCTCTCTCTCTCTCTCTCTCTCTACAAAGCAAACACTAACAAAAGAGATAAAAAAAAAAACAAACACACACAGACGCACAAACACTAGCCCACATTAACCCGACACACGCACTGCACGCTGCACAAACACACACAAACACACTCAAGTGTCCACCATACTGCGGATGTGTAACATTCCTCTGGCTTCACAAAAAAAACAAAAAAAACAAATAGAGGAGAGAAAACAGTGAAGCCCGTGTTGGAGGAGAGGCAGACAAACAGCTCTCTACTCTCACTATCTCCCCTTTTCTTTTCCCTCCTCTACTGTTCCTCCTCTCCGCCAATCAATCATCGTCGTCTTCGCCGTGACAGGTGGACCGAGAACTCTTCCATCTTCCCCAGTCAACAACAACAACTCCTAAATAAAATGTTGTTTCCACCTTTGTTTGCCGAGGTGATTTATGTCACTGAAACTTTGATTAAAATCAGTTCATTCCCTCTTAACAAACAGAAGGGAAATATTCACTTGAACCTTTTTTAAAGGGACACTGTGTAGTATTTATGGGTTTATATAACCCAAAATCCACTTTTTTATACATATTATGTGCTCCTGCATTGTCTAGTCGCTGTATAATAGTTTTTGTTTCATTTTCGTAGTGTTTCAAAAAGTCATGTAAAACAACATGGTCGCGGGCCGCGGTTGCATAGCCACTGTTAGCAGCGAGACGCCATGTTTCTACCGGAGCCTGTAAGGACAAACGCGAGAGAACAAATCAAGCGTCTCTTTACTTGTAGCGGAAGTCCCGCCTCCTCTCTCTCCGCTTCGTCTGCTACGGCCGCGGTAGCTCCGCCCTCTCCCTCGCCTCACGAACCTCATCTGCTGACACGGAGAAAGACGACGAGGACGACATTTGACCGGCTGAGGATACCGTAGCGCTCAGGGAAGGGAGGGGGTGAGCAGAGGAGCAGTTCTTTGTTGTAAATTTCAGCCTCTCCTCTAGATGGCACTATAAACTACTTACTTCACCTTTAAAACAAAATTAGTGGGTGCACTTATTTTTCAAACACACACAAAAAAGGCGATCGACTCCTTTGCCTTTCTGTTTTGTCCTCCAACACTCTCTATCTACACTACCATTCAAAAGTTTGGGGAAATACTCTATACATTGTTAATGTGGTAAACGACTATTCTAGCTGCAAACGTCTGGTTTTTAATGGAATATGTACATAGGTGTATAGAGGCTCATTTCCAGTGTTCTAATGGTACATTGTGTTTGCTTATCACTAGAGCTGAAACGATTAATCGATGAATCGATTATTAATCGATTACTAAATTAATCGCCAACTATTTTGATAATCGATTAATCGGTTTGAAGCTTTTTTCATGATTAAAACAAGATTTCTGGTTGTTTTAGCTTCTTAAATGTGAATATTTTCTTAGTCTTTGCTCCACATAACAAAGAAATTATTGAAACTGAATCATTTTGGTTTGTGGACAAAACAAGACATTCAAGAACATCGTCATTTCCAGGTTTGACAAACACTGATCAATGTTTTTTTAACATTTTCTGACATTTTATGGACCAAACGATTCATCGATTAATCGAGAAAATAATCAACAGATTAATCGTTTACGAAAATAATCGTTAGTTGCAGCTCTACTTATCACGTTAGAAGGCTATTGGATGATTTGAAAACCCTTGAAAACCCATGTGCAACAATGGGTTTTCAAGGGTTTTCAAACAATCCAATAACCTTTTGAATAAAAATCATTATTTCTAATCTTGTCAATGCCTCGACTATATTTTCTATTCATTTTGCAACTCTTTTGATGAATAAAAGTGTGACTTTTAATGCAAAACACAAAATTGATAGGCGACCCCAAACTTTTGAACAGTAGTGTACATCACAAACACATCTGAAAACAAAGCATTTGAAAACGACGTATGCACCATTCGCTTCTGTCTCTAATATGGTGTTTCCATCATTGTTCAGTCTGGTTTGGTACAGTACGGTATGGAATGGTTAAGCCCTCGATCAGGCGTTTTGGCACCTTTACTTGGCCGCGTCGGCAAGTTACGTCGCGTGACGTTGTACGTTGGACAAGGAGCAGCTATTAGTTTGTTTTTCTGCTCAGTTTGTGGCCGTTTGTCTCCACAGGCTCCATCTGTACTGTACCGTACAATTACTCTGGTACCCCCAAGTGAAGGGTACCGAAAAAAACGGAACGTTTGGGGCCAGTTATTTTGGTGCAATCCCTGATGGAAAAATATGCACCATACTGAACCATTCCGCTTCCAATGTGGAAACACGGCTTAAATGTGCCATAATACTAGAAAAGGTGCAGAGTAGGGGTGCAACTATCAAACAGTCAATCATTTTCACGACTATGCAATAACTTGTTTGGTCCATAAAATGTCAGACATTTTTCAGAAAGTGTTAATCTGTGTTTTTCCCAAACCTCAAATTGATGATTTATTTCCAAATGTCTTGTTTTGTCCACAAACCAAAAATATTCTGTTTTCATGATTTATTTGTGATGTGGAGCAAATCATTTTCTGAGGGGCTGAAAAATCGGTACTTATTTTTTTGACTATCGCAAATAATAGAGTAATCGTTGCAGCCCTATAGCAGACTCAGCATCTTGGCCGAATGAATTTAGTTCCTACACACCTGTTTCATTTTTCCATCACTGTCAATCAGAGACACAGGGGAGAGAATGATCAATGTGATCAATGTAAGATTCTAATTACAGACAAAACCCTGGACTTAGTGGATCATTTTGGATACTAGACGTGGGTCAAAATATCAATTTGGTAATATACTTACGTCGTCTTTCCTCACGCAACATAATAAATACGCCAGGGCAAATATCGATATCTTATTTAACTTTAAAGGGGAAATAAGTAGTTTATAGTGCCATCTAGAGGAGAGGCTGAAATTTACAACAAAGACCTGCCGCTCTGCTCACCCCCTCCCTTCCCTGAGCGCTACGGTGTCCTCAGCTGGTCAAATGTCGTCCTCGTCGTCTTTCTCCGTGTCAGCAGATGAGGTTCGTGAGGCGAGGGAGAGGGCGGAGCTACCGCGGCCGTAGCAGACGAAGCGGAGGGAGTGGAGGCGGGACTTCAGCTACAAGTAAAGAGAAGCTTGATTTGTTCTCTCGCGTTTGTCCTTACAGGCTCCGGTAGAAACATGGCGTCTCTCTGCTAACAGTGGCTATGCAACCGCGGCCCGCGACCATGTTATTTTACATGACTTTTTGAAACACTACAAAAATGAAACAACAACTATTATACAGTGACTAGACAATGCAGGAGCACATAATATGTATAAAAAAGTGGATTTTGGGTTATATAAACCCATAAATACTACACAGTGTCCCTTTAATTAAACTTTAACTTGATGCCGCCTCACGGTGGCGCTGCTAAAATGAATGAGAGAAATTTGGATGGAAGTTACCTGACTAAAGAAGAGGCCGTGTACAACGGGATAAGATATCCCAGTCACATTTAATACATAGACTTTATGCACGTTGGTCTCTATGTTGTGAATAAATAGAGAAATCCTGCGCTTTAACCTCTCAATTTCACGTCTTGTTTTCTTCAGTTAGACAGATATTGCGATGTATCATGAGGTTACCCTGTGATTCCCACGCCTCGCGGATACAGGGCTTATAGTGGCCAAAGTTGAAGAATAAGACGGCGAACGTGTCAAGACTGATGGGAGGAAAATAATACGCTTCCTGTCTTTAGTAAGTAGGTGGACATTGAGCAGAAAGCAATAGCTATTTACTTTCTGAAGTCTGCCCTGCTGGACGTTTGGCAAGCGCTTCTACTGACAACTGAATTAAATAATTAAAACCCCCATTCATGTGAGTAAAGATCAGTTGTTGCCGTTAGCATTTCCCTTCCCAACATCAGCTCTAAACCACACAACCGCTATCGACCAGAACCGAATCACAGCGCACAATTCCGGTGCTTTCGGGTGTTTTCACGAGCCGCCGCCCGATTCATCCGCAGAACCTCCGCTGCTTTTCAGCTCCAGGCGAGATCGCACGGCTCTGCAGAGCCACATGCAGTAGAGCTGTAGGAAGTTAATTATTAACCACGCTCATTTATAATGTTTTATGACTCTTATATTCTCCACATTTTAGCATAATGATATAGTGCGTGTTAATATTTCAGGGATGTAAAGTTTTTAGATAATGAGATTTGTTTTAAAGTCAATGACAACAATCTGGCACGCTAATAATTATCCATATCAACTGACTTTAAACTATTTATTGTGATAATCTTTTCAGCCAGCCGTTAAGAGCAAATATGGTGTATGGTGACTCACGCCCTTAAGGCCTGATCTAATGATTTTCATCACACTGTTCAACTGGTCCAGACTTGTGTAAAAAAAAAAATATATATATATATATATAGTGTTTTGGAAATGAGTGCGAGGTGCTCGGCAGAGAGCAAACTGGGAAAATGGATCCATCAAGTCTCATCAGAGAGACTGTGGTCAGCTCACTTTGAGGCTGACTTAAATGATTTCAGCTACAGTGTCATCTTTAATTTAAGACTTGACAATGTTCTAAAGGGCTTCTTTTTTTTTTTTTTAGGGAAAGTTAATTCAATATTTTTAACACCTTTAAGACCTACAGATTTCCAGTAGATCTCTTTTCAGAGCGGAGAGTGGTGTGCAGGGTAATAATTCGCTGTGCCCAGGGCTGGGGAGAGTGATGGATGGACGAATGAGATGATGGGGGATGGGAAGAGAGCGAGAGCGAGAGTGAGAGCGAGAGAGAAAGAGAGCCAAAGAGCGAGAGAGAGAGCAGCTGAGCCGCCAAACGAAAATGAAATTCACCACAGCTCCAGTGAAAACAGAGGATGGAGGGGGAGGGAGCAGCTGAGATGGACACATTATCAGAAAAGTCAAACATGCACATTTATGCCCTGATCAGGCGGCCGACACTTACACCTGCAAATTAATTCAAACGTTTATTTGACTGCAGCGCCTAAAGGCCACATTATACTTCTCCGACTGCGTATGCGTTATCCGTCTGCGTCACCACGGAGACGCCTCGAGCATTTATACTTCTGACGGACACTCGCTGCAATTTCCCGCCCGATCAGTAGGGGTCGCTGCGCAAGGTTGTTGTGCTTCTGGCTACAGTGAGCAATGGCGTCCGAGAAAGAAAGAGAGAGAAAGACTGTTGTTGTTGAAAAAGTGGCCGTTTCTCACTTTTCTGTGTCACGGAACGCAGTTTTAAGATAATTTGAGGCGAGAAATTGGCCATTTAGAGTCTAAACATGTGCTGTGTGTGTTAAGATATGACGTATTTATAGTTCGGCAGCGGTGTTATCGGCGGGGATCAGCTCCGCCTCTGTCAGGACGCCCGGAGCGCACTGAGAGCCGGCACAGAGCAGCTTAGCTCAGCCTGTCCTGAGGACCAATCGCAGCTCTTGCCGTCTCCGTAGTCCCTTGACGGAGTGACGGACACTTAAAAAATATTCCGTGCACCCGGAGACGACGCAGAGGCTCTTCGACAGGTTCTGCGTCGACGCAGAGGACTCTGCGTAGCTACGCAGAGCACTTTACGCAGAAGTATAAATTGGGCTTAAGTATGATGTGATTATAGTTTAATTAATATAATTCATCAGTAAGCTTTTGAAGGTGACAGACTGAATAGTAAAACACGGCAGGAATCCCTGCTGCATTCTGGCAATTTAAATTCCAATTTCAACAAGATTCTTCACAATCTTCTACTTTTACGGCACAAATATCAATATTTACATACACCGTCCCGACAAAGTTCCAAACCGTATAAGCCTAAGAGTTATAGATCAGCTTCATTTAGTCAAGATTCACTTCAGTAACGTTATGTGTCCAAAAAAATAAGGCCATAAGGTTTTTTGGGGCAAATTCCAACGTGACAATGCCGGGATTCATCGGGCACAAATGGTGAAAGTGGTTCAGGGAGCATGAGACATCAATTTGACAAATGGATTGTGTCGTGTGTGTGTGTGTGTATATATACAGAGAGGCTTTTTTTTTTTTTTGCTCTTTCATCTACACAATAACATATAATTTATGCAGTTTGGCTGGTGCCATGTTGGTTTTTTGAGACGTATTTGGAGGAGAGGTAGGAGGTTGGGAAGAAGAAAGGAATGGCTGCTCGCTGTCTAGACATCCACAGTAAAACACACTGTAGTTCCACTTAAAAATGGACAAAATGTTGTGCTGAAGAAGACACATGGAAATAAGCGACCAACGCCATCACCATAAAGTCAGAGGCAAAATAATGACTGAGTCGTCCCCTAGATCGCCAGGTTTCAAGCACTTCTGCATCGGCTTCACTTTCAAGACTACATCTATTATTTATATACATTGTCTATGGAATTATGAGGCTCTCAGACTAAGGCCCTCCTGGCTTGGTTACTCCAAACTTCTTCCATTTCACAGTTATTAAGCTAACGGTGCTCCTGGGAACACTCAAAGCTTCAGAAATGGTTTTGTACCTTTGCTCTAATCTATACTTTTCCAGTTTTAATATAGAGGTCAATATAAATGTGGGACCTCGCGTACACACACACACACACAGGTACATGTGTCCATAATCAAAGTCAGTCTGATGTTGATGGACTGGACTGCGACCAACTTCTAGGCCTATGAATAATTAAAGCAAACAGGATGCACACAAACGCAGTTTACGGTGAAACGGCAAATGGTCAGAGTCGATAAATAAAAGTAATCTTTTCAAGTAGACTTGCAAATATGTCATCCGTCTTTGTCATTAGAAGTGAATAAGTGTCGATTAATACGCACAATATTGTCAATTTAAGAACTATTTGCAAAAAAGTTGGAAAAATCTATTTAATTTAAGGTTTTTAAGGTTCATTTAAGGTTCAGTGTGTGACATTTTGGAGGAAACATACTACACATTGTGTATTATTGAAAGCTGTTTGAAAGACTTTTATATGTGCCTCAGGGTACATAAGGCTGAAGGCAAACGTTTAACCATTTGATAATTCATTCTTACAAACTGGACCTTTAAGAAGGAATTTCTATTATTATTGTGCTTTATTTACCTGGCATCCTCACAAGATTAACTGATTAATCAGTTGCCGTGTACACCGTCATCTTTAGCGCCCACTTGCTGTTAATAGCACAGACAACATGTTCAGCATTGATGGCATTTTTTTTCAAAATGTCAGTACTTAAAAAGGCCTTAACTCCAGGTCATCTGAAGTATCAACTCCTACTACTTTTACACTAATATTTTCTTTTAAAAAAAATAGAGCCATAAGCTAAACATAGCTTGTTTCCATTCCTATATGTTATGATGAGGCACAGAGAAACGAAGAGCGAGGCTCAGAGTGACGCTTTACTTTATGCGCCAGAGACTTGGATCGTAGTAAAACACCCATATATGTACACAATGATTATTGGATCACGTAAACCAACTCTCGCAGGCCCAGTCTCTCTTAAAAAAATTCAGCCGTGCACTCGACCTGACCCTCACTCCTCCTGCCATGAGCACACACACCTATAAGTTCTGCTGTGCTGCAGCTGAGAGCGTAATGAAAGGAAACAGGCAGCATGGAGTCCTGTTAGATGAGGTGGGACAGGTTGGAACTAGCCAGTGGCCGAGCCGACCTCAGTGGACTGCTTCATCTGTCGGGAGAGACACTGAACTCCTGACTCTATTTTCTGTGAGGAACCCTGATGTGTGTGTGGAGAGAATTTAGACTCAAAAACCTGCACAAATGTGCACTGCAAATGAGGGGGGAAAAAAAAGGTTCATATAAATGTGTTTACGGTTAGGCAACCGCATTGCAGAGGCCATCAACAACGGCTGGGAGAAACACTGGGAGTTTTTATATTATACAGATATAGCGTATTTACAAAGGTGGTATAGAATTTCAAAACACTGTTTATACTGTCACTATAAGGCCCTGCTACGCATTTGGATCTCAGAGGAGAGGAGAGCACAGTCTGGATAAAAATAATGCATCTCTTGCTCCACATTGCACCAACGTCGCTACCCAACATCTGCCTGTGTGAGGAAGAGGGTGGAAATAGGGAAAAAAACAGCACCTGCGTTCACGTAGCACCAAGTTGAAGTGGCATTATTTTTACATTAAACACCACCCAAATATATATGTCATCACTGCTACAATATTAACATTTTCATTGGGGATGCACCAAATTAGACTATTTGCCAATATCTCATACGCTGTTGTTACGACTGCAGGGTTGTGTTTCTTTTCCCTGTGTGTCCTAACGGCCGTTATATTGGGAGTGCTTAGCCGACATACAGTATACTACTTTGCTTTTGCCCAACCGCAGAGGTCATCGAGTCTCTTCCGTAGTGAAATTAACATTGTGTTTTTCTTTATTGTGCAAAATAGAATAAAGAAAATAATAGCTGTAGAGGGTGCTAGCATTGAAGTCAAGGAGATGGCAGCGTATTCAGCCTACTGTTTTAGTCTTTAGTAGGGATAGACCCGATTATTGGCGCTGAATTTCATTTAATTTTATAAGAGACTCTGCTAACCCTGGGAACTTCCCCTATATTTAAATTTTGGAAAACTTTATTTACCCTAGAAAACTTTAGGGAGCTTTTTTTTATTTGTTCAAGTTTTCGTTTAACTTTATAAGACATGCTGCTGAGCCTGGGAGCTTCATAATTTTGACGCCAATATTTTCACTTTAACTGTAAATGAGTATCAGCTTCGACTATCTGTTTATCAGCCTCCTTGACTACTAATAAACGGTATCGGCCCTGAAAAATAACCTGATAACCTGATACACCTGATGCACCGTTCTTGGCATGTGTGCCAATATCTGATAAAACACCTATATCTGCCAATACCGATATTGTGCCAATAATATCATGCATTCCTACTTTCTAATTTTTAAAATTTAATTTCATCATGCTAAAGCAACATGAGTAGTCAAGCCTTGATTCATTCAGCTCGTCCTAACTCTTTTTTTTCCCTCACTCACTGAGGGTTAGGACCCATTCTGTTTACAAAAATTAGTTTCCCACATTCAAACCACGGGAACATCAAATGTCCCAGTGTTCCCACCAGCACTTTAATGCAACATTAATTTCCAAATATGCATTTGAATCAAATCTGTATATTTAGAAAATTTACTTTACCCATTTTTAATTCAGGTCAAGTTCAAATGACCCCAGTATTCCCTCCAGCACTTAAATGCAGCATGGATTTATGGTTCAGTTTGTGGCTGGAGGAGACCATGAAGAGTCTCAAAACTCCACATGCAAATGTAACCCGATTCCTTCACATCAGCCAATCTATGCAAACTACACACATTTAACGAGCTGTAAGTAAAAACAAGTCAATGATGCAGATCTCAAATATCCGCTTTAGGGATGAATTTGGTGATCAGGAACATTACAAAGCAAGTATATCGAATGGTTTTGTGATGATGACAATGAGTTCAGTGAGGTTCAAAGGCGTCCCCAATCACCAGATGTGAATCTTGCAGAACACCTCTGGGATTCAGTGGAACGAGCGATTGGCAGCATCGAAAGAGCAGCTGACAAATCTGCAGAAATGATGTGATGCAATCCTGTAATAATGTCATAAAAATGCTCTACAGAACTCACCACAGCTCAAATCAATATAAAAGGAGAATCTTCTTTTCCCCGCTCAACTGCTTGCTGTTACACACACACACACACACACACACACACACACACACACACACACACACACACACACACACACACACACACACACACACACACACACACACACACACACACACACACACACACACACACACACACACACACACACACACACACACACACACACACACAAGCACACACACGTAGAGCGGTAAAATGGCAGAGAGACTATTTTAATGATTGTTTAGAGCAATTTTCCATTTTTGCACAATTTCCTCCACTGGAAACTATGAATTAGTGATTTGCGGAGTCATCATCAAACAGATTTTTATCACTTTACGTGTTGAGGATTTTTCAGGGAAGGCCTGAAACATGAAAAATGTAGATACCCATCTTTGTGGGAACATTTTGACCAACTTTAAAGGGCTTTTTCAGGGTTAAAACCTGGTTTTAGGGCTGGGGTTAGGGACGTATATGTGATAATTTAAGTTAGGGTAAGGAGTTAGGGAACGCATGTAACAGAGCATCCTAGCAAGTGAGTATGTTCATCAGTGTTTGACGTGGATGTTGAGGCGACTGATTTGATTTTATTGTTTTATTTTAGTTGGAGCTTACTCGTGTGCCAACAAGGTAGAGCTTGCGAAAAATGATTCAACTGGACATGCTGGACATTGACCGACCTGAGCAAATGTTACAACCGGTCAAACCACAGACAAGTGATGTCACCAAAGACTTTCAAAAACATTCAAATTTGACAAAATGCTTGATTTTGAATGTGACCGAGAGCCTAACTTGGCCCTACAGGGAACAATAGGGAAGAATAGAAGTGTGAATAAAAACCGTGTTAACTGTGAAACTGAGGTATTTTATGAGAATCGTGAAAATCTCAAACATTCCAATCCTAATGTGCTGGCTAATCCAACATTTGCAATACTGTGATACTGTGATTTATTTGCTTATTTCTCAGGGACAGTGCGAGGGCACACACAATAAACATTGCAGTACTTATGCCAGAATTAGCCAGAAGGCTAGTTTTCATCTGTCAGCGTAAACATCAAATCAAAATCAAATTGCTAAATAAACTTCAATTTCCACTTGTTTTTACACCTGAGCCTTTGTGAAGTGAAATGTCTTCAGTGGAAATGTCAAGTCATCTTGTGATATTTATATCAGTGTTGTTATTTTTGTCTCATTAAAACACAATCGCCTTTCAAATGTTCAAAGGGTGAGAGACCACAAACAGGAAAGCCACATCATGTGTAAACCAGGGTTATCATGCAAGGTGTTTGAGTTCAACCGCGCACACATGCAAGAGAGGGACTCGCAAAGATTAAGTGCATGCATGCCACAGATCTTACACACAATGAGATAGCATGCGATGGTGGATCACACACACACACACACACACACACACAGCACATCAGGGCACCACGCACCACACGAGAGATCGTTAAGCTCTCAGAGATCGGATACGCCGGCCAAAAGGCTGGTATGTGTGCAAAACCTCAAATGCACCATTCAATCCCATGACAGTCAAATGACACGCACACACAATGACACGGCATGTCCACACGTCTGCCGCACACTTGTAAATAAGCTGAAAAACACCTCAAAAAAATCGCCTTTCACAGAGAAACTCAAACATTCTAAATAATGATGATCTAAATTCAACTTTAAAAATAAAAATTGATATGCAATATTGAAAGGAAGACAATTTTAGGTTGGCCTAAGGCAGGGGTCTGCAACCTGCGGCTCTAGAGCCACATGTGGCTCTTCAGCCACTCTGCAGTGGCTCCTTGTAGCTTTAGAGATCAAGGCGACAAATAAAAGTGTTTTAATATCTTGTGCATCACATCCAACGTCGACGTAAAATTCAATATTCGGTACATGTTTGGATGTGTCCTGTCCATCTTTGCCTTTTTCTCGAGCATGAACAACATACAATCCAAATATTTGCTTCATTTATTTCAAAGTGGGTTCATTTTACTTTCTTTAGTTTGCCACAAACAATGAAACAATGGAAGAACCAGGTCTACGGGGTCTAGAGGTTGGGTATAAACTGAACATGTTGTAGTTCTTAAATGTCATAAATGAAAGAGACTATTACTATTGTGTATAGTTTGTCTGTATAATAAACTTTATACGTGTTATTATCTCCATCTTGTGTGTTTTTTGTGGCTCCAAATGAATTTTATTTGGGTGGAGAGACGACAAAATGGCTCTTTTCATCCTAAAGGTTGCAGACCCCTGTACTAAGGTGACACCTAAATACGCCACTGTAACATGGTAAAACAGGAGTAACTTTCGATTCTGACTCTAATTTGCGACCTTCTGTGAAATCATGATTTTCCATTTCACAGGTTAGTCAGGACACGCTGGCAGTCGTCTCGAGGCACAGTACCACAAGCTCCATGTTTCAATTACAAATTGCCAGGATTCACCGATTTATTATGCCGACTTTTTTTGACGCTCGAACTGACCTCTTTCAGAGAAACCGCGGCTGCAGCTGTGCCTAATACTTGTTTTCAATATTAATTAATCTGCTACTTATTTTTTCCTCTATTCAAGAAGTGTTTTTGAGCCATTTAATGTCAGAAAATATTTAAAAGAACATTTAATCTGCTCCCCCCCCCCCCCAAACCTCAAAATAACAACATTCTCAAATGTCTTGTTTTGTCCACAAACCAAAGATATTCAGTTTACGATCACAGACGAGCAAAGAAACCAGGAAATATTCAATTTCAGGGTTTTATTTTTTTTCCATTAAATAAAAGCACTCAAACCAATACAGTTGAAACTAATATGAATTTCAGTCAGAAATGGACCTCTCTGACACCGGTGGCCCACATTTATGTGAAGTCTGATATTATGGCCTGTTCATGTTTTTTTTTAGGAAACACTAACAACTGCAAGCTTTTTATCAGGCCATTGTCCCATTAGTCTTTGTAAGGAACAAGGACATTGGACAGATACGGTTCACAGATGAACACTGGACACCTTCACACTCTCTTGGTATACCCTCAGTGTACACTACCGCTCCAAAGTTTGGGGTGACTTAGAAATGTCCTTATTTTGGAAAAGCACTTTTTTTCCCAATGAATCCAACATTAAATGAATCATAAATACACTCTATACATCGTTAATGTGGTAAACGACTATTCTAGCTGCAAACGTCTGGTTTTTAAATGGAATATGTACATAGGCGTATAGAGTAGGGCTGCAACTAACGATTATTTTAATAATCGATCGGTCGATTAATCGGTCGATTATTTTTTTCGATTAATCGATGAATCGGTTAAAAAAAAGAAACATTTGTGATTGCCACATCTTTATTCAAAAACGGAACATTTCTAATTCACAGTGCAGACTAAAGTGTAAAAACAACTGGTTATTGCTCCAACGTCTCTGAGCTATCAAAAGTAATATTAAATGATTTTTAAAAAATCTAAACTTACTAGAATAACACAAAAAAACATACATTTACAGGTTAAAGTAAACATGTATTTTTTTATACTAGTTTAAGTATATTTAATATGTTGATTTTGACCCTGTCTGACAGCCAAAGCTGTAAGTGCTTATACACACACACACACACACACCCCCCCACACACACCCCCCCCCACACACACACACACACTTTAACCAGCTTTCGTTAGTTTAATAAACTGTTCATGTTTGTAAAGCTGAATAATTAATAAATTAACGCACTAAACGGGAAACATGAGAGACTAATGCTACATGTCCTTACTTCCTTGACTTCCTGTCTCCGACGTGTTTTCTTTTCAGGTGCTGGTTAATCAACGTGGTTCTCCCGTGCCACGCCATTTCACTCTTGCAAAGATTGCAGCTAACACACTTTTTAGGTTCATGAATGGTAAAGTGTTTAGAAGATTTCGGCGGAACGGTTTTCTCCGCCTCCGCCATGTTTCAAGTCTAAAATATAAGTTGTCGCTCACTCTAAAACTCTTTCCCGCACCGCTTATACGCTCGACTATTAACGCGCACACAAGGCTCGCTGTGGGCGTGCATCAACCGACATGAAACAGTCGGCATCTGTAAACAGTTCCGCGCCTGCGAGCGACGTATTAATCGCGCGACTCAACGAATCGATAATTAAATTCGTTGCCAACGCTTTTAGTAATCGATTTTTATCGATTTTATCGATTCGTTGTTGCAGCCCTAGTATAGAGGCCCATTTCCAGTGTTCTAATGGTACATTGTGTTTGTTAATCACGTTAGAAGGCTATTGGATGATTGGAAAATTCTTGAAAACCCTTGTGCAATGATGTTAGCGCAGCTGAAAACGGTTTTGCTGGTTCTTTGACGAAAGTAAAGTTTGAAGGGCAAAATTATTATTTTGAATATAAATCATTATTTCTAATCTTGTCAATACCTTGACAATATTTTCTATTCATTTTGCAACTCTTTTGATGAATAAAATGGAAATGGAAAAGACGGAAAAAATTGTATAGGTGACCCCAAACTTTTGAACGGTAGTGTACATTTAAATGTCAATTGTGTTAAATTAAATTGTCATCCTCAACAGGGACAGTGTTCATCTTGGCCACGTCTCACGTCAGACTGAACAGAGTGTCGTAAAAGTTCTAAAACAGAGCGCTGCGTGCTCCCCAGAGGTTACGCCGGCCATTACCAAACCAGACCAAAGTGGCATTGAAGCAACACACATCTCCTGGAAGAACAAAAAAAGATCTATTGACTTTTACGTTGTTTTGAGGAAGTGAACGGTAATGCAGTTCTCTCGAGTCCCAGGAGACGAGACGATGGCGAAGCTAATAACGTTGTACCAAGCAGTTTCTGCAAAGGTTCTGCAGCATGTGTGCGTCCGTGTGTGGGAGTGCAGGAGTTGTGGAGGCGGATGGGGGGGGGGGGAGCATGCACACTACCTGGCCATTATATAAAGCTCCCACTCTCAGCTAGAGGGCTGTGTACTGTGTGCCAGTTCCCTCCCCATCCTCCACCCTCTCCGTCCTCCCATCCCCCCTCCTTTTAGGCTTCCAGCTTCTCTGACTCAAGCTAAACTCTGAAATATCTCTGCCTGTTGTTCTACCTCCCTCCCTCCCTCCCTCCCTCCTGCCTCTGTGGTGTCAGACCCAGCGCACATTGTGCACAGAGGTTGGGACAAAAAATGTGGCTCAGGCCACTCCTACCCCCGAGCATAAATGGCAGCAGAGGTGGACGAAGATGAGAACGATTCCTATATCATAATCATTTTCTGAGCTAAGGGCTGTGCCGCCACACCTGAAGAAACAGGTCTCAGTGCATAATGAAATCCATCTTTGATGAACTGCACGAAACAATGTTTGGTGTCGTTTGTAATCTGGTGTCAAAGGGGTGCAGGCGCACACTGCAAATAGTTTTGCTGCCACTTGCAAGGAAACGAGAAACAAAACTCGGGGAAGTGTGACTGCTGTGCACATGCTGCTATGTTTAAACTCTGAAAATAGCATAAGATCGTTTTATACATGCACTCTACAGCTAAACTCAGGGACTCTTCGTATCCACGTGACCGGTTAAAGCCTAGTTCAAAAACATCAGGCGACTGTAACGCTAAGATGTATTTCTGACAGATCTGACAGATGTTGATGTGAAAACTGGAATGGACGATCATTTTCATTTTCACAAAAGGGAACTGAAGCTAAGAGTGAACACCAAAATCCAACTGTACAGGTTTGGCAAGAACATGCCGATGAGATGGAAGAGAGAGGGTTGGTGGTTTGAACCCCAGGACCGAGCTATGTGTGCTGCCCACTGCTCATATGCCCAGTTTAACAACAAATACAATTTGGATTATGCCAGGAACAAACTAAAGAAACTCTGGCCAGTGTTTCTTGATTTGGTCATGCTTGATTTAATTAGCTTTCCAAGGATGTTTAACTTGCTGCTTTTGAAAAAGTTAATGATTATGGTCAGGGACATCGGATCTGATAATTGGGTCTGGATGTGACCTACACTGAAAACATCAAAATGTCATTTTTGTTTGTTGTTTTACTATGCTCTATATATCGTTTTTAAATGTTTTAGGTTTTCAGGCTTTCTATTTTTATATTTTGACTTCAATATGTACAGCACTTTGGTCAACCTCGGTTGTTTTTAAACGTGCTCTATAAATAAACTTTTACTTCATCGTGCTAGAGCTGGGCCATATGGACCAAAAGTCATATCCCAATGTATTTAGGCTGAATATCCATATACGATACATGTCCTGATTATTTTGTTTCCGCAAAGTGAGAGCTGTTCTGTCAAAGTCAAAGCCAAATATGACACGTCACAAGTAGTTTTATTGGAAAATCAAGTGAATAAATAATAAACACAGGTTTGTTCACCTGGTTCATGAATAAATCCTCAGCTGTTCAACTAATAAAATGTAAACTGTATAACAACAGGAGTAGCTCTTTAGAATTCAAAGCTCCGTAAGGAACTATATCGATATGGTCTAATTCCATATCCCATTAAAAAAATATATCAAAATGTTTTTTATATCAATATATCGCCCAGCTCTACATCGGACAATCAAATGTCATTAATTTTTTGTATGCGCTGTATTAAGAACACCCGTGACTAGCACTGTTGCCTCACATTAAGATGGATTACTGGCTTCTGTGTGGAGTTTGCATGTTTTCATGCCCTGTGAGAGTTCTCCCTGTGGGTTTTCTCCGGGTTCTCCGGTTTCCTCCCACATGTCCAAAAACATGCAGAGGTTAATTAAACACTCTTAAATACCCACAGGCGCGAGTGCGTGTGAACGATTGTTCGTCTCTATGTCGGCCCTGCGATGGACTGGAGACCGATCCAGGGCGTACCTCCACCTTTTGTCCTACGTCAGCTGGGATTGTGACATAGTGGTAGATGCACTCGTGCTGCATTTACAAATAAACAGGCTGTATTGTTACGATCACTGCAAAAATGATCGTTAGCGAGGTCGCAAAAAGGCGAACTAACGCGTTGTAACGTTACAGTTACGTGACAGATGGTGGGGCTGCTGCAGAGCTCCTTTCTCCAGCTTCACTAAAAGCTGCCTTTGAGACAATATTGATTGACAGATGGGACATTACAACTGCAGAGAAATGGACATCTGACAGCCAATACACAAAATAGCACTGCACATCTGCACTCACACAGGGTCTTTGCACAGTTCCTGTTTAAATGTGTAGTATCTGTTTATTACTACTCACTTTTCTGCTACGAGTAATGTTCAGTTTTGTCGATATCGTCATAGATGTGTTAATTAAACGACATGTTTTGGCACTGAGGTCATACATTGTGATGTCGATGTATGGGATAGTGTTACGTCCAGCAATGTTTCTAACATCCTGACCGTGTCGTTAGGAGAAAATCAAGAGAATAAAGTGTTTGAATATCATGTTTTCCTGCACAACGACGCCTTGAACTATTACCACGACATAATACATAATATTATTTAATGAATTTATAAATGTTAAAAATGTGGTGAGGTCTTTGTTTTTTGTTGTTGTTGAGTGAAGATTATAGTACTATATTTGTATTATCTCTTGTTTTTCATTAGTATTACAAAAAAATACAGCAGACAGACGTGTGTAGGATTGTTGTAGGTTGCGCCTTTCTAGTAATTACTTCGGTTGTTTGTTTTGTGTTGCTTTTTGCTGCCTCTGCTGAATAAACTGCTGCATGCCTTAATTTCCTTTGGAGTTAATAAGGTACAATAGCTATCTACTGCTTCTGTAGCCATTATTCCACGGGTCAGAGGTGACCTCCTGGATCAGCACAACTTTTTCATTTAATTTTCTGCTCAAAGCGAAGCATACACAGGCTGTTTTCTTAAAGGTGCTGAGGGATTTCCGGCTCATGCGTCTGCCTAAAGAATGAGGAGTGTTTGGTGAATCAGTGTCTTAAGGAGCGCTCCCTCAGGTTACAGGTCACTGGAGAGACGACGGCATCCGCTCACTTCTATTAATAGGCATTAACCCTTTAAGCTCAACAGATACATTCAAGATAGATTATTTTCCCTGTCACACACACACACACACACTACCTGAGATGGAGCTGCAGGTGTATAATATGACTATATATGATAATATGAGGCGAAACAATGGATACAATTTGCCAAGAAAAACAAACAGCTAAAGGTATATGCAGAATACTAAGATTTTTCCTTTTATTTGAGACCAATATTGATGACAAAGAAAACTGTGACATCATAATTTCTATTAAATTTTATCTCAATTAAATTGATAAATACATTTATTTACCATAGACCAGATCCACTAAACAACAGTTTATTGATTAATAGGTTTATCGCCAATTTTAAACTGGCTTAAGTGATGTGTGTGATTTGTTTTTGTTTTCTAAAATGTGAATTTCTTCTTTGACAGAATAATTAATATTTTTAAATTTATGGACAAAACAAGACATTTGAAGTAGAGCTGCAACTAAAGATTATTTTCGTAGTCAATTGATCTGTCGATCATTTTCTCAATTAATTGTTTGGTCCATAAAATGTCAGAAAATGTTAAAAAAACGTTGATCAGTGTTTGTCAAACCTGGAAATAACGATGTTCTTGAATGTCTTGTTTTGTCCACAAACCAAAATGATTCAGTTTGAATGATTTCTTTGTTTATGTGGAGCAAAGAAACAAATATAAATATTCACATTTAAGAAGCTAAAACAATCAGAAATCTTGTTTTAATAATGCTTCAAACCGATTAATCTATTATCAAAATAGTTGACCATTAATTTAGTCATCGATTAATTGTTTCAGCTCTAATTTGAAGATGTCATCCACTTGTCAACGTTTTACAGTGTTTCGTGACATTTTGTGGACCAAACATCAAAATCACTACGCAACACCAGATCAATTGAAGATATTATTCGAAGTGACTGCAGTCCTGGTGGCAGCATGACGTTTAATACACATTGCGATAAGGTAGTGAGTTATAAACTGTATTTATAAAGAGAACAGCAGCTAATCTTTAGGCATGTCATACACAAAACCTCATGCCAAGTTGCTGCAAATGAGTGAATTATGAGCCACAAATATGAAGTCTGAAGGAATGTAACTAAACTCTGCAAAAGTTGCACACAGCTGTACGCCTCGGGTGGAGAGATTTATGAATTCTAAGGGAAAAGTCTGACAAACACCAGACTCTTAAATCTCGCAGCAGGATAAAGGCATATTTTATGAAGGCGGGCTTTTCACATGACCCTTTTTTTTTTTCATTTATTCACCTTTAATCTCACTGTAAATCTCCCCAATATTCCAATATTTAAAAACCTCACAAATCACAAAAAAGGGTGGAGGACAGTGAATGTCCTTTTCCCCCAGCTGGACATTTTCATTTTGTGCTCCAAACTACAACAGAGACTCAGACGACGAACCTGCCCGTGTGTCCATCTAAAATGTGACATGTTGCCACGGCAACAGCACTGTGTGACAAAATCACCACGGGAGTTGAGAAAAGCTTAGCAGAAAAGTCAATGGCTGCAGACAGCATGGGCTCTGGCACAAAAACACCTCACAACAACAGAGCCTTTATGTCAATTTGACTGTTGTTTACCTAAAAGGAAAAATCCAGTATATCACACAGCGCAAGGTGACAAAGCGTGTGTGTTATCTTTATCTGGTGGTACATGGAAAATATAGGCTGGTCTCGCAAGAAAAAAAATACTTAAATGAAGAAATAATCTCCACACAGTAAGTGTTGGCAGAGTCGGTTGTATGACCGAGTCGCACACTCCACAAAGGAGCATCCAATCGGTGCTGAACTCCGGTTCCCATAGCATGAAGCAACGAGGAGTATTTCTACTCCCAAGGGATGGGAGGATGCTCGTCCATTGCAAATAACTTCCTCCTACACCTTGCTATATGCTGAGAGGCTGTAGGTCTCATTTTTCACATCTTTGGTATGATCCAGTTGGGGACAAACGCCCACTCTCAGGGCAGGCTACCACTAACTGCAAGGCCATCTGATTTTTTTTCATTTATTTATTTTTAATTGAAAATACTGTGAGGTTTTGCCCAAATGATTTCAAACTTGTCCAAACAAAATTTTAAAAAATGACATGTCTCCAAATAATTTCAAAGAAAAGTGGTGGCATGCAAGACATTAACTGCGCAACACAGTGAGCGAGAGCAAAATGTCTGCTATTTTACCGCCGTGTTATTCGGGACAGGGACAAGATGCTAAGAATGTTAATGACGAGTGAAAACCATTCATCATTTCCAAGCCCAAACCAGTCGAGTTGTATACTGTATTTTAAACAAGCAAAACCAAGTTCACAACCTGGAAATGGTTAAAGCAATCTTGATTTCAGCAAAAAGCACCAACGTGGGTGGGGGGGGGGGGGGGGGGGTTGGTGGTTAGATTACATGATCTAACCGCTCCTCACTTGTTCGACATTCAGCCAGATGGACCTTTACTGCAGGTCTCTCGCTCCCCGTCTTTGTCCGAATACAGGCACATTGCCATAACAACAACAAAAATATAATTAAAAAACACAAAAAGTACTACAAGGGACTAAAACACTATTATATTGATATGCACATCAGTAGACTTGTAAATAAGTATGTTGTTAGCACTCTTGACTTTGCAGCAAGAAGATCCGGGTTCGCGACCCGGTTGGAACAAGCGCCTTTCTGCATGGAGTTTGCATGTTCTCACTGTGTGTGCATGGGTGCATGGTTTCTTCCCACAGTCCAAAGACATGCAGATTTTGGGATTAGGCAAATTGGACACTCTAAAATTGACCGTGAGTGCGAGTAGATGGTTGTTTGTGTCTATGTGTGGCCCTGTGATGGACTGGCGACCTGTCCAGGGTGTGACCCCAGCAGTAGAAGATGGATGGATGGAATCTATTAATGAATTGACAGACAATCTCTGTTGTTTGTGTTTGTATCATCCCTGCAGACCTCTTAGTTTTGTTTTGTTTTTACCAGCAGATGCACACATCAACCAGACAGAAGGAGTCAAAGTGCAGAGAAACAAATGTGAGACGAGACGATGCGACCTCTGAGCTGCACCTTAGCCGGGAGCATAGCTCCAAAACTTGGACAGAGGATATGTCACATGAATCAGATATTCAAGTCAAATACGAATCAATAAGATCACAAAATAAATGTTTCGCCAATGTACAACTTTAGCTAAGAAAACCATGCATTTCTATTGTTTACCCATAATGACTAATTGACTCTAGTTCATTTTCAGCGACTGTATCGGTTAAATTTACAACCCTCAATCGTAAATATGAGGTCTGACTGAATCTGTGGTTTGCCAAAACAAGTGCAAAAAAAAGGGTGATAAACCCTTCAGAAACCGTTAGTTCCTGCTGCTCTGATGCCTAACACCTGACATCTCTGCACCAAACAAGATCATGATTCACACTGAGCTTAAATACATAATGCTGCCATACATCTTTCATTCCGCTTTTCACCAACCAGATTTTTTTTTTTAAACAAGCGGCGCTGCCACATTTCATACTCAATCATCAAGTCTGAGCATTGGAAGCGTGCACGGACATCGGCACATGCATGTAAGCTTTAGACGGGGGGCAGCAGATAAGAACGGTTATCATTCAAAACGGTAATTTCTACGCCCAACATGTAATTCCCCGTAAACCAAAAATTAACGGCAGCGACAATAATAATGATGGCAAGAGAAATAGGCAGGTGCAGAAAGGATGTAGGGGAGCAGAGATGAGAGGCTGTATCATTAGGGATTAACCTAGCCACAGGCTCTACAAATAGACTGTCTCCACCTATAAGCCGCCAGCGCACAGACAGTTATTTGTATTGCCAGGTTGCTGCTGCTGCAGCAGCAGCTCAGGAGAAGAGAAGAAGACAGTTCAAAGAAGCTCAGGCAGATCAGGACTCCTGTGAAACAAAATGCAATGCAACAGGACACATTCGGGGGGGGGGGGGCCTGCATGGCAACATCAGACGCTTTTTTGAAAGCTCTGAGTCTGTGTGAGGCAACTGCATCGCACATTCATGCAGCAGTGCCGGTATAATAGCATACAGAGTAAGGATATCTGTTGTGACAGCCGACGAGTCGTCCATTATTGAAACCATGAATTGACAAATCACTTGACTTTGAAAAACCCTTGAAAATGTACAGCCTAGAAGCACACAAACTGTTTAGGGTAATTACAAAGTTGTCCAGGAGAGGACGGTATGAACGCGTCTTGGCCTGCATAAATGCACACAAGATACAAAGCGAAATACAAACACTCAAAACTGTCATCCTAAGCAAATTATCAAAGCTCTGGCTCTACACCATAGATTGCAAAGCACAGGGTTCAAATTCAAAGACTCTTCAAGGACTTTCCAGGACAAATGTCTGTTTTGCAGCACGCTCTGCATCTGGACAAGTGATTATCCTTGGGATCTTGGTCAAAGTCAGTCTTTGTCATTTTCTTTGGTGAACCAGAGATGGTCTATGTATGTCACAAGCAATGCAAGGCATGAAACAGTAGGTGGCGTCGTAACAAACAAACAAACAAGGGAGACATTAACTGAAATATCAACTTCTTTCTTGCACAAAATTCAAGCAGTTTCAATGACTCGTGTCTTTTTAGCACAGGGACCCATGGGAACCCTGAAAGTAATAAACAAATATGTAATCTCAATTCACGTAGAGCTAAGTAAGTGCGAACTGAGTCAGCTCCACAGAGGAAATAAATGCGTGATGACATACCTCAACAATTAACCTAGTCTGCAACTCATTTTGTCAATACATTTTTGCCAATGTCAACTAATTGTAGCGCAACCAAATACAGATGTTAGCAAACACTGTAGACAAACCATCCATCCATCCATCCATCCATCCATCCATAATCGGCAGACAAACCAGTAAATGAATAAATTAAAATGTTTCATTTATTAGTCAAATGCCTGTTTTGATCGTTTTTCCTAAAAGAATCTCTAGAAAGAATGTCCTCCACCTCTCGTGTCTCGACTATGAAAATCGGCTGCTTTTTCTTCGATCTTTGAGATGTTTTTACCAAAAAAGAGAAGTAATTCTTAACGTTGTTGTTGCCTGGGCTTTTGAAAACAGTGGCAGATATTTCCAAATTTCCACATTTTATCATCCAAAAAACATTTAATTCTCATGGAAATATCCATCTGCAGTAGTGTTTGTTTGTTTTTTTTAGAATATGTACTTAATATTATAATTTATACATTTCATACATAACTGAATGACTTTGAAGCATGTTTCACGACATTCTGGATATGTTTTTATATGTTTTTTTATTTTATTCAATCTAATAACCCTGTGAAAATGTATCGGAGGATATCTGTTTCCTGTGCGTTCCCCTTTTTCCATCAACATTCTGTGCATCCACAGCCTCTGAACTCTGTGTCTTAGTGGTGGGCTGGTGACTCCTGACACACACTGTCACTGCTGCATGTTTGTAGTCAGCCTCTTCGCTTCATATCTCAGTCTCTTTGATGCTCCGCGGGCTTCAGAGCGTGTGTCTGCTCACAAAAGCCCCCAATGGTGCACACATGAACCAAAAGAGTCTAATTCATTCATTAAAATAAAACACTGCACATTTGCCGTGTGTGTGCGTGTGTGTGTGAAAAGCTCTTTATGCATGGTCATTTAATTATTTTTTTGAATACTTTTATGTCCTAATGACTATAGTCATTTGACAAAGGAGAAAGGAGGGGGAATAGATTACCGCAAATTTACATTTTAAATTTATGAGCTGCGATTCATTGCGCAATATTGTACAGTACAGGAAATGGTGATATAAAAGGAATTTTGATCAAGAGTTCGACTGATTTTCTATGGTCAATGCCGATTTTTAGAAAACAGGGCAGCCAAAGGTCAATAATTGATGCCATTTTTTACATTATAATTTTTATAGCTGTTTTTAAATCTTCCCATTTTGTTTCTTTCTTTAATTAAATATTAGAGTTAACGCGTTAATGACGGTTAACAGCTTTAATGTCGTCAACGTTAACGCACGTTAACGCACGTTAACGCACGGCGCTCTTCCATGACAACTGACCGGGAAAAGACGCGTGACGTCATCTTTATGTGACTCCCGATTGTTAAAATGAGTCTCTAAAGTAACGCTAAACTTTAAAAACAGAGGGAAACATACGCAGTTACACAGGTACGCTGGTTATTTGTAGAGCTGCTCTTTTCGTTTGATAAAACAGACCGCTCCAGTTCGACTGTAGGCGCGCTAACGGCGCTAAAAGGAGCTAACGGCGCTAACTGGTGAACGGTGCATGGACTCCGGTGCCGAGGCACGTAAACATGGTTGGTGTCACAATATTAAAAACAGGACATTGAAAAATGGATGAAATAGTAAAGCTTCTATGACAAAGCAACATTTATTGGCCATTGTCGATTATCTAGGATTGGCAAGTATTGTTGAAATGTAGTTTAACTGGTTTCTTATAAGTGGCTCGGTAAGTATTTTCTTCCTTACATAATTACCGAAAGCAATGACATGTCCACACAGTTAACACACGCTGCTTTGTGAGTTTGTGAAGTAAAGTAAATTAAGAAATCCCACACCTGCTTAACTGATAAAAAACTAATTTGTAATTCAATTTTCTTTTATTTTTATGCTTTTGCCCAAATAAGACAAAAATGGTGAACTAAGTTTTATTTCAGTTGTGTTAAAACAACACAAGTATACTGTGAATCATCCTCAACAGTGAACTGACTAATGTTTAGTCCACAGCTTCAGCAGCCGACCACCTGAGAGAAAATGTTGTTTTTAGGGCTGCAACTAACGATTATTTTCACTAATCGAGGTCCATGAAATGAAAATGACAATGAAAATGTCTGATTCAGTTTTAAAGATTTTTTTTGTCATATGGAGCTTTTATTCTTTAATAATCATGGTGATGGTTAATTTAGTAATTGATATATATTCGATTAATCAAGTGATATTTTTTTCGATTTCTCTGGGCTGATGCAGATAGTCAATCAACTTACAGTCAATTTTCAAGCACCGATACAAATTTAAGTCAAATACAAATACAAGTCAAACCTTTTGGATTTTTAGGGAGATGTTTTGTTGATTAGTTAGTTGTGTTGCAGGATAAGATGAACTGATAAGCAATAATCAGGCAAATAAAATATAATATTCCAAAGCTCCACCTCCGTATCGGCTGCTTCTCTTCTTATTCCTATGTGCTAAAAAAGACAATTTCTGAATCCTGGTACGACAAAAAAACAAGAATCTGTTAATGTCTACATAGAAACACTGTTGTTTTTTTAAAGAAAATATTATGCGTAGCTGAACTGACAATGAGAGTAAATGGGAGTTGCTGCCTTAAAAGATAATTTACATGATGAATATGAAAAAAAGAAAAAGCAGGCTACATAAAAGAAGCTCTCTCTCTCTCTCTCTCTCTCCCTAAAGAACTGCATTTGACTATCATTAATCAGAGAAAGCCCATAAGTGCTGAGAGGTTACGTCTTAAGACCACATCTGGCTTTTCAAAAGAGGCAGAGGGTCTGTTCATTACAGGCTGTGCAACAGAACAGCAGCTGGCACAAAGGAACACGTATAGATTCACAGCAAAACACTGGGGGAAAGTCTAAAAATAGCCGAAGACGGGGATCAATACCTGCTCAATAGGTTCCAACTCTGCTTTATCAAGTTAAATTACAACATAGTCTGAGTGTGGCGACCACGCCGACACTACGCTGCCAGGGCACTGGGGTGCACGTCTGATCACTGACCCATCGCTAAAACTAATAAAAAAACACTGCTGCCTTCTACTCCTGCACATACAGACGTCCACCACAGGGGGCGAAAAATGCTTGTATGTCCTCATTTCTTCATCATGAGATTTGATACAGCGTTTATTTGGGACTATGCTTGACATTTAAGTCCAACACTTTTTTGTAACATCAACAACCATAACGATAAACAGTGTGAAATTGCAAATGATTCGGAGGTGAATTTCAATGCAACCTCTTTATTCACATCAGGCATGATGCGATTAAGAGAATAAATGATTAGGAACTAGGGGGAAAAAGCCAATACCAATGATCATGTGGAAACTAAAAAGAACATAATACTGAAGAAGAGAGGAGACGAATCCTAACATTTGTAATTTCATCGTTTCAATGCAAACTTAACCAGAGAGTTTCACTAATATGAATATTTTTAAGTCACATCACCAACAGCACAAATAAATTGGTTAGATGTGCACCAAGTCTGGAGCAAACGTCCAAAAAAAAACCTTGACCGTGGTCAGAGAAAATTAAAGCCAAGCTCTTCAATGACACTATGATATGACGCTGACGTTTCCACAGTGGGGCGTGAGGGCCAGAAAGGTAAATTATGTAGCCATGTACACGCAGCTGCATCACCTGTTGTGATGTCATACCAGTGCAACACAGCATAGCTCCAAAATGGGACACAGTAAACCAACAATGGAGGGAGAACATCCAGCGTTCCACGTTGTTCCTTCTTGACATTTTTAAAATGGCAAATATTGGTCCGATTCAATCACTTCAAAAGTCAGAGATCTTGGAATTTTCATTTCCCAGGCATCGCGTCGTCGTTCGCTCGCGCTTGCTTAACTTTACTCGCTCATTGTTCTGCACGGAATCTCACATCAACAGCAGAGAGAGAGACAGTGGACAGTGTCCACAACACAGTAATAAAGGACTCGATGTTTGTTCTGCGTAGGTCTAGTCTACGTACATCAAGCAATACAGGGCGTGAAACAGTAGGTGGCGTCGTAACAAACAAGGGAGACATTTACCTAAAATATCAACTTAACTTCTTTCTTGCGCAAAATCCGAGCACTTTCAATGACCCATGTCTATTTAGCTGGATTTTTCCAAAACTTTCAAGGGCCTTTTTTTTTCAGATATTCAGATTTAAAAGCGGGCCCAGGGGAGCCCTGATATAAATCCACTTAAAGGTAGAGGCTGGCAGTGCAGTGGTCAGATAAGTGGCTGACCTTTGGCTGACATTGTACGATTGTGATTCAAGTTAAGTTTCTAACAGTCCTGATTAATTAAGCTGCTGAAATAAGTGAAGAGCCTCATATCTCACTGTCACTGAACCTTTCTGAAAAACCCACACTATAAAGCTAGTTATTGGCTACAGCACATTCATGTGTAAAAGTAAAAAAAATAAAAAATCAGGACCACATAAAAAGAAATGCTAATTCTGTTACAGCGAGATTCAACTTAATCTAAATCTTATCAAAATCGCCATTTGGCTGAATGCAATTTTCAAATCGCAGAAAGTGACTGAAGAAAACATCTTTGTTTCTCACAGACCTGCACAAATATTACACAGTAATCATTTTTTAAAATATGTTATTCAAATAAAAATGAGAAGAAATATTTAAAAATGACCATTCGCTGCCATCCCTCTGATACCACAGATCACATCACAATTCCGTTCAAAATAAACGGAATTAAAATATTTATAACCATTATAAAAGAATAAATAGTAAACACTTGAACCTTTTCACACCATGAGCCACACAGCTGGTACTCATAACATCAAGCAATCACCTGACAGTCCAGACAGTGTGACCAGCCAGCATGCACCTTGAAACAGAAGCAGCTAAATGGAACCCAGCCTTCATCATTTTTGACGGTTTACACCTAAGCCTATTTGACCTTTTTATTCAAAAAAAAAACACAAAAACATAAGGTTTGTTTGTTGTGTAAAGTCTGCCTGAAGAGGACTGAGCAAGAATGCTTCCCTTTCTGTTAGATGATGAAGTGTTTGCAAGTGGTTGATGGTGAGATCATAGTGGATCATTACTCTAACAACAGCCTATCCTTTCCATTTATCCTCCATTTATCAAAGTTATTCTGAGTGGCAGTAATAGATTAAGAAAAGCCGAGAACAAACTGCCTTGACAGTCGGCGGTTGATGATGTCTGTAGCCCTCATCAGGGCGCAGTGTGTGTGTGTGTGTGTGTGTGTGTGTGTGTGTGTGCAGCACCGTAGGCCCCGGTCGGTGTGGACAGATGCCCTGCTGACAGGTATACGGCCAGTTCAGCACGTTCCATTCACTGTGATTAGCCGTTTGCCTCCAGGTAATCAGACGATGAGAAGAGACAAGCAAACACTTATGACAAGAGGGCAACACACACACAAGTGTCTCATAAATAAACCTCCTTCCTTCCGTATCGTCCTTATATAATTTGAGACACGAATACAACGTCAACCAAACAATTCATATAATGCACCGCCACAAAACAGCTCTTCTTCTCAATGATGAACACTCAGCATTGAAATTCCCTCTCATTCAGGTGCAGAACATTATATACACTGGCTGCTTGTGTCTGCTGACACGGTGCAAGTGTATGCAACTTTTCTTTTTTCTTTGATTCATGCAAATGTGAGGCAACGCTGTGGTGTGATCGTCATTCCTCGGCGTCAGCTGACCATCAGATCAGGGCAGCGTGAAAACCTCTCTATTCACAACACGTGCAGCGCCGGTTCAGCAAATATATTACGCAGTTTTGATGTAACATAATGCAATGCAAAGCTTTATTTAAAGTCATAATAACGCTCAGTGAACACCTGTTGTTGACCTGACAGATGAATTAATGACTATTTTGATCATCAATTTCTGAAGTTTTCTGCTCCTTAAATGTGAATATGTTCTGTTTCTTTGTTCCATGTAACAAAGAAAACTGAATCGTTTTGGTTTGTGGACAAAAACAAGACATTTTAGAACATTATCATTTCCATCAACATTTTTCAACATTTAATGGACCATACGATTACTCGGTTAATCGAAAACAGTCGTTAGTTGCAGCCCTCGGTGCAGTGAGTAAATAAAGTCAAGGCAAAAAAAAAAAACATAATAATCAAGCGAGTGGTTTGCAGGAAACTGTGCGTCTAGAGAGTAATAACAGAAGCGCAGAGCGGGATTTAATAACCGTTGTTGAATTAAAATGTAGATTGTTTTATTGTGAACACATTTAATTAAAATGTAGCTTTTGTGAGATATTAATTATGTATTATTAAGTATGTTAGTGTTTGTTAGAACGAGTTTTGCTGAAACTGTACAAATCATTCACATCTATATATGCGTACAGGTATACACACATACGTATATACCACTAGTACACACTATCACTAAACAAATACATAATTAAAATTACACATATACACCGTGTGTATATATATATATATATATATATATATATATATATATATATATATGTTTTTCTTTATTGTTTGTCACCTAACGGTTAACTAATTTGACCCCGTCTGGATCCTGTAGAAATACGGTTCTGGTTTTCCAGTGATCTGATTGGTCAGGTCATTGGCTTGATCCGTGTATGTAGCTTGTGTAAATGTAGCTTGTTTTATTGTGAACACATTAAATTAAAATGTAGCTTTTGTGTAATATTAATTATGTATTATTAAGTATGTTAGTGTTTGTTTTGAACAGTTTTGCTAAAACTGTACAAATCATTCACATCTATATATGCGTACAGGTATACACACATACATATACCACTAGTACACACTATCACTAAACAAATACATAATTAATATTACACATATACACCGTGTGTATATATATATATATATATATATATATATATATATATATATATATATATATATGTTTTTCTTTATTGTTTGTCACCTAACGGTTAACTAATTTGACCCCGTCTGGATCCTGTAGAAATACGGTTCTGGTTTTCCAGTGATCTGATTGGTCAGGTCATTGGCTTGATCCGTGTATGTAGCTTGTGTAAATGTAGCTTGTTTTATTGTGAACACATTAAATTAAAATGTAGCTTTTGTGTACTATTAATTATGTATTATTAAGTATGTTAGTGTTTGTTTTGAACAGTTTTGCTAAAACTGTACAAATCATTCACATCTATATATGCGTACAGGTATACACACATACGTATATACCACTAGTACACACTATCACTAAACAAATACATAATTAATATTACACATATACACCATGTGTGTATATATATGTTTATTGTTTGTCACCTAACGGTTAACTAATTTGACCCCGTCGGGATCCTGTAGAAATACGGTTCAGGTTTTCCAGTGATCTGATTGGTCAGGTCATTGGCTTGATCCGTTATCTCGAACTTAAACCTGCTCCAGAGCGACCGATTCGGCACAAGATGTGGTGACAGATAGGGGTGAAAAAGACTCGATATCGAGCCGAAGTTCAGCGCGTAAAAAACCGTTAATCCTGCTTCGTGATTCAAATAAAAAAAAAAACATTGTGCACGCGGAGTATCCACGCGAGTATCAACAGGTAAACGTCACTTCAGACAGAGCAGCGGACTCTGAGCCTTCTGCTCGGACGCGACATGAAGTAGTCTATTCAAAACGCACTTTAAGAACCACCGTCGTTTTCTACGTGTGACTGTGAGAATAAACCCACAACACCGTTAACCCGCCCGGTTTCAAAAAAGCGACCACCAGCAGCGCACATGAAGCCGCTGTCACGTCCGAACCAACTGAAAGCGTCAACAAACGCCGCCAAAACCTCCCTATTTTTCTGTTTCTCTGCTGAAAACATGAACGAGAAAACAGCGGCGAAGAACCGCTGCTCGCTCCGAGTCAGCACCAAAGAAACGAGCAGGCTGGTTTTTTAAAGTGAATCCCGCCCCGCGCAGCCCAGCGGCGGGTGTGCAGAAGAAAACGGTCCGTTCAACATCAACATAAACACGCTCGCTGCGAGCGCAGGCGCATTCAAAATAAAGTTCCCCGCCGCGTTCGAGCAAACAAAGCCCCGAAGTGACAGCGGCTCGGCCGCGGGAGGCTCCAACCGCCGCGGCGCTGTGTGACATGCGGGAGAAAACGCGCGGAGAACGCGTTAAAAATGTAACATGATTTCAGGCTGCGCCTTACCTTCAGTTCCGCACTCTCCGCCATCTTGTATTTCTGCACGCAAGCGTGTTGAGGCGCTGTCAAGTGACTGGGACACGGAGCGGGCGGTGCTGCGTTCAGGAGCACGAGCGAGTGCGGGAAAAATAAACACGGAGAGAACGTCAAGAGCGTTTTTACAAATCAATTCAGTTTTCTCTTTACTCGTGTAGTATCTCGGATCTTTCATGTTATCTTTAAAGGCCCGCGTGGACCTTTGGTGTTATATGATTACATATGATGTTATATGACTACAGAGCAGAGTTCAAACTCGCGGTCCCAATCAATTTCATGCAGCCTACCAGTTAAAGGGACACTGTGTAGTATTTATGGGTTTATATAACCCAAAATCCACTTTTTTATACATATTATGTGCTCCTGCATTGTCTAGTCACTGTATAATAGTTTTTGTTTCATTTTCGTAGTGTTTCAAAAAGTCATGTAAAATAACACGGTCGCGGGCCGCGGTTGCATAGCCACTGTTAGCGGCGAGACGTCATGTTTCTACCGGAGCCTGTAAGGACAAACGCGAGAGAACAAATCAAGCATCTCTTTACTTGTAGCAGGAAGTCCCGCCTCCTCTCTAGTAGCTCCGCCCTCTCCCTCGCCCTCACGAACCTCATCTGCTGACACGGAGAAAGACGACGAAGACGACATTTGACCGGCTGAGGACACCGTAGCGCTCAGGGAAGGGAGGGGGTGAGCAGAGGAGCAGTTCTTTGTTGTAAATTTCAGCCTCTCCTCTAGATGGCACTATAAACTACTTACTTCACCTTTAAAGGTGCCATATGTAAGAATGTGGCCAAAAACGGTTACTACATTCAAATTCAAAACACCGAGGTCTTTTTGGTTTCGTTTTCTGACGTAACTGGCAACCCGTGGTCGATCGGCAGCTGAGACTCTACTGACTGCAATGATTGGTAGGTGGCGCCACATGCCAGAACATGATTTCAAAACAAAAACATGATTTGCAATCTGCAAAATATTTTTTTTAATGCAAATATTTTGTCTGTACTGTTGTTGTTGGTGAGTTCAGTTTGTTATATGAACATTATTCCTGAGTCTCTGTGACATATTAGGAGGATTTTATGGCCAGTTGATTTAGATTAATTACATAACGCACCTTTAATATCAAGTTGTTTCTGTATGGTTTGAATGAATTCTGAGATTAAAGGCAGAAATCTGAGAAAAGTCAGAATTCTGAGATTAGAGGTAGAATTCTGAGAAAAGTCAGAATTCTGAGGGGGGGAAGAATCTGGATGTTTGTCCTTTAAATGTTTTGCCAAGTTTTGACGTATTGGCAGTTTGTGGCCCTCCAAATTACATCAAGTTATAATGACTCATGTCTGTATGTTTTGTTTTTGTAAAATTATCTGATTAATTTTGCATCATAAATATGCTTTTTTTATTATTATTTTGAACTAAATATTGTTGCAGATTTAAACAAACACTTTTATTTGATTTTACTTTGTTTCGGGGGTTTTTTTGTTGCATGTTTTTGAAATAAACAACAACAATAATTCCCACACACACACATGCCACTAAATAAATGGTGTGGGATTTTAAAATGATGCCATTTTTCATGCACATGCACTGAGTCTGTTCTCAGCAGAGTCACTGAGTCCATGTCGATTGTCTCCACTGAGGCTTTTATTTGATATGTTTCATACATGAAGCGAGGGTCAGTTCACTGATAATGAAGAATAATCCTCAGACTGTGGTTCATGGACGGAGCCACAGACAACTGTTGGAGACGCTTCAACTCAGACCTTGTGGGTTGAAATAAAAGGTTTGCAACATAATAACAAGTGTCAGAGACACTGTGACGTACAGACCTCAGCCTACGCTGTCTGAGTTTAAAGCTGTAGTGTGTGAGCTTCATAATATTATTTAAGTCATAGTCTTCACGTATATGACATTTACTGTATGTTAGGGCAACGTTCTGGGAAACAAAAGACAATGTTCTCTAAAGGTTGTATTAAGGTTGTGACGAAGTAACGTCCCGGGAAACAAAAGAGAATGTTCTATAAAGGTTGTATGAAGGTTGTAGAAAAGTAACTTTAGGGGAACATTCTGTAAAGGTTGTATGAAGGTTGTGACAAATTAACGTTAGGGGAACGTTCTATGAAGCTTTAGAGAACGTTCTGTAAAAGGTTGTATGAAGGTTGTAGAAAAGTAACGTTAGGGGAACGTTCTGGGAAACAAAAGACAACGTTCTCTAAAGGTTGTATTAAGGTTGTGACGAAGTAACGTCCCGGGAAACAAAAGAGAATGTTCTATAAAGGTTGTATGAAGGTTGTAGAAAAGTAACTTTAGGGGAACATTCTGTAAAGGTTGCATGAAGGTTGTGACAAATTAACGTTAGGGGAACGTTCTCTGAAGGTTTAGAGGACGTTCTGTAAAAGGTTGTATGAAGGTTGTAGAAAAGTAACGTTAGGGGAACGTTCTGGGAAACAAAAGACAACGTTCTCTAAAGGTTGTATTAAGGTTGTGACGAAGTAACGTCCTGGGAAACAAAAGAGAATGTTCTATAAAGGTTGTATGAAGGTTGTAGAAAAGTAACTTTAGGGGAACATTCTGTAAAGGTTGTATGAAGGTTGTGACAAATTAACGTTAGGGGAACGTTCTCTGAAGCTTTAGAGAGCGTTCTGTAAAAGGTTGTATGAAGGTTGTAGAAAAGTAACGTTAGAGGAACGTTCTGGGAAACAAAAGACAACGTTCTCTAAAGGTTGTATTAAGGTTGTGACGAAGTAACGTCCTGGGAAACAAAAGAGAATGTTCTATAAAGGTTGTATGAAGGTTGTAGAAAAGTAACTTTAGGGGAACATTCTGTAAAGGTTGCATGAAGGTTGTGACAAATTAACGTTAGGGGAACGTTCTCTGAAGCTTTAGAGAACGTTCTGTAAAAGGTTGTATGAAGGTTGTAGAAAAGTAACGTTAGGGGAACGTTCTGGGAACCAAAAGAGAACGTTCTATAAAGGTTGTACAAAATTAACATTAGGGGAACTTTTTCAGAACCTTTACAGAACGTTCTGTAAAAGGCTGTATAAAATGAACGTTAGGGGAACGTTCTGGAAAAATTTTGTATGAAGGTTGCATAAAAGTCACATTTGGCGAACGTTCTGGGAACCAAAAGAGAACGTTCTATAAAGGTTGTATGAAGGTTGTATAAAAGTAACTTTAGGGGAACATTCTCAGAACCTTTAGAGAACGTTCTGTAAAAGGTTGTATGAAGGTTGTATAAAAGTCACGTTTGGGGAACGTTCTGGGAACCAAAAGAGAACGTTCTATGAAGGTTGTGTAAAAGTAATGTTAGGGGAGCGTTCCGCCAACCAAAAGAGAACGTTCTGTAAAAGGTTGTAGGAAGGTTGTAGAAAAGTAATAGGGGAACGTTATGGGAACCAAAAGAGAACGTTCTATGAAGGTTGTATTAAGGTTGTATGAAAGTAACGTTAGGGGAACTTTCTTTGAACCACAAGAGAACGTTCTATAAAGGTTGTATGAAGGTTGTATAAAAGTCACGTTAGGGGAACGTTCTGCGAACCGAAAGAGAACGTTCTGTAAAGGTTGTCCGAAGGTTGTGACAAAGTTACATTCCGGGAAAGTTCAGGGAGCCAAATGTGCAAACAAAAAGTATAACGTTAGAACAACGTTAGGACAACTTTCCATATCAACCACAGGAGAACTTAGGGGGAACCTTCAGGGAACGTTCCCCGCAACCAAAATGTAACGTTCCCAGAACGTTCTGGGAACAAAGAAAAAAAATGGTTGAAACTGTCAGTGTTAACGTACGAAAACTTCCATGCCATCAAGCAACGTCCTACAATACTACACTACTTCCTGCTTAAATGTGATTTCCCTTGACTCACAGTGACACCCAGTGGCGAAAATGTGGCACAACAACAACTTGATGAACAAACACAGACGTGAGATTCGAACCAGGGTCGCCTGCAGGAGGACTACAGCCTCAGCAGATGAAAAAAAAAAAAAATCCATCTGTGGTGTAAAAAGGCACATGTGGGATTGAAACAAGGCCTAAACATAATCCAGTTTGAATGGGAAATATAAGACAGTCATATTTGCAAGGTATAGCAATATGGACAGGAAGAATAAATGTGTATTCGTGTGTGTATATGTATAAGGAAGCATAGGTATGTGTGTATTATGTACTGTAATTGTGAGGTGTGGTAATATAATGAAGATGGGTCTAGACAGAATATACTACAGTTAAAGGTGTTAGATTAAATCAATTCTTACTACTTTTCCCCAACTTTCAAAATATGAAATATGATCCTTTTTTTTGTGTGTGTCTTTTGTCTCCATTTAATGTTCAAAATAAAGCTAAAGTTAAAAAGAATGGTTGGATTATGGACCTCGAGTCGTCCGTTTAAATACAGTAACGGTGCTTTGGTGAAAGAAGTTGCACACTGCAGCTTTAAATTGCCCGTATTATTAAAGATGGGTATTATTATTATTATCAGTAATTAGATAAAGAATAGCCTTTGGTTATTCCCACTCCTGTCATTCATCAAGATTCGAACATTGAATTGTTTTTAATGCTTTTATTCCAATGAGAAATAATTACTGTGAGTCTGACTGAAGAGAATGAGGTCACATTTCCAGGAGAAAAAAATGAGCCCTGGACAGTTTTGTGACCTGGTTTTTTTCGGGACACAAAAGATTGAAGGATTCAATACAGAGAAAATAATCACTAAAACATTAACTGATGACGTAAAAAAACCTGGAGCGGTCGGTGGTGACGACAACACAGAACTTTGTCACTGTATCGTTTATTCATACTGATTTAATGCCATTATTCTTAAACATAGTTGGCTCTAAATCCATTTTCAAGTGGTGTTTGAGTCAGTAGGTGGCGCCGCGTCACTTCAAATGAGGCTGAAACCAAAATAGCCTGAACTTATTTCTCTGCTCCAGATCCTCCTCCTCCTCAGTGTCGTGTCCTAAATTACAGCCTCGTGTGGCTCATTTGTTCCTAAGCAATGACTCCTTTTGCTTTGTGTCGTCATTAAATACACAATAAATCACCTTTTTACACCAAAGCACAAATCCATTATCACACAGACACACAGACACACACACACACACACACACACACACAGACACACACACACACACACACACACACACACACACACACACACACACACACACACACACACACACACACACACACACACACACACACACACACACACACACACACATTCTTGTACTTGCTGCATACTGAGGACTGGGTTGCTGACAAAGTGAGGACCAGCATTTCCACTTTATAAATCAACACAATTATAAATATCTACTTCATGAATGACATCTACAAAGAACTACTGGTTGCAGTACCATTTTTCTTTTTCATTTTTGGTCCAAAATTTTACAAAAACGTCATACTATTATGTCCAAAATCTGAAAAAAAAATTGAGGCAAAATTTTTGGTCCAAAATTTGAAAAAGAAATTTGACAAAAAAAATGTGACCAAAAATTTGACGAAAACGTCATACTATACTATGTCATCCAGAATTTGAAAAAAAAAATTGACCCAAAATTTTTGGTCCAAAATTAGAAAAAAAAATTTGGTCCAAAATTAGAAAAAAAAAATTTGGTCCAAAATTAGAAAAAAAAAATTTGGTCCAAAATTTGAAAACAAATTAGAAAAAAAAAATTTGGTCCAAAATTAGAAAAAAAAAATTAGGTCCAAAATTAGAAAAAAAAAATTTGGTCCAAAATTAGAAAAAAAAAATTTGGTCCAAAATTAGAAAAAAAAAATTTGGTCCAAAATTTGAAAAAAAAATTTGGTCCAAGATTTGAAAAAAAAAATGGACCCAAAATTTTTGGTCCAAAATTTGATAAAAAAAAATTTGGTCCAAAATTTGACAAAAAAGTCATACTATACTATGTCGTCCAAGGGTAAGGGTTAAGTAATAAGGAAGTGATTTCAATGAAAACATAGTGAGGACCGGCCAAAATGTCCTCACTCCGTAAAAGTGACCTCACTTTGTTGGTTAAAAACCCTCACTGGTCCTCAGTATGCTGCAAGTTCACCACACACACACACACACACACACACACACACACACACACACACAATCACACACACACACACACACACACACACACACACACACACACACACACACACACACACACACACACACACACACACACACACACACACACACACACACACACACACACACACACACACACACACACACACACACAGAGTCTATCAATGGACTATAGTTAGTGCTGAGTGTGTCACAGACAGACAGAAGAAAACCACAGAGGTTTCACTGTGACGTCATTATTTGTTGCTGCCATCTGTTGTATTGTTGACAGGACAGGTGTCGTCTGACCCGCACGTGTTTGTACAAGCGACGTGTTTTAACCCGTGCTGCAGACACACACACGGCAAACACTGAGACACAGTCGTGCACACTGTACGTTGCTCTTCTTCATGTGGGTTATTTTTGACGCTGCAGTGTTGTTTAGTGTTTAGAGTGAGTGTGTAAGTGAGGCAAGCTCCATGGAATCATGATGGACAGTTTTATATGATCATGAATAATCATATGAATCAGTATTCAAGACCGTACCATTCTCTGTCTCACACAAAAAGACACTTTTGTCCATAAATCTATTCAAACTTGGTCAAATCAACTCTTCTCTGAAAGAACAATATATCACACTTGACACAAGCTCATATTATCAAACCAATATACTGTACATATACTGTATTATTATATACGTATATATACATGAGGTGTATATGATATATTTTCATATACTGTATATGTATATATACATAAGGTGTATATTATATATTTATATATACATATACTGTATATGTATATATACATAAGGTGTATATTATATATTTATATATATATATATACTGTATATGTATAGATACATAAGGTGTACATTATATATTTATATATACATATACTGTATATGTATAGATACATAAGGTGTATATTATATATTTATATATACATATACTGTATATGTATAGATACATAAGGTGTATATTATATATCTATATATATATATATACTGTATATGTATATATACATAAGGTGTATATTATATATTTATATATACATATACTGTATATGTATATATACATAAGGTGTATATTATATATTTTCATATACTGTATATGTATAGATGCATAAGGTGTATATTATATATTTATATATATATATATATACTGTATATGTATAGATACATAAGGTGTATATTATATATTTATATATATATATATATATATATACATATACAGTTTATGTATAGATATATAAGGTCGGTGTATATTATATATTTATACATTACATATACAGTGTATATATATAGATACATAAGGTGTGTGTATATATATACTGTATATTATATATGTATATATGCATGTGGTTTATATTACATATATGTGTATATATATAATATACACCATATGTATACATACATGTGTATATATATATATATATATATACACACACATACACGTATATATAGAAAGGTAATTTATTTATTTACTTATTTATTTGAATTAGGACAATGCATGTTTATCAACTTGTCAGCATAGAGCAACAATGTAAGTATGCAGGAGTTAGCACAATAGCTCATTTTCATCCGTTGTCCTAAGATATAATAATATATAAACAACAATATTGTTTCGATCAAAAGTCACTATATTTCTTTGTGTATTTAGTCATTTTTTCCCCCAATATTCTTTGTTTTTATAGTCATAAAAAATTTGTATATTTGGGGGTGATATGTCAGTTTGTATTTTCTCATGATGCGCGAATGAAAACCATTTCAAAATATTCCTTCAGAAAAACAAATGTTGCTAAAAAAAAAGAAGAAAAAAAAGAAAGTGGTGTTTTTATCACTGCAATCCTCTGAATGAAATCCATTATTTCTTCCACTATTTCTGTCGACTTGTCTGGAAAAAACAATCCTGCTGAGCAGAGAGAGAGAGGCACACAAAGACAGAAATAACACAGAGAGACAACAAACAACAAAAAATGACTGTAAATAAACAAAACAACTACAACGAAGCACCGAACGACTGCATGAGATGCAAAGATACACAAACACAGAGATGAAATGCATTCGTTGTAGTGAAAAGTGAGATTAAAACAAATGCAAATTCATAAAGAGAAGAGAAGAGAAGTAAAACTACAGAGTTTACATCAACAAAAATGGAGATGGATGCAAAATGACCACAAAGAAATATGTAAAAAAAATAAATAATATTTTCATAATTAAAAATCCAAACTGTAAAATATCTAGTGGTCAGTTTAAGGTAAAAATATTAATTCAAAAATGAATATATATATAATTTATGAAGGTTTTAGACTCAGTTAATATTCAATATTCATAATAATCTCAATGATGTCAAAACATATTTACAATATGGACAAACAGTTATTAGATTATTAAGGTTTATGATATTACTGCTGTTGTGAACCTTGAAGATGTGAAGAAGTTAAACTGCTCACTGTTGAATAATCAGAATAATAATAATAATAATAATAATAATAATAATAATAATGATAATGATAATGATGATGAGAAAATGGAATAAAAAAATGATGAAACAAACAACGACGACAGCTACAAATGGACTTAAAGCAGAGTCCTCGAACTCAAAATGACCTGTGAACTTCTAGTCTGGTCAGGAGGGGGCGGAGCCATGGTTCAGGCAGGAAAAATGAACTGTTAAAGGCGCCATATGTAAGAATGTGGCCAAAAACGGTTACTACATTACTACAAATTCAAAACACCGAGGTCTTTTAGGTTTCGTTTTCTGACATAACTGGCAACCCGTGGTTGCTCGGCAGCTGAGACTTGGCGGTAGGTGGCGCCACATGACGCCAAAACATGATTCCAAAACATAAACATGATTTGCAGTCTGCAAAAAATGTTTTTTAATGCAAATATTTTGTCTGTACTGTTGTTGTTGATGAGTTCAATATGTTTTATGAAAATTTTTATGGCCAGTTGATTTAGATGTATTACATAATGCACCTTTATGTGAGACTAGAAATATAAGTATAATCCATGTTGATGTTGCAATTACAATATATTTAGGATGATATTACACACTGTTTAAAAGTCAAAATGTTTGTTTTCATTGATATTTCACGACAAAAAAAACAACATAAATATATAAATGTGATAAATATGATGCAAAATGACAAAACATTGAATCAAAGAAAAACATGTGGACAACTGTGATTAAAACACTACACACATGTTTATATTATTAAATGTTGAATTTGAATACAATTATTATTATTATTATAAAAATATTCTTCCAACCCCATTTTCCTATAATGTATTTATATTTATCACCATACTTGAACATAAAATGAGGTTTAATCTAACGTATATAAAACGTTAAACACGCTCCCTCTCCTGCAGAACCTTGTTATTATTCAAAAAACGGAGCCCACTTTGCCAAAGAAGGCGATAATCATCACCAAAAAAAGCGAGATTAAGATTCCCTGTGCATCAGTGACATTATGTGAGCCTCCGTCTCAGTATGAAGCGTCCGTGGGGAGCCAGAGCCGTGAGATCAATATCTATTAGTCCTTCCATCAGAAGAATTAGATTTCACTATTAGATCAGCGTGTTCCCCTGACACGACGTCAAACATCGTGGAAGTCGACTGCACTGACGTGGACACGACCTAATGAAAGAGATCATGTTTGAACTCAAATACAACAAGAGAGGAAACATGATCACGCTGCAGCTGCCGAGGACGCCGTTCTGCGTGGAGACCACTAGGTGTCACACTCACACCAGAGAAGTGATCGTAGTAATAATAATAATAATAATTAAGGCTATAAAGCAGAGGAAAGTAGATTCACGTTTTATTAATATCGACATGGGTACATACATACAAATGAAATCATGTGTAGACTGTGTCTGAAACCAGATTATTGTACTCTTTGTTTTGTTTTTTAAATTACAAACCAAATGAGAGGAAGGAGGGGAAAAGAAAGAAAGAGGAATGCAGCAGTGTCAATGTATTTCATACAGAGTCCAAAAAGAGCATCAGATGATGAGGATAAAGTTTTGGTTTTTTTTGTTGTCAGTTTAGTTTCAGAAGCACGCGATGGTAGAAAAAACCCTGAAACAGGACAAAAGTCACGTGGGGGATCAAGATCTGAACTGAAACACTGTGAACTGTACATGATAACTACAAATGTCTCACTTTTCTTTTTTTAAAATCACTTCAAAATGTTTTTCGTTTGACCTCGCAGGAGAGTTCATCGTGTGACGTGAAAACCTTGAGCGGCGCTAAGTGCTCATATCCGAGAGTTTGGTTGTAGGACGACGGCCGTCGGTCAAAGAAATGTTGCCCATTTTAAAGTGCGGTGTTTACAAATAACCTTTAAAACGATATATTCCTCGGGGACACGGACGTGTAAAAAACACAAGGTCGTCAAATAAGCAACAACAGAAAGGAAAGAAAAGTAAATAATGAGATACGTGTTTTTTTTGTGTGTTTTTCTTTTAAATTAAAGTCACAATTATACAAGCCATTGCACATTGTCACGTGATATATATATATATATATATATATATTTATATATGTATATAGTGTTGTTGTTTTTTTCTTTCAGAGATTCCTTGGTTTTGCAGCGTTTTTGCAGCGTCACTGTTTTTAAGGTCAAACCTCGGGTCTCTGACTTTTTCAGAGTTTCAGTTCTCCCGAACTCTGACGGTCCAGTTCTCTCAAGTGCTCAGGAACCACGAGTGTGTGTGTCTGTACAGCAGGTCCTTGTTGGGTAGGTGAGAGGTGAGAGGTGAAACACATGAGACCTGTGTGTGTGTCAGGTGTGTGTGTGTGTGTGTGTACAGGTGAGTGACTGGAGCAGCAGCAGCAGCAGACTGGTTCCCCCGGAACACTAGGGCGGCAGCAGCGGTGGTTTGAAGGTGCAGCCTCCGGTGCACTGGCGCGGCGTGAGCATCTTGCAGGAGAAATGGTGAAGGGCGTCGTGAGCTTCTGGGGAGGAACGAGTCCACCAGTGAGGACAAGCAGGCAACAATTTAGACACTTTGACACAAATGATGTATGCACACACTGGATGTGTCTGTTTTTGCTCTCTGTCACTGTTTCCATGGCTGGATTAAAGCTGCAGTGAGTAACTTTTCATGATTTCTGTCGTCGCAGATGACCTTGTTATCTGAAAACAGCCTCGTTAGCCTAATAGCAGAGTTGCCCGAGTCATATTTGAACGTTTTCGGAAAACAAGAAAAAGATAATATTTCTGTTGTCGTCGATGACCTTGTTATCAGAAAACAGCCTCTGTCAAACAAAACTATCAGACCTGCGCGAAGGAACTTCATATGTCGTTAGCCTAATAGCAGAGTTGCCCGAGTCATATTTGAACGTTTTTTGGAAAACAAGAAAAAAATTATATTTCTGTTGTTGTCGATGACCTTGTTATGTAAAAACAGCCTCTGTCAAACAAAACTATCAGACCTGCGCGAAGGAACTTCATATAATCGTTAGTCTAATAGCAGAGTTGCCCAAGTCATATTTGAACGTTTTTTGGAAAACAAGAAAAAAATAATATTTCTGTTGTTGTCGATGACCTTGTTATCTGAAAACAGCCTCTGTCAAACAAAACTATCAGACCTTGCGCGAAGGAACTTCATATGTCGTTAGCCTAATAGCAGAGTTGCCCAAGTCATATTTGAACGTTTTTTGCAAAAACAAGAAAAAAATTATATTTCTGTTGTCGTCGATGACCTTGTTATCTGAAAACAGCCTCTGTCAAATAAAACTATCAGACCTGCGCAAAGGAACTTCATATAATCGTTAGCCTAATAGCAGAGTTGCCCAAGTCATATTTGAACGTTTTTTGGAAAACAAGAAAAAAAAAATATTTCTGTTGTTGTCGATGACCTTGTTATCTGAAAACAGCCTCTGTCAAACAAAACTATCAGACCGGCGCGAAGGAACTTCATATGTCGTTAGCCTAATAGCAGAGTTGCCCAAGTCATATTTGAAAGTTTTTTGGAAAACAAGAAAAAAATAATATTTCTGTTGTTGTCGATGACCTTGTTATCTGAAAACAGCCTCTCTCAAACAAAACTATCAGACCTGTGCGAAGGAACTTCATATAATCGTTAGCCTAATAGCAGAGTTGCCCAAGTCATATTTTAAAGTTTTTGGGAAAACAAGAAAAAAATAATATTTCTGTTGTTGTCGATGACCTTGTTATCTGAAAACAGCCTCTCTCAAACAAAACTATCAGACCTGCGCGAAGGAACTTCATATAATCGTTAGCCTAATAGCAGAGTTGCCCAAGTCATATTTGAACGTTTTTTGCAAAAACAAGAAAAAAATAATATTTCTGTTGTCGTCGATGACCTTGTTATCTGAAAACAGCCTCTGTCAAACAAAACTATCAGACCTGCGCAAAGGAACTTCATATAATCGTTAGCCTAATAGCAGAGTTGCCCAAGTCATATTTGAACGTTTTTTGGAAAACAAGAAAAAAATAATATTTCTGTTGTTGTCGATGACCTTGTTATCTGAAAACAGCCTCTGTCAAACAAAACTATCAGACCTGCGCGAAGGAACTTCATATAATCGTTAGCCTAATAGCAGAGTTGCCCAAGTCATATTTGAACGTTTTTTGGAAAACAAGAAAAAAATAATATTTCCGTTGTTGTCGATGACCTTGTTATCTGAAAACAGCCTCTGTCAAACAAAACTATCAGACCTGCGCGAGGGAACTTCATATAATCTATACCCTAATAGCAGAGTTGCCCAAGTCATATTTGAACGTTTTTGGGAAAACAAGACAAAAAAAATATTTCTGTTGTTGTCGATGACCTTGTTATCTGAAAACAGCCTCTGTCAAACAAAACTATCAGACCTGCGCGAAGGAATTTCATATATCGTTAGCCTAATAGCAGAGTTGACCAAGTCATATTTGAACGTTTTTTGGAAAACAAGAAAAAAATAATATTTCTGCTGTTGTCAATGACCTTGTTATGTGAAAACAGCCTCTGTCAAACAAAACTATCAGACCTGCGCGAAGGAACTTCATATAATCGTTAGCCTAATAGCAGAGTTGCCCAAGTCATATTTGAACGTTTTCGGAAAACAAGAAAAAAATAATTTTTTAGCAAGCACATTGTTAAAGTTAGGCAGATATCACAATTACCAAAAAAAATGACTGAGGCAATTATGCTATTAGGCTAACGATATGTAAGAATCTGAATTCCCGCTTATACGCCTCGCGATTCGTGATTCGACTCGTTCACTGTTGTCTCTAATGGTGTTTTTCCTCGGCACGACGAGACATGGTTTGGTATGGATTTCCATGACTATAGTACCTCCCATCAAAGTAGGCGGAGTCATCGTAGCAAGGCTGCATGAAACTGCTGCGATTATGTTTTACAAGCGACACAAACACACAAACTACTGACGAGCGACTTGTAACTGAATCATTAGAATCAGTTCATTATTAAGAATAGTTCAGTACTTCCTGCCTGAACTGAAATACAACTGAACGGGTTGTGATTCAGCTCACAATCATCGCCGGCTTTCAGTCAGTGATGTGTCGTTTAAATACACCATGACATCTTTAAATATTGAAATTTTAGACATTTCCTTTGCTAAATGTTGGAGATTAACGTATATTTTCAGGATTTTTAAGTCATTTTAACTGATCTACAGTTCTGCATTGTTCGGCTTCGACTCTTGTGTCGGACGTCGCTTTCATGACTCTTCCAGTGACTCTTCCTCTCTGACCATTCAGTGACCGGCAGACTGTTGACGTCACATTTTAGTATGAGCTCAGCCTCAGTTAGAACCTCGTCAGAGCAGGTACTAAATAAAGCACCGGGTACGATCACTAACGGAAACAGCCGTGGAAACTCGCCGTATGACTAATGACTACAACTGTACTCTGAATAACCTGCTACCTCCTTGACTTCTATGCTAGCGCGTCCTAAAGCAGAATACAGAACATTTACATCCACATCTGAAAATATGACTTTAATTTTGACTACAGAAGAGACTCAATGACCTCTGCAGCTCCACAAAACGAAAGACGTATATAGAATATTTTTACAGATGTCAGTTGCGGTTATCGGCCAAAGCTCTCCCGATATATCGGATAATCGGCAAAAAGTCCAAAATGGTGCAAAAAAGTATTTTATCCCATTAGTTTTATAATGAGTTACAGTGTAAATATTAAGTCTTAGTGCATCATGCAGCACAGATCCTTCTTATGTGCTTATAACGCTTTTTTTTGGAAACTGGGAGCAGCTGTAATTGTTTTTATTCTTATTTTTGTTCACAAAAACGAGCCAAGCGAACTTTGTAACTGTGATGCGACGTCTAAATTTCACAAGTTCAATCCAATCTTAAACATTTTGAGCACTTTTTTCTCAGGTGTGTTAATATAGTCGGTGAAATTGAAAGATTGTCTATAGGTTGTGCTGAACACAAAGGACACAAGACGCTCCATATCACACATTCTCATAGCCTCTGTTTGTACGTTTAACATAGTAATGGAAAAAAGCAGCTTAAATACGCGTGTTAATACTACGGGTTAAGCTCATAGTATATATATACTGGTTGGGTAATGAAGCTGATGAATCATCGTCTTTACACGAATGTGTCGTGTGAGAATGATTACATTCAAAAGTTACACACTACAGCTTTAATGTATTTTAAGGCCCTGAGAAAGAACATTTTTACTAAACTCTACGATACATCAGTTGCCTAATCAAACAAAAACATTGAGAGTTTATTAACAGTCAGTCATTTCTTAATTTTTTTTACTTTTCTGCTGTAATTTCTTGTACGGAAAAAATCCAACTTGTTTGCGTTCGGTGCGTCACGACGAGCCTTTTCTACCTTCATAATTATACATACACTTACTGATGAAATAATCATATTAATTTGTTGTTTATCACCTACGATGAAATAAAACTAACTTGCCTGCAGACGTTTGATATCTCAAAACTGAAAAAAAGGAACCAGGGCCACAAAATGGAGGATGAAGAACTGGTTACATAGAAGAATCCTGACAATTTAAACACTTTGCACAGTCAAGATTTCAATGTAAACGATGTGGAACGAGATCAAACACTTACACTGAGTCCTTTTTTATAAAATATGATTTAACTCAACTGATTTTACATCCACATTTTGTTTTTAATTTCATGAGCTCCATGTACGTCTTGATTAATTTGTCATTTATTTCCACCGTATTGGTTCATATTTTGACATTTGTGTGTTATTTTCAGCGGACAAGGACATTTTGTAAGAACGGTGGAAGATTGACAGCTGATTTGACTAAATTCAGATTAAATGTTGATTTAAAAAAAAAATAAAAAATTGAAAATTCCTCTATATTCATATATATTTAATTCCCTCCATGTCGTGGTCTCTTTAAACCTGAACCTGAAACGTTTGCTTCATACATGAGCACAAACAAATGTGAGCCCACCCTTTAATGGAGTCTTACTGGAATGAGTCACATGATATTGTAAAATTTATATAAAAAAAATGTAACTCTTGCATATTTAGATTTTGCTTTTCCTTTTGGACCAGATCAGATAAAATTACCTTACAGCTTCTGCTGTATTGCATAACTCGCTGCACAAAGTGTCTATGGAAAAAAAAAAATGAATAAAATTAAATTAAATAAGGAATTAAAAAAAGAAAAAGGTGAGCTGCTGCTTGAGAAGCGAGGGAGTGTAATGTATGCCGTTTGCCCCTATGGTATTTAGAGTGACCCCTGTGTGTACTTGAACCCTGTATTTAAACAAGTGTAACATTAAACCAATCCTTTAAAGGGTGGCATTAGTTGCTGTCTACTGCATGTAACTGATACAGCACTAACATAATGGTCCGTCTATTCAATTTTCCAGAGCATGATTTAGAAGAAAATAACCTTTGCATACAAAACAATGTGGTTTCAGTTTCACCTTTTGAAATGTAATAATTGAAATTTTTTTTGCTCAACTGCACGAGGAACAAAAAAAAAAATAAAGAAGGGAGGAGGAGGAGGAGGAGGAGGAGGAGGAGGAGGAGGAGGAGGAGGAGGAGAGTTTACAGGAAAAAGGCCCGGACACAAAATTATCAATATTTCAATAAGCAAGTGTCACTTTTCCTTTCACTTTAAAAGCATGTTCTGCTCACATTGATTTATAAAGCCTGTGGTTTTCTTTGTTTGTTTTTGAACGTTTTGTTTCTTTGTTTCTTTTTGTTTTTTTGCACTTAAACTTAAAAGAGCATTGATTTTTTTTTATTATTATCATTTATTTACAGAGTTTAGAGTTTAGAGAGACACCAACCTCGGACAATCTGCAGCTGCTGGACCATTTCCTCTCTGTAGGACAGCTCGCGCTTCATTTGATCCTGGAAATTATCTGAAACGAAATAAATAGATAAAAATCAAGTCTCTCACATTTTAACGCACGGTATACTGGATTTTAAAGGACAACAAAAATGACGACTGTGTGTGATTTTTGACTCCCAGAAATAACCAAATGTAGTATTTATTTAGTTTTCTCCTGCTCTGCTGTTATTCCAAAATGACCTATTGTGTCTGTAATCTGACAAATGTACACGTTAATGTTCATTAGAGCTGCAAATTATTATTATCTCAGTTAATCTGTGATTATTTGTTTCCATAAAATGTCTACATTTTCAAAAAATATTTTTTATATATATAAGACGGCAGAGAAAATCCCATTAGCTGATGATCAAAAATGGGTGGAGATTGATTTTGTAATTAACTGATGAATCAGTGCAGCCCTTTCATTTCATTAATGTACAATTAAATACAATTTGTTTTTAACCTTTTAAATGCTGAAATTCCCTCTCCAGCTTTTTCCTCAGCTCCACTTGCTCCACGAGCTGCTTCTGTAATTCCTCTGCAACGCAAAATCAAATACATACAAAAATGATGTTATTCTTCCTGAAACACTAACAAATCATCATCATCCTCATCATCCTCCACATACACCAGGGAGCAGCACAGAAATTATACATTTAATTCCACTTGATGTGTTTTGATTTTCTGTATGTAAAGCCACTTCAGGTGCATATCTACACATATATATATATATGTATGTATATATAATACACATACACACACACACACACACACACACACACACACACTGTACACACAATCTCGATAACAACCGTTGCAGTGCTCTCCTTTTGCGCGCTGCCACAGTATAATTGCCATGCACTTGCCTGGAGCTGGAGACGATAATAATGGAGTCCCGGGGTTTTTCCAAGCGTTGTAAAATAATTAGCTGCTGTGCCTCGGGGTTATGGCTCTGTTCCTTAAAATATTAATAGCCTCTAAACGATTTCCTCTTACAATAATAAGTCAAACCCCCCCCCCCCCCACCCCCACCCACGTCTCGTGATTAAGTGGTTTAACAACTATGGAAAACACTTCGGGCCCATGATCACAAAAAATGTAAATTCACGTTTTTTGAGAAGGCAAATCATCCAAAAACGTGTGTATTTAAAATTAATATAATGCACTAAAAATGTGTGGGTTTTTTATACATTTAGAAAATTAATGTGAATTAAATGAAATTAAATTAACACGAGTTATTTCAAATGCAGCCACATTAATGGATTAATTACAACGAAAAGAGGGGAATAAACTCTGTTTTTTTGGCCACAATTTTCACTCCTTTTTTCGTCTTTTGATGTTGAGGAACAGCCTCTTACCTTTGGCCATGTTCTCCAGGTCTCTTTCATGCACACTGATGTCGATGCGTAAAGCTCCATCCGCTGCACAAATGACAATAATTACACCCACAATTAAGGCGAGTGTGTGTGTGTGTGTGTGTGTGTGTGTAATATGTGAAATACATGAAGGAGGCTACAGAGAGGCTAGATTTTTAAATGAATGACACACAACAACAACAACAACAACAACAACAACAAAAAAGGTAATTAATTAAAGACCTTGTCGGTCCTTATTCTGCTCCTGATAAACTGCTGAGCGTTGACTCTGCATCTCATGGTGACCTCCTGTTCATATATATATACACACACACAAATATGTTATGTTAACAACAACATCAAAAGCTCCCAAAATAATAATAACAATAATAAATAATAATAATGATTACCGTTGGATCTGCTGGGGCTGCTCGAGCGCGTGGAGCTGAAAGGCGAAGGCTCCTTGTCTCTTTCATGCGCGTGCACCTGCGAAATGAAACGAGTCGCACAATCGAGTTTAATAACGCGCGCCAATTATGTGTCATTTAACCCGCGTATGTATAATTGGGGGCTCTGGGATGTTCCAGAGGAGTCTGACACTCAATGGAAATCACTAATGTGGTGTGTTTTTCTTTTTAATAAAGAGAGGAGAATAAATAAATAAATCAGGATAAAGCAGAGCGAGGCTTCATTGAAAAAGTGCAGATACATCAGTTCAAATTAGAGTGATTTTTTTTCTCCCCAGCAGGACAGTTAAAGGTCATTCAGATTAAGACAAATAAAATGTCCATTTAATATCGATATAATAGTTGTTTTTCATTTGTATCATTTCACTTTCATTTAATCGAATCTTACTTCATGAAGAGGGGAGCCATTACGCGTCTGTCTGTCCTCGTCTGATGACCCGGAGTGCGCGCTGTGCTGCGGTGACGCTGCGGGGCTGCAGGCACCAAGCTCCTGCTCCTGCTCCTGCTCCTGCTCCAGCTCCTGCTCCTGCTTCTCCTCAGCAGCACCTGCACAGACCCGGTCCGGCACAGGAGAGTCACGGTGCTCCCCTCCAGGTGAGATCTGGATGGGCTCGTCGTCCTCGTCCAGCCCTCGGTTGGACTCCACGTCCACGTCCGGGTCGTCGTCGTCGTCTTCGTCCACCACGCTGTCCCGGTCCGGTGATATGGATCTGTAACTGGAGCTCTCGCTGATAAAATCCGGGGACAGATAACCAGGGCGCACGCTGTAAGTGTCCCGGCTGCCGTAGAGTTTGGCGATGGACTCTGCGTCTTTGACCACGGGCCTGAAGGCGGAAATGTAGCTGATTTTCCTCGGGGACGTCTCGTCCCCGGATTTGTCCTCGTCGTTCCGGGTGGAGGAGGACTGGGAGCTGGAGCAGCGCTCCCCGCTGTCCTGCTGCTGAAGGTGCGGGAGGTGGTGGTGGTGGTTGTGCGGGTGGTGCGGGGCGTCTTTGGGCGTGTTTGCGCCCCTGTCGCTTTGGTCCGACAGGTCGAGCTCGCCCTGGCGGACGCCCGGCAGCTCGGCGGGAGGTTTGGGTGGAGAGCCCGGGTAGGGCGGCGTGGGGAGGCCCGCGGGCGTGGGGAGACCCGCGGGGGTGGGCCAGAACATGGGGAAGGCGGGGTAGAGGGCGTCTTTAGCGCCGGGCCAGAACATCCCCGACACCGTGGTCTTGTTGGCGTCGGGGACACCGTCGCTCTTTTTCTGACACAGTCCATAGCTGGGGAAGCCGAACGGGTGATGGGGGAACAGAGGCGGGGGGATTTTCTGGAGCATGCCGAAGCTCTTGCTGGGCACCGGGATGACCGGGTAGCTGCGCGCGCTGCTCGCCAAAGTCAGATTGTTATTCCCTTGATCGTCGTCGCAGCGTAAAGTTTTGCGGGGGATCTCCGGGGACGCGGTCCGCGCCAGACTGGACTGCGCGGCCTGTGATTTCATGGACGAGGACATCCCTGAGCCGCTCATGGGCAGAGTCCTCTTTCTGCTCCCCCCGTTGAACATGGCCTTTACATCCTCCCACGCGTGGATAATGTCATCGGACGGCGTTTTCTCCGTCAGTCTCAAGTGGCGTCTCCACGAGTTAAAGTTGGCCGCGTCCGGCTGCAGGTACTTGGACTCCGGGGTGCGGTGCGAGTGGAAAATGAACTTATTGGGGGAGAAGTACATGCTGCAGAAGGTGCACTTGATGCACTTGGCCCTGGAGCTGTTGTAGCGCGCGGGTATGAAGCTGCCTCGGCTGCCCCACGCGCACTCGTGAGACACGTCAAAGGCGAAGTTCTCCGGTAGTTTTGGAGGGACGTGCGCGCCCAGGAAGGACTTGCAGAGTCTCTCGGCCTCGCGCTTGGTGATCATGCCGCAGCGCCTGGAGGAGATGGGCATGGCCCCCGCGCGCCGCAGCAGCTCCAGCTGGACGGGGGTGCACTGCACGCACGTGATGCCCAGAGCCACGCGCCGGTTGTGGATCTCGTTGTAGCTGTAGTTCTTCAGCAGGGTGTTGGAAATCTGCGCGAGGCAGAGTCTCTCCTTCCCGTCTATGACCAGGGACACGATGGGGACCCCGTACAAGGACGTCTCGCCCACTTGGTTCGGTTTGAGGGAGCGTGGATCTGGGAAGCCCTGCGCGTCCTGCTTGGAACTCGGGGAAGAGCTGACGTCTCGTCCCGCGTCTCGAAGCTGTCCGGGCATCGACTCCATCCCTGGAAGCCTGAGGGGAAAAAAAAAACAAACAAACAAGCGAGGCCCCATTTTTTAAAAACAGAAACTGAATTATTTAATTTAGAAAAATTAAAAGTGACACAACAAAAAACATTAAAATACAAGTAAATAAATGAGACACATTAAGAAGATGTGCTGCTTAAAGATGGGCAGATTAATATTCGTTATAAAAATAATTATTAAAATAAAAACCCTGCTATAATAATATTATTACTACTATATATGCTATATTAAATATTATTAATAAGTAATTAATTTTCGTTCATCATTTATATACAAAATTATGTTAAATGTCCCCAGAGGTTTTTCGGTTACATGAATAATAATACAAATAATTTATAATAAGAATAAAGATGTTTTTAAATTAAATGTAACTAACTTTTTTAGCAGCAGCTTTTTTTTGTTTTACTCGGAACTAAAACGAGTCCGTGTCGTCGTTAATTATTCCTCGTGTAGGTTTAATCCCTCGGCCTCTGCTGTAGTTTATTCCCTGAGTTACTTCTCTCCTCTTCTTCTTCTCCTCCTCCTCCTCCTCCTCTTTCTCCTCCTTATCTCCACAATCAGCTCAGCACTTACGGCTGGAAAACTCCTTAAGAGTCAGAATAAGATCCTTACACGCGGATAAGGACAGAGGGGGAAACTCAGCCCAATGCGCTTAAGCAGAGAGGAAAAGAACAACATAAGCTGCTTTGCTGATAATTACACAGATCCAGGCGCGCGCGCGCTCGCTCGCGTCTTCGCATTGTTAATAAAAGACCAGGCCTATATATAATTAAAGCTTCTGCGGCAGATTAGCCTCAGCCAGTCGCTGGGAATGAGGTTGAAGCAGGTCGATGTCACATTCACCTGCACCTGTTTACTTTTTTTTTTTTTTTTTTTTATACCTCCAGGGCCTCTGACATGCACAGAAAACAGCCCGCGGCCCCCTGATTTACGCCCTTAAACCACTAATAACAGCTATTTTAGTACAAATGAAACAGTTTGAAAGGCTTAAAAAATTGCAAAAATAAAAGGCTGAAATAAAATTAGAATAAAAAGAGCAGCATGAACATACCTTCTCTAGGGGGAAAAAACACAAGACGACACACTCAGTCCAGTGGGATTTCTGTGGTGCGGAAAATGAATGAATAATGTGGATATAACGGGCTGGATGTGGATCTGGATGTGGATTCAGGGCCCGGTGAGTCCAGCAGAGACGAGCGAAAGACGAGGAGATGGTGAGAAACTCTTGAGCTGATGATGGTGATGATGCTGATGCTGATGCTGGAGTCTTTATCTCAGTGTATTTCAGAGCAGGAGGAGGAGGCAGCAGAGCACAGGACCTCCATCCTGTCAGAGCCTGGGGAGGTGAGTGGCGTGTAGACACCGAGCACATGGTACAACTCTCTCTCTCTCTCTCTCTCCCTCCCTCCCCCTTTCTCTCTCTCTCTCACACACACACACACACACAAACACACCAAGCTATTCTTATAAGGACACTTGCACAGCCTAAACAAAGCCCTTAACCACAACCACTTAATAGCTCACACTAACCTGAACCATAACCTCAATTCAAAATCTTAACTATTCACTCAACCAATTAATAATAATAATTTAAACCAGGTTTTGGTCTCCACGAGGTCTACTGGTCCCGACAAGGTCAGTGTTTATGCTCCAGAAAAATATTCTAAAGTGGTATGTGCCAAATGTCAAATAATAAGAATAAAATTCAAAATGGTTACACTTTTATTGCTACTATAGGTTTGGACGAAATCACAAGAGAAAATTAAGTATGTACGCAAAAACACACACACACACACACACTGTAAATGTACTTTTACGCATCCTTTACGCACAAACATGCGTAAAGGACTCGTCACCACAGACAGGACACGAACTGTGACCCTGTCAGTGACGGAGACAACCCCCAGTACTGACCCTACCACACACACACACTGGGGTCCACGCGCTCCCCATATCCGATCACGCGCAGACCAGTGTGTGTGTGTGCGTGTGTGTATTAAAGAGCGGATATAGTGACAAACAGAGGCAACAAGACTGAGACTGACAAAAGGCCCGAGCTCATTTATCAAGTTACATGACCATCTGTTATGGGCTCGCACATGCACGCGCACGCGCACACGCAGACACACGTACGCACACACAAATCAATCTGAGGTCGCTGCTGCAGCGAGAACGCGAGTTATCAGAGGGGAGGGAAGACATGCAGGAGGAAAACAATAACAACAATAATACTAACTAAATAAATAAAGACGGATCACATTTGTAGCCTTTTGATTGTGAGTGAAATAAATCCGAAGCGTTTGTCAGATGTATTGTTTTTGTTCTCTCTCTCTCTGCTCAGACGCTGTGTGATGAAAACGTAGTGAATATGGGATGAGCTGATGGTGACGCCTCAGGCCACACACACACACACACACACACACACACACACACACACACACACACACACACACACACACACACACACACACACACACACACACACACACACACACATATATATATATAGATAATGTAAACGGTTTAATCCAGTTATGAATCAAATAAACCTGTAGTGGGTGTTTGTATTTAAATGTTTTTATTTATGGTGGGAAATTTTGATAAAATAGTAATAATATCAGAATGTTTATGAAATAAAACAGAAGAAGACTTCTGCACTTCTCAGGGCCGGATTAACATCATGGAGGGCCGTGGGTTCCCTGTACCCCCCCCAGTAATTCAATATATATATATATGTATATTTTTTTATACAAACTTCACATATTTTGATGCTAACTGAAGGCTACATACATTTTCCAACTGACTGTTAGTTTGACTGGTAAAAGTAAAAATATAGATCACTTTTTATTTATTACTATAATTTCAAAATGTACTAATAATTCCCTGTTTTAACTTAAACCGTGTCATATGTATTTACTACGTATTAAGACTGTAGCGAATGAGTAAAACTGTGTGTTTTATTATTTATCGCTGTTTTTGTTTATTACTCACGGCAAATGTTGCTATATTTTTTTTTATCTTCAATGACAATAAAGCTTTTCCATTCTGTTCTGTTCTTTTTACGCAAAATCTACTCTTGTCGTCGTTGTCACGATGCCATCTAGTGGTCGCAGTAATATGACGGGAGCAAAGGAAGACTGTTATTGCGGTGACCTTGTAAAAAGTTAGCGTTTTATTTTACAGCCATGGTTGTTAACATTTATTTAGAGTAAATAATTTAAGATATATATATTTATAGATAGATAGACAGACAGACAGACAGACAGATAGATAAAATTATTGCTAGCTAAAATGATAGCTTGCTAGCTAAAAGATAGATAGATAGATAGATAGATAGATAGATAGATAGATAGATAGATAGATAGATAGATAGATAGATAGATAGATAGATAGATAGATAGATAGATAGATAGATAGCGTGCCACTTTATTAGGTACACCTATTCAACTGAAAAGGGAAATAGCTTTAAAAAGTCAGAGGTCAGATGAAAATGACCCGAGAAGTTAACAAAAATGATAGAGAGGCAACGGCAACTCAAATCATCAATTGTTACAAGTTTGTGAAGAAGAAGAAGAAGAAGAAGAAGAAGAAGGAGAAGAAGAAGAAGAAGAAGTAGAAGAGGAAGGAGAAGAAGAAGAAGCCACTCCTGCCACTTTATGAGGTGTCATGTGTACCTAATAAAGTGGCTGGTGAATGTATAAAGTATAAAAACAGAGAGTTATGATCCAAACAAACCGATCTGAACAAAGAATAGCAAAAAAAAAAAGATAAATCAGAGGACATTCTTCATATACATTACATGAGTGTGTGTGTGTGAAGAGTGTGTATGTAAGTGTGTATAGGTAGAGTGTGAGCTGTGTGTATAGATTGTGAGATGGTAAGATGAGTGTACAGTATAAAGTTGTGTGTGACATAAAGAGTGTGTATTTAAGGGCAAGATGATTAGTGTGTGTAAAGACCAGTGTGTGTGTGTGTGTGTGTGTGTGTGTGTGTGTGTGTGAAGCACAGAGCTCATCAGTGTTTTTTGTTGTTTTTTCTTTGTTGTTTGGTCTTTTTTTAAACTGTGTGTAATATTGATGCTGAACCTGATCCTCGGCTCATCCTCTCTTCTTTCACCATAAACAGTTTCCCACTGCACAGCTCCCGCCAATAATTACAATTTTATACTGTAATTATTCGTCTCTTTTTAATTATTTAGACCGCCGACCTGAATGCAGCCATTGTCGCTCCTTATTCCGGGGGAAACGTGAGCTGACGTTGTGCGCATCAGCAGCGACGGGGCTTTTAATTAGACGTTTGAGCGGTAATTTTAGGCGAGCTCTTTATTATTACTGTTGGAGACAAATTACCCGAGGCCTCATTGAAATGCGCACGATTGTTTAAACAAACCTTTAAACTGAAATATTCATGCGCTGCAGGTTTCAAACTTTAGGAGACTGTTCCAGCTCTGCAGCTGAACCAGGACCTGCTGGATTATTCAGCAGCTGCACTGGACAAGAGAGGTTAACGTTTAATAAGCATTTGATTTACATTTTTATTTTACCGTATACGACTGGAGAAAACATTTGATTATAAACCAATTAAATCAGTCAAATCTGCCCACATTTCTTATATTCTAAATTCAAACTGAGTGGGTTTGTTTTTAAGTGTCATCTCTGTGGATATTTTGCCACATTTCACGTGTTGAAATGACTTTGTACGGATTATTCGTATAGTGTTAATTTAAAAATAATTGCTTGAAATGTTATTTAGAGGTATAAATAGCTGCATATATTGGTTAAAGTTATCAAAAATATCAGTAAAGTTTCCCAGAACATCATAGACCAGCCCTACACTCACCTGCCACTTTATTAGGTACAACTGTTCAACTGCTTGTTAAAGCAAACATCTATATAACCAAACATATTAGTAAAGTTGTTTATTATTACAGGTTTATATGACATTTTGTCTTTAATTATTATGTATTAAGTTTCTTTGTATGATTGCCTTTACAAACAACAACAACCTCAGTGTTGTTATTGTTATTACTTCATAATCACGTGCGCTTGTTATTTTCCATAAATGCTGCAGAGTAAAAAAAAGATAAATGGAGGCCGCTTTTGACCGGAACAGGTTTAATAACAGCAGCAACGGAGGCCAAATGTTTTATAATTAACAGTTGTATCAGCACCACATAAAACCATGACCCTTATAAATCCCATTTTAGAGACCAATCAATCCTCCTCTTGGACTAAAGCGCTTATTGATCTCTCTCTCTCTCACTCGCACTTTAACGCTTTCTCAGTATCTTTCTTTTTTTTTCTCGTGTAAAGAGCATTTTGATTGCACTTTTTTTTTTTTTTATTGGAGGAAAGATTCTGCAGGAGAGGAAAAGCGATGGCTGGAAAATTAAACGGTGACATTTTAATTACAGGACAGTGATAAGAGGACAGTGGACAGGGCTGGACACTCGTTGTTGTCCCGCCTCCTCGTGCGATAATCAAGCAGGGACAGAACAAGGAGGGGGGTTTAAAAAAAAAAAAAAAAAAAAAAAAGGTCATGGGCCGATACAAAAGAGGAGAGACGCTGCAGCTCAGTGCGGGATTTGGCACAAATGAAGACGCATCTCCAAACAATGCGCGGTCAATATCCGGAAGGGAGGCCCTGCCAGATGAGATCATGGAGCGGCACAATTCTCATTCTACACATATTATCGCTATAGGTCACAACCGAGCACCGCCATACATCATCTGACGCTGCCGTTTACATGTGACGGTAAACGGTTGTGGCACCACCGCAGCAGCAGCAGCAGCAGCAGCAGCAGCAGCAGCGACTCACCTTACACCTGTGCTGCAAGGCAAAGCAGGGGCGTTTCTATGGGTTTTAGGGGGCCTAGACGTTGAAAGAAGGCTTCATTCACATGCATCTGTTTTTGTCAGACTGTCCTCGCAACAAACACTGAATATGACCCATAGGTACATTTGTCGACCACACCAAAGTTCAATGTTTTCACCACTAACCACTTCCTGTTTCATGGTGAATGGTCGAAATGTGGCTGACATTTTGATGGTTGCCGTGACCACGACCCTTTCAATCTCCAAGACCTTTAGATAAGTCTATAAAAATGGCCGACTCCCTGTTGAGTTGAGGCCATGGATGTATAATATGAACTGGATAGAGCTCCGCCCCCTTCGCTTCCGTTCATTCCTATGAAGCTGCTCACTCAGCGCATATGCCAAAAAAGTTGTTTGACTTCCGCCTTTATTTCCGGGTTATGGGGCCCATAGAGCATGCGCAGTAGTGTCACTACCATATAAAGATCTATAAAAGCCCGTGTCCATGTCTCCAGGTGTCCCTGTGGACACTTTTACAGGCGTCTCTTTTACTATTGCGGTCAATGGGAAGGTTGCTTTTTGGGCTTTTATGGGGTTTTCTGTTGCAGTACCCACAGTGGCCACCATGTACAAATTGTCTTCAAGGCAGAGGGGGGCGGAGCTCTATCCAGTTCATATTATACATCCATGGTTGAGGCCAATGGTGCCTGTTTTTGTTGTTTGAATCATGTTTTTGGTGCAACTTAAGATTCGGCTGTGGGTTCAAATTCCTTGGGTCCTTGAGCAAGACACTAAAGCTAAACTGTAAAGCAGTTCATCAAGACGAGAGACAGCTCTTCTTCTTCTGATTTTTTTTTTGGTAGTAACAAGTAATAAAGATAGTTAGAGGAAATCTAGTGGAGTAAAAGTTGCAAGAAATAAAAATAAAGTTAAGTACAAATATGTGAATTTTGTACTTACGTACAGTATTTGTACATTTAAAATACTTTGTCCCAAGCTGCACTCTAGTTCTTTATTACTCGAGAAGTCGAGTAAATGACGGCAACGAGGTCACCGCCAATAATAACACAAACATATCTACTGCAAACGTTCGCCACTAATCGACTTCACAAATGCAGAATTAACAAGCATGAGCTGCATTTCTGACCCCGAGTGATTGTTGTATAACGTTGCGGTGGCGTGAGGTGAAGGTAGTAACTCTCAATCAAAAGATCATTTAGCTTGAGCCATCTTTCACTTAATGATCAGAGGGGAATTAATCATCGTGAAACATCCGAGCGCGGACGAGCTTTTGGAGTCATACACTTGTTTGAGCCGCCTTTGAAAACGTGGATGATTCACGCTCACTACTATGCTTTTATGCGAGTGTCAGGGTCTTGAAATGACTTCATTCTGGATACAATTCTGAAATAATGGGGGACCGTCAATAGATGTATAGCTCGCATTCCGACGGAATCCTGTATAAATAACATGAGCGGGGTTTTTGACTGCGGAACAAGGTCGGAGCGACACAATAAAGCCGCGAAGGCTTCACATCTGCGTAGAGAGAGAGGACATGGGTAAATATTAATTTGTTTAATGCCGTTTAAATTCAATGGCTGGAGTGAATGCAGCGTCGCTCCTTCTTTAGGACACTTTAATTTAACGTTATACAAGAGTCTTTTTTCCCTTTTGTCCCACATTCACGCAGTTGTTCCTTTATACCGCGCAGCTAACTTCTGCTCAGAGGTGGAAAATGTGACAAGCGTCTCTTAATTGAACTTAACTTTATCAACATTTCTGTTCACATTTGCGTCTTTTATGGTGGGAGATGAAAAGATCAACATTGAGCATAGAACTGAAGTCAGTGCCGTCTTTGTGGTGAGGTACGATCTCAGGAGTGATTTATACGGCAGGTCAAAGTTAAGGCCAATCTGTCAATGCTTTTTTTCCTCTAATAGATATGTTTTTTTTTTCCATTCCCATTTTATCTAAAGAGGCAATAGAGCTCTGACAGCTGAACCAGGGTAAAGCCCCTGGCAGGAAACTACACTGTTCACCTCTATAGACGTATATTATACTCCAGCAGTGGTCCTCAAACTTTTTATACCAACATCTGAGATAAGATATTGAGCTCTTGAAGTAATGTTAAAATACAGTGGTGTAAATACACTCACGTATACTTCAAAAACTGGTAAAGTGATATTAGATTAAGATGGAGAGAGAGATAAAGGTGACTAAACTTTTTTAATTAGGGCCTGTGCACAATGCCAGGGGTGGACATTATGAATTTTGGTGGTTTGTATGGTTTTTAAACCCCTCTGAGCGCGTGTATTGAACCAACATAATAAATGTGTCGTTTTGTACTAATCACATCAAAAGGCAAAATCTCTATCGAAAGTTTTCGCCGATTCAAAAAGGGGCGTAACGGTAACCATCGGAACTTTGCCGAATTTTTGACCGTTCAAAACTAAAAATAAGGCACAATTTCTTTTGAAAACATGAAGCATGTGTATCAACAATATGCCTCCAAAGTGCAAAATTGGTCTTAGTCGAATAGATAGACTTTACGTAAGAAATGCAAAGCAGAGGAAGTAGTTAGCCACCAGGGGGCGACTCCACAAATGATCGGAATTTGCGAATATTTCCTAACGTCAGTAAAACAATCACTAGTTCAAGTCTTTTCCAACAGCATATGTTTTTGATGATTTTTCTTCTTTCTAATATGTGGTCTATGGTGAAATATCTTTCAAATCACACTTATTTTACACAAACAGTATCATGTAGCGCACCGTGTTCACACTTACCTTCAAAATGAGACTCCATTATGACTGGTTGGCCTCACAGATATTGGCTCATGTGGACACCTAGTTGGAAGAAAAACACTTAAATCATCAGTCAGAGAGTCGACCTGTACGTTTTATCTCTGTGCACAGATTACATACACTGCAGTATATGGACTAAAGTACCTGTTCATTATTTAATTGGAGCTGTTCTTCAGGTTTCTGGTCCAGGCCTCTTATCTCTGATGAAGAACAACGTTTTTGGGGACGACCCCTTTCTGGTTGTGCACAAATCAAGGACTATAAAAGAACATGGTTTGACGAGTTTGGTGTGGAAGAACTTGGACAGGAGCCTTGATCTCAACCCCATCGAGCACCTGTGGGATGAACTGGAACAGAGACTGTGAGCTAGGTCTTCTCGTCTCAACATCAACGCTCTACAGCACACGTGTCAAACTCAAGGCCCGGGGGCCAGACGTGGACCGCCACGTCATTTTATGTGGCCCGCGAGTGATTAATTGGTCTTAAAAATCTGTGTTAAAATAGGTCTGTGCTGCTTTAAGGCGTGCGTTGACCACAAACTACATTTCCGACAACCCACGGCGATTGCGTTACTTTTGCGTTGTAACTTGAATGAGTAATACATACAGTTATTATAGCAATATGTTACGGAGTAGTTACCTTTTTTACATTATATTTGGTTACATTTAGTTGCATTTATTCTGTGGGTTAGGGTTTAGGGTTAGGTTAGTTGAGGGTTAAGGCCACATTATACTTCTCCGACTGCGTAATGCGTTATCCGTCTGCGTCACCACGTAGACCACTCGAGCCTTTATACTTCTGCGTCGTGGTGACGGATAGGCGCTGCAATTTCCCGCCCGATCAGAAGGGGTCGCTGCACAAGGTTGTTGTGCTTTTGGCTACAGTGAGCAATGGCGTCCGAGGGAGAAAGACAGTTGTTGTTGAAACAGCGGCCGTTTGTCACTTTTCTGTGTCCCGGGACGCAGTTTTAAGATAATTTGAGGCGAGAAATTGGCCATTTAGAGTCTAAACATGTGCTGTGTGTGTTAAGATATGACGTATTTATAGTTCGGCAGCGACGAAGTCGGCGGTGATCAGCTCCACGTCTGTGGACGCTCGGTGCTCACTGTGAGCCGGCACAGAGCAGCTTCGCTCGGCCTGTCCTGAGGACCAATCGCAGCTCTTGCCGTCTCCGTTGTCCCTTGACGGAGTGACGGACACTTAAAAAATATTCCGTGCAGCCGGAGACGACGCAGAGGCTCTACGACAGGTTCTGCGTCGACGCAGAGGAGTCTGCGTAGCCTACGCAGAGCACTTTATGCAGAAGTATAAATTGGGCTTTAGGGTTAGATGCGGTTGCATCTGGTCCTTTGAGGGTAACCATTATGCTGATGTGGCCCTCAGTGAAAATGAGTTTGACAGCCCTGCGTCTACAGAAAGAATGCACACAAATTCGCATAGAAACACTTGAAAATCTTGAGGAAAATCTCCAAAACAGGGACCAACTCCACATTAAAGTACTGCATTGGGGTCATAGTCAGGCGTCCCAATACTCGCGTCGATATAGTTGTATATATGCACATACGTGGAGTGCTGTAGGACAGTAACTGTCATTTTGGGACACCAAAACAAGAACAAGTGTCTCAATGTGTGGGTAGAAGTGTAGTAAATAAGGTCTCGTTCTGCTTTAGAAGCTGCTGTAAAGAGGGATTTTGCGAACTTTTTTATTTTTTTTTAACAACTGCCGTAAGTTGCCGTTAGCTTTGAGGTTACAACGGTGTTAAGATGTCAGTGTTTTACACCAGCACCCCTAGTAAACTCCACTTGACTTGAGAATGCACTTATCGATCAGGAAGTAACTCAGTATAAGGGGCTGAAGAGTTGGGAGCGTTTCCAATATGTGCAGGCTCACACTGGCTCGCTGCTATTAAGAGTGCACAAAACCTGTGGAGAAAAGAAAGACCTACGTCCTTGATGCTGTAAGAGAGCGAGAAAAGGACACACTTTTCTTACTGGACTGTGTGATGTGTACTTTAAATTACTCTCCAAAAGCTACGGCACAAATCATTAACTAAGAACAAGGCTGATGTTAATCAAAGGTTGACTGAGATTAATTATGAAATGCAAATGGCGATATGAGCCGTGGTCACGCACAGAAGCTGACCCCAGCCTTATTATTATCATCATTATTATTATAATACTTTTAATGAAAACATCAAGCGGCTCATTCAGTGGAGAAAAGCTCAAACTGATGCAAACACAAAACAGACCTTCATGAAGGGATATAATGAAAACTGTTTTATAGAGGTGCTGATTTAACAGTACAGTGGTTTTTAGAGGCTGCAGTTAGTGATGATGTTGATACCGATACTGGGCGTGGTTTGAATAAATGAGAGGTGTAGAATCTGCAGAGCTGCAGCCGGACTCTTCTGCCTTTCAACACCACCCTGCAAGAACATGTCAAAACGTAGTGAAGATGCAGTATGGATTCCATGAGTTGTTACTGCAAAAACACAGATGGACCCTTCAGTCATTTTTGACTGCGACAGACGCATTTTGTTGCAAAAAAAACACAAACAAATATTGAAATTAAGTAGAATTACTGTGCTGGATCTTAATTTGAAGCAAACTCACCAAGAGGTCAGCTGTCTTCAGTCGCTCAGTTCACAACAGGAATCCATTCACTCACTTTGGGAAGTTCACAGATTTAAACACCAATTCAAAGGACTTTCCAGGACCAATTTCCTCAAATTCAAGGACAAAATGTGCTGACACAGCTTAAAGAGGGGAGGGCCACTTGTAAGAGCCACTCTGCGTCTGGACAAGTGATTGTCCTTGGGATCTTGGTCAAAGTCAGTCTTAGTCATTTTTTTGCTTTACTCGCTCATTGTTCTGCACAGAATCTCACATCAACGGCAGAGAGAGAGACAGACAGTGGACAGTGTCCACAACACCGCTAGTAATTATGACTTGACGTTTGTTCAGCGTAGGCAATAGCGTACATACATCAAGCAATGCAGGGCACTTGGCGTCGTAACAAACGTGAGAGACATTTACCGAAATATCAACTTCTTTCTTGCACTTTCAATGAGCCTTGCTTATTTAGTATGTTTTTCAAAAACTTTAAAGGGCCTTGTTGAAGTTTTTTTCTTTTAAATTCATAAACTTTCAAGTGTATCAAGGACCTGTGGGAACCCTGAGTGAAGAATACGTCGGCCTTTCTAATGTATTGTAATGGATTAAGACCATGTTGATTCAGATTCACAAGGTCTCAATTTGATTCAATTTCTATATCGACTCACAAAGAGATATTTCAGTTTCCATACAATTCTGCTTGGTTAGTTAAAAAGAGTGCAATTATACAGCCGCCCCCCGAGTGCAGAATTTTTTTTTTTTTTTTTATAAATAAACAAAATCTCAAAAGTACCCAAATGACTTTTAAATGTATTTTATTTTATTTGTGTGGGCTGGATTGTCTGCCAACGCAGACAATTACAGTAAAGGCCATAATGAGCCAGTATCATCATCACAGCACTAATATTTCTGCTGAGGCCAATCACTTACTAAAATGCTTTGGATGGTTATGCAAAAAAAAAAAAAAAAAAAAAAAGGAACAGTGAGAGACAGAGGGAAAGGGAAAGAGAGAGAGAGAGAGTGCTGTCAGAAAGAGAAAAAAAAAAAAAATATTCCCATGACTAAGGCAGACTCATATTCAAACACCACAGTGAGTGAGTAGAAAAAAAAGGTTTTGTACAGAAACAGCTGTTCAGAAACATGAAATCCTCTTTTAATTGTGGTTTAATCGCACGACATTTTACATTTTAGCAAGTGGCCACAGCGCACGGACACACACACACACACGCACGCACACACACGCACTTCTACCATACCAGTTTAATAGCTTTAACTTCACTGCATTAGCATTAGTTACATTTACGACCAATTTCATATCAGCCAGCTGTCTCAGATGTACTAACAGTATGATAGAATATTACTTACCCACTGTGAGAATTAAAGGAGTATAATTAACAATAGAAAATGCAGAGTATGTGTGTATCTATATATATATATATATATATATAGATACACACATATATTCTATGCACTGTGCGTCTATTGGTAAACACTACTTTAATCAGATCCTGCATGTGAAAAAATATTCAATTTAAAAACAACACAAGACAAACAAACAAATGATGTGGTCTGGTGTAGACGAGGACAATGAGAGGCACACAACACAACATTGTAACCTGATAAACTCCTCAGACCCATGAGGACAAAAACCACCAGATCAATGTGTTCACACTGCTGATAAACAAGCAAAACAAGACGAGCGACGCAGACTCTGCTAACGTAAACATGTTTTTACAACTTATCAGCATCATTCTTTGCTTTAAAAATTTGGTTTGACATAAGTGACATTTACTATGCATCTTACTGTGCAAAAAAGAACAAGTGTCCAAACAAACCTCTAATTATTGTTTTGGTTTTTAAGACATTTCATTAAGACAAAACAATATCCTTTATATACTGTGACAAGTGAATCTCAGTACTAAGTGCTACTATAACATGAAATTAGGAGACAGGTCTCCAATGTGTCCTGTGGATGGACTAAATTCATGCAGCTGGGAAATGTGTCCATGTGGGCTCAAATCACCTCTGGATGAGGTTTGTGTAATCCATGCGCTTGATCTGAGGAGTCAAATATTAGTACCTGGTCCGAACTGGTACACTTTTGCTGTATTACCATCATGGTATGGTATGGTTTGGTTTGGTACAGTACGGTATGGTACTGCTTGGAAAGGTACACCCTTGGTAAGGCTTGACTGAGACAACTAACGCAAAATAACAGACAACAGGAGGACATCCAGCAGCTCTTTTTTCCTGCTCAGTTTGTGGCTGTTTGTCTCAACAAGATATCACATTTTCTTATGAGAATATACTGCATTTTTCTTTCACCCAGTCAACTGACTGTAGTGGGACAGTAGGTGCTGGTTATTTTAGTACTATTGCTACAGGAAAGGCATACAAATATGTACCATACTGTACAAATGTCTTGTCTAGTGATTTCTTAGTGATACGGAGCATAAAACCACAGAAAATATTCACATTTAAGAAGCTGAAAAATCCGAAAACTTGTTTTAATTATTAAAATAAACAATCAAACCGATCAATCATCAAAATAGTTGACAATTATAATGAATGAAGTAATTAATAATTAATAATCGATTAATTGAATGATCGTTGCAGCCCTGAAAAGGTGTGCAACTTCATGATAGTCAGAGACTAGAATCAGGTCTACCTTCCACCCTGGAAATAAGCTCATTATCTGCAAAATAATGATGACCTGTTAGCCTCGGTCAGGGGTCTGCAACCTTTAGGATGAAAAAAGCCATTTTTGTCTCCTCTCCACCCAAATAAAATTAATTTGGAGGCGCAAAAAACTCCACTAAATGAAGATAATAACACGTATAAAGGTTTTTATACAGACACACTATATACAATAGTAATAGTCTCTTTCATTTATGACATTTAAGAACTACAAAATGTTCAGTTTATAACCAACCTCTTACTAAAGTGGAGCAAAAACAAAACACATATTGACGTAGACCTGGTTCTTTCATTGTTGAACCCACGTTGAAATAAATGAAGCAAATATTTGGATTGTATGTCGTTCGTGCTCGAGAAAACGGTATGTGGATCCAAAGATGGACAGGACGCATCCAAACGTGCACTGAATATTGCATTTTACGTCGACGTTGGATGTGATGCGCGAGATATTAAAAGGCTTTTATTTGTCGCCTTGATCTTTAAAGCTACAAGGAGCCACTGCAGAGTGGCTGAAGAGCCACATGTGGCTCCAGAGCCGCAGGTTGCAGACCCCTGGCCTAGGTCATGCACAATGAACAGAAACCTCAGCAGGTTATCAATGACATAATGGAGCAGACGTTTGAGCAACAAACAAGTTCTCAGTTTCGGGTGATTTACAGAAATGAAACGAAACTCTACCATTCACGTGCCTTTTCACGGCAACATATGATAAAAACCACATCGGACCAGGTAATAAAATAAAATAGTGCCGCTGCTGCTGCGGAGACTAATGCACCGCTGTTACACTCGCTTTCAGCGCTGCTCACAATGAACACAGATCCACTGTAGGCTTTGTTTACTGTGCCTTTGTGGAAGTAATGGGATTTAATTGCACTTAAGCACAAACACATTTCACCAGCTGCACGTAAACACCAGGTCAGATCAATTCATTTTATTCACTTCAACCATTATGTTTCCCTCAGTCGTGACAAATCCATATAATTCACCATTTGGCCTGTCACTGATCTTTGGTGTTATTTGCACTGCGTTTGTTTTTACCTCAGCAATGATCTCACTGAGAGCAATCCAATAATATAAAATGGCTCTGCATTGTGCGGAGAGTAAAGGATTATCTGGGGACGATGTGGATAAAACAGTAATTTAAACTGAGAAAAATGTTGTTTCATAAAGAGAGGGAGAGTTATGGTTCCTGTTATGATTCCATCTGTCTGTACTCTCTCTTATTCTTAATGGATAAAAAAAAACAACAAACAGCTGCTGAACAAAAGTGGAGAACTGCTTCAGCAGATTTCCTCTCCAACAGTTCAGCCAGCTGCGTTCAATGTCAGGCATGAGTGTGCAAATGGAAATAAAAGTTCAAAAATAAAGAAACCCTGCTTCCTCCAGATGAGTGTTGACAACACACAATAAAGTGTTGATGTTTCAGTAATGTTGCAGTGCTGCTTAAAGGTACAGTGTGGAAAACCCTGCCACGTTTACCGGTAAAGCTGAAAATCCCTCACCTCGCTTGTCCAATTTCAAATGTGTGAGAGGGCACACTTGACTTTAGTTACCACGAAAACTCAAAAGATCTTTAGTTTGTCCATTGTGGGCCACTGTAAAACATTATGGCCCAAAATGGCTGCCTCTGTCGATGCTGACCCTGCTTCTGATATAAATATAAATGGCTCATTCTTGGGTTAATGAAAAACAACAGTTCATACGATCAGATGACTGCACACATGCTATCAAATTAGTATAATTTAACCTACATTTTATACACTGGACCTTTAAGGAGTGACGGGATGAAAAGGCTGTGGAATAGACACATTGTCTTTAGCCTCAAAAATCTATTAAAAGTTGGTGCTTGTTTTAAATTCACCAAACTAAAACTTACAAATCGAGGCCAATATCTGTCTATTTTCAGGAAGTCAGACCACTGCAATAGTGTCTTCACTGGTCTAAGTAGAAAGTTTTTTGTTTTTTTTAGAATCCTGCTGCCGCCGCCGCCTGAGTCCACTCCGACACCGAGAAAAGTGGAGCACATTCCATGCGCCCTTAAATCAGCGCTCTGCCCTTCTGCGAGTCAAACGATAAGACTTTAAAAACCCACTACTCGTCTATAAAACACTAAATGGTCTTGGGCTTAAATACAGCGCTGATATATTTGTAAAGATACGGTGCCATCCAGATGCCTCGGGGTCATCGGAGAACAGCTTTTACTCCCTGAATCAAAACCAAGCAAAGCGAAGCAGCTTTTAGCATCCATGCTCTGCAGCTTCTTGAAAAACTAAAATCACCTCAAACTGTTTCAATAAAGGCCTGATGGAAAAGTATCCGGATTTTCTTTTGGGTGATATTGATGATCGTTAATTCCACAATATCCCTTCAGCATATACTGTAAATTAAGTGATCTGAGAGAGAATGGAACTTCAGCATGTGGTCTGGTTAAAGTCTCACTGTCTGTGGCATCATGTGAGGCTTTGACCAATCACAGGGCAGGATTTTATAGGGCAGGATTTTATAGGCTGTTCCTATCACACCTGCTGTTTGGGCAACGCCTTCCTACACGGCAAAGAAACCTAGAAATGAAATCTAACATAATCTCAAACAGAATTTGTCAATAAAGCATTATAATAGTGTCAGTCAGTGCATTTACACGCACAGTTTAATCAAGCTAAGGCCATAGTCCGACTAAGACAGGCAATCGGAAAACTCGCCAAAGTGCGAGTATAGTGCGCGCATTTAATCAGTTTCCTGTTGACGTTTATGTCACAGAAAAACAAACCGTGAACAAAGACTGCAGAGGAACACCAAGTCCGACTCCAGTCCGACTAAGAGTACACATGCAGGAATAATCGGACTATGAATCACATTGTCCAGGTATGTTAGTCCGACTAAGACTGGCTTGATTTCAGTGGGACTAACTTGTTTTCATGACATAAAGAAAACCGAATTATTGTCTTAGTCTGGCTGAAATTTGACTTTTAACATGCATGTAAACGCACAGAGAAGAGATGAAACTAGTGTTTTTAACCCAGTTTTACCAGTGATCTCACCTACTGCAGCTTTAAACTCTGAAGGTGCTATGGATTGTCTTGTTTTTTATTTGTTTGTGTTGTCATTTATAAGTAGTTTTAATATGTTATTGTTTTATTTTGAATGTCGTCTTCATTATAATGTCTCCATAAAGCACTTTTTTTGAGTTAAAGGCGTCGGGGGGGGATTGGAGGGGTGTGTCTCGAAAAGTACAGGCACAACAAAGTTTTGCTGAGGTAATAAATTACACCAGTGGAAAACCACACACAAGGGCATTTACTCACAGGCAAAAAAACCTTAACAATCACTCGAGGGGCTGTGAAACAGTAAAGCACGAGACGGTGACAGAGAGAGGTGCCATCTTTAAAAAGCAGAACACAAACTGTGCTAGTGTATCGCGGCGCTTTTAAAGTCCGTTAATTGTCACTGGTCCAGTAAAGGAGGAGAGACTGCGATGCTCCCAAAACACACGCACGGATAAAGCTGCAGACGGCGACGTGAAGAGAGCTCAGATCTCTGTGAACTCATCAGACACAGAGAATCTTCATTTTCAGGACACACGAGTGCCTGTAAATACAGACTCGCTCGCGTAAAAGTGACACATTTACAGATTTATGTTTGGTTTTTGTCCGTGGACGCGAAGCCACACTTTGTACGGTGCATGTGGACGTACTTGATCCTGGAGACTTTGTTTAGTGTCCGAGGCTTAGGATCAAAACGTCCAGGTCCATCGCGGAGACTCCGGTCAGACGCGTCCTTGAGGCTGCTGAGACCGTCTGTCCTCCAAGCAGCGACAAACCCACATGGACACCACCTCTGTGTTGCCGTCGTTGTACTGCGTGATGAAGGGATGATCCTGAAAGAGGTGAAAAGTGCCACTTGAATCATTCTTGTTCAGAAAACATGACGGTGAGTCAGTTTTAAATAGGAGTACATACCTTTTGCGGCTAAATCAGTCCTTATAGATTTCATTTGAACCACAAAACGCCACACATGAATAGCAGACACTTTATTAAAGGTCCCATATTATACCCTATTAACCCAAGTTAAACTAGGTCCTGGTGCCCTAATGAACATGTCTGTGTCATGCTTTAGTCAAAATATCATAAGGATGAAGCACAATAGCAGTTCAATAACTCTGCCAAAACAGCCTTTTTCAGAACGCTCGGTTTTGTGCCTGATCATTTACATGTGAATGAGACCCAGGTAAACACACATCCACTGCTTTCAGGGCAGTGTCGATCTAACTGTCGCCACTTATCACCTATTGTCGTCACAACCCCCGCTCCATATACCCCATAGTAATGTCCGTTTACCCGTTGTTACTGCGTTTCACCGTAATGCATAGAGTGACCACAATTTTGGCTTCTCGCGATCATAAAAAAAAATCGAAGAAAAACGATTAAAGCCCAATTTATACTTCTGCGTAAAGTGCTCTGCGTAGGTTACGCAGAGTCCTCTGCGTCGACGCAGAACCTGTTGTAGAGTCTCTGCGTCGTCTCCGGCTGCACGGAATATTTTTTAAGTTTCCGTCACTCCGTCAAGGGACAACGGAGACGGCAAGAGCTGCGATTGGTCCTCAGGACAGGCCGAGCTAAGCTGCTCTGTGCCGGCTCACAGTGAGCAGCGAGCGTCCACAGAGGGCGGAGCTGAACACCGCCGACTTCGTCGCTGCCGAACTATAAATACGTCATATCTTAACACACACAGCACATGTTTAGACTCTAAATGGCCAATTTCTCGCCTGAAATTATCTTAAAACTGCGTTCTGGGACACAGAAAAGTGACAAACGGCCGCTGTTTCAACAACAACAGTCTTTCTCCCTCGGACGCCATTGCTCACTGTAGCCAAAAGCACAACAACCTTGCGCAGCGACCCCTACTGATCGGGAAATTGCAGCGCCTATCCGTCACCACGACGCAGAAGTATAAAGGCTCGAGTGGTCTACGTGGTGACGCAGACGGATAACGCATTACGCAGTCGGAGAAGTATAATGTGGTCTTAATGCGCCGTGCGGCGTGTATGTAAATTCCCATGCTAGAAAAAGACCCTGAACGCACCAGTGTAACTGCGGCTCCAACTGACGTGTGTGGCTCAACAACACGAGGAGAGAACGTGGAAACACGACAGAAAGGCAGCCTTTGGTTGAGAAGAAATGTAGGACAACATCTACATCTTTCTGCAGTGCTTTCAAACACGTGCTCCTCATATCACCAATCCACACACGCCACTCGCTAACCACAGGCACGTAACTGGTGCGTTCAAGGTGTCCCTCCAGCATAGGAATTTACACACACGATCAACAACAAAGGGCTTGTGAAGCTTGTGAACATTTTTTTCATAAATTAAATATATCCACTGGACACAAAAATCTTCTGAGGCTGGAAGTTTGTGTAAAACACTTTGCTCCGCTGTGCAGCCACTCTTCCTCCCTCGCCTGCACTCTCGTATTTCACAGGGACAAGGGGGAGCTACGGTGGAGCTGTGAAGTACTCTGTGAAGTACTCTGTGAAGTACTCTGTGAAGTACTCTGTGAAGTACTCTGTGAAGTACTCTGTGAAGTACTCTGTGAAGTACTCTGCCTGGCGGGATGCCAACATTCACGGTGAAAATGTCCGCACTGTCGTCACTTGGTCGGGAGGTGTAAACATCGCATGTTTTATCGCCTATACTTACACAAAGTGGAACCACTAAAACGTGACTGAGTCTTGTTTTTTCACATTTTGGGGACTGGTATGGCCCCCTGAGTCCCAAATATAAGTACTAAAAGATTAAAAAGTTGATTTTGCACAAAAGGGGACCTTTAAATCCAGTTGATCAATGTCTTCCTCACTATTAAGTATATTTTCTCTAGGAAATTTCGAGCTACATTTTTAATTAATCTTTCACAGAAAGCATTTGCATTTGACGATTAGGTTGATTTAAAAAAAGAAATTGCACAAATGATGTACAAATGTAAATGGTGTATTATTATATGAGGTAAAACAGCATGGAGTGAGAGTAATAGGGCTGTTTAACGAACAATTACTGCAAACTAAGACCAAAATATCTCTGTGTTAGTCAAAGGAGTCAAATTATGGGGAATTCTCAATAATGGGAATGACAATTTGCCTCATTCTGAATCTCTTTTCTTGTCTCCTGATTTGTTTTAATAGCACGTATGAATATAATAACCAAAGTGCATGAAAAGCTGGAAATTGATTGTTGAACATTAAGCTAAGGGCACCAAAAGTTTACACTTCCTCTCCATTTGACAGAATATCGTTGTTGTTATTGAAGTTTTCATTTTCTACTTTATATTGTTCTTTTAGTTTCTCTATTTTTATTATCAGTTGAAAAAGAATGTGTTAAATTTCACATACATTCTTATCATCCAATATTTGTCAACCAGATGGAGTGAAACCAAGAATATAAAATAAGTAATAATTAAGCAACTTCTATGCAGGACACTCGCACCACTAAAGTAAAATAAATTAGATTACTTCTATGATTTTTTTTTTCAAATCAAAATTCGAAAATAAGAAATCAATTTCAAAATTCATTATTTCCTGTATGATAACTTAAATTTAAATGAAATTAACAAATCACATTTTACATTTATTTAATCAGGATTTAGTATTAAAACTGCACATTCTGGAACAAACACGTAACGCCATACATGACCTTTAGAATAACTGTCATCGCTTGAAAACAACAAAAAGAACGGAAATAGCCGTAAAACACAAGTAATGAGCCTCCTCATAAAAAACAGAGAAAAGTATATTTTAACAGCTTTCACACATTTTTTATTCCTATTCTGCAATATTATTTTATTATCAGACAGATTGAAGCTACAAACATTATCACACTGCAATGAGGAGTATGCTGTTGAGCCTCTACTTGTATAATTATTCTGAAGAAATAATAATAAAATACAAATAACCCTAAGTGGAACAGTCTTAAATATTAATGGCCGACAGATTTTGTTTTAAATGCAAAACGTTTAACTAATGGCTCGTCAGGGGCATTTAAGATAAATAACGTTGGAGTTTTACGACCTAAATGAGTCATAACAGGTTGTAAAATAGGCTTTGTGATAAAAGGTAACAGTGGCGTCAACAAACCGTCTCTGTCACTCATTTTAAAGTGACTGGAAAAGTGTTTTCGGTATTTTCAAAAAAGGCAAAAAAAAACTGCCTTAATCTCGACTGGATTTTCGTGAATTTTGCCAACTTTGAAATAACGGCTCGGGTCGGACCCGATTTGGACAATAATTCAGGTCAATTAAAATAGTGCTTTATTTAAAATATGGCTTAAAGAATAAATATAAAGTGAATAACAAGTAAATAAGTTAAGTTAATATAACTGTAAGAACACCTATAGGGAAACTGCAATTTACCCATCCTCTAACAGGAACCTAGAGATAATGGGCAGTTCCCAAGGACAAACCGGAGTTACTTTACACACTCAACAAAAGTTAATAAAGAAGAACTGATTCTGATGAATCTGAATTTGTATCGGTAAGGTTCACTTTGGTACAGTACAGGACGGTGTGGCTCAGAATGATAAAGCCTTGGGTCAGGCTTGGGTTTCGACTGTGATATTGCACCGGAACAACAACGGCGACAATTGACGACATCGTGGCTGCTTGTCCCAACAAGACGCCAAAGCTTTGTATGAGAATAGACTTCCATGGGATATTTACACTCACCACAAGGTGAGTGTCCAATTAGCTGACTGTCATGGATGACGATTGTAGCCTGGTTATTGTGGTTACAGACAGCGACGATCAGAGTTTGTTTCAGCTTACTTTAACTGTACCAAAGTTGGGTCGGGCTTGGACAAAAAAAAAAAACAAAGAAAAGTTTGGTCAATATTCTCTCGGGCTAGGTCGGGTTCGACAACCTGGTGATGGCCATGCGTCGCCGGTGTATCGCTAATGGAGGCTAAACGTTATTGAAGTTTGTGAACTTGGATCATCGACCCCCATTGTGTTCTTCCTGTCATTACTCCAGGACTTCCGTTTTGAAATTGATCCTAATGCTCATAAATTAAAGCCACTTTATTGATAAAGTTGTAATGTTATTTTTGGATAGTTACTCTGTTTTGTCGCATAACAATAACCACACGTTTTTCTTCGTACGTTTATATTTTTGTTGAGTGTATATAAAGCCCAATTTATACTCCTGCGTAAAGTGCTCTGCGTAGGCTACGCAGAGTCCCCTGCGTCGACGCAGACCCGGTCGTCTCCGGGTGCACGGAATATTTTTTAAGTGTCCGTCACTCCGTCAAGGGACAACTGAGTCAGCAAGAGCTGCGATTGGTCCTCAGCACAGGCCGAGCGAAGCTGCTCTGTGCCGGCTCACTGTGAGCACCGAGCGTCCACAGAGGGCTGAGCTGATCCCCGCCGACTTCGTCGCTGCCAAACTATAAATACGTCATATCTTAACACACACAGCACATGTTTAGACTCTAAATGGCCAATTTCTCGCCTCAAATTATCTTAAAACTGCGTTCCGGGACACAGAAAAGTGAGAAACGGCCACTGTTTCAACAACAACAGTCTTTCTCCCTCGGACGCCATTGCTCACTGTAGCCAAAAGCACAACAACCTTGCGCAGCGACCCCTACTGATCGGGCGGGAAATTGCAGCGCCTATCCGTCACCACGACGCAGAAGTATAAAGGCTCGAGTGGTCTACGTGGTGACGCAGACGGATAACGCATTACGCAGTCGGAGAAGTATAATGTGGCCTTAACGATAAGAGAATCTCACGGTTCTCTACAATTACATGGTCTTTAAAATGCTGGTTGTGTTCACTTGTTAAAACTGTGGCGCGGCTCAAACAGAGACGTCACGTGTGACGTCTCAATGACAGCGGCTCCAATCACCGGCTTCATCTGATCGGCTTTTACAGAGCAGAGCTTGGGGTCGCAGAGGTCACATTAGGGGAGGCAGAGGTGAGAGGGGAGGAGGCGCTAAAGCAGGCAAAGTCCACCGAGGCCGACCGCGGATTGGATTTGTCCCGTCGAGGTGTCCAATTAGACAAACAAGCCTGCAGCTGGCCGGTTTAAATGAAGTTGTCAACACTGATTTCAACTAAAGCCGTCCTTAACAACAAGCGACTGTCACTGTTGTACACCGTAAACAGGAGCTCACTTCTAAGTAAAAGCATCAGTCAAAGACACTTCCTCTGTGATTCAAGGTCACAAGTGTAACTTGACCAATAAATTGTGTGGGCTGAAGCAGAATAAAGGCCAGTGTCAGCTGATGTATCAAAAGTGTTTTAAATATACTATATGTTATATAGATGTTTTTTAATAACCAGCATCAGATGAATACTATTTAATGAATCTTTAAATATGGGGGAATGTATTTATGCTCGTTTGTTCTCTGAAACTTATTAAAAGTGAAATGTTTCCATTAATGTTTAGTTTTTAAACGACCTACTTCAACTATCGTATGATGTCAGCCAATTAGCAACAAACTGTTTAAGTAGATAGGGTCATTTTAGCTTTTCTGAGGTTGGTCAGTTAGTCAAGGCCACTGACTTTGGTTGAGACTGAAAAAACTCTAAGACGGATTTGTAGAAAAAAATGAAGTCTGTTATGTTTTAAACCGGACCGAAAGTTATGAATTAATTTGAAGCGAATGATTTCATGTTTCAAGATCCCACAAGATTGTTTTACATGAAACAGCCCAATCACTTTGTCCATTTTTGTGTGTGTGCAGGTTAAAGAAACTCCTAAACAATGAACATTGGAGGAACCCAACCAGAAGAAGACCGTCTTTTGTAATTGTCTAGCAGAAAACTGCATATAGAACATTTTGTAACAAACACCAAACGTGTAAAAATGTTTGTTCCAACGTGACACAAACATATTTTCCTATGACTTTGCTGTGCAAGGCTGTAATGTGTGTGTGTGTGTGTGTGTGTGCGTGTGTGTGTGCTGACAGCAAACAAGCCAATCTTATGGGTATGAAAACACCATCTCACTACAACATTAGCAGGCCGGTGGTTTGAATTGCGTTTGACGCAGAAAGTGACTCCAAGGTGAGCGCTACTGTTGTCAGCTGTTTCTTCTGGGGTCAGACAATGTTAAATACCCAGCAGCAACACCCAAACTGGTGCAGACAATGTAAGATTAGCAGCAAAGTAGGACAGACTGGGTACTGACGGTCCACTTTCCTCCTCCCGAGACTCTTCCTGCCCATTTGCAGTTTGCACGGGAGTGAAGATGACATGATACGACAAATAACATTTTTGCAACAAACAACTTTCTGCAGAACCTCAGCTTATTTATCACCAAAATCAGTTAGTTGGGTAAAGAATCATAAAAGCACATAACAGGAAGTTGCTTTGCACTCAATGAGTTTCTTTGCTTGTTGATGCCGCCAAAATTGTAGTGTAGTTTGCTGTAGTTGTGTATTTTAAAAAGGAAAATGGTAACACTTTGCTCTAATCCTGCACAAACTGTAGAGACAGTGAAGGACTGGGGGGGAGCCCCATCAATCCTGTTGTCCTTCTAATGGGCAGCTGGGGTTAACACAGTCTGAGGTTAATTACTCTCATATCAGTGCAGGCGCGTGTGTGTGTGTGTGTGTAGTGTGTCAGTATGCGATGGGTGGAGTGGACGCTCCTGGGCACCCCTACGTGCTGAACACCCATCTCATCAATCATTCTCTCTTGCCTCGGTAGAGAGCGAGTGATACAGAATTAAAGGAGGAAGTCCTGAGTGATGCTTTTAAAATTCAGTTCTCCACCTCTGCTCCGGAAATTAACCCCGATAGGCCGGACACATCTGCAGGAATTTGACCTGGATGAAGGTGTCTTGGTGTGTCTCGTCATAAAACACACACACACACACACAGCAGATAGACAAACATATAGGCCTAAAACACTGTGCTAGTATGAAGCCGTGTCCCATTTGCTGGACATAATTTACAGCTTCATGACAGAATACAAACTTTTGATATGTTGACCGATTTTTAAAGTGCAAGTCTGGTCGCTTTTTTCTCTACAGAGCTAGAGTTTCAGAGTACATCTTTTTTTACGACACCGCCACAAACATCCATCGCCGACCACTATATCTTCACTGTTTAAAAAAAAAAACAACTCTCTGTCCTTCTCCCTGTGTTTTTCAATTCACGCCATTTAAAAAAAAGCTGGTCATTCCCTGTTCCTCACTTCCTCCAACATCAGTTTTCTCTGCACTTTTTTCCCACTGGCTCTGCCACGATGAACGTCATAAATAAGGCAATCGCGGCTATGATCTTACAGCCTGTACCTGGCTAGGGTTTCTCGAAAAATCCTGCATAGTTCTGGTTTAAAGATGGCTCACGTGTCTCGTGGATTGACAAATGAATCATTACCTTTTTGACCTGCAGTGTATGAGAGCTGAGCATTTGTCTAATATATAAAAGCAAACTCCACAAACTTATTTTGTGTAGCAGATCTTTTCTTACCTTTCTAAATTGTGACGTTTCTCATTAACCTTTGAATTTCATCTTCCACAGAAATGAATTCATTGACGTGCGCACAAATCATCACAATCATCTAATAATAAATTTGCCCACAGTTTTTAAATGAAGTGTGAAACACGTACTGTAAGTGAGGAGTAATAACTGCAGAGTGAGTAACTACTTGTTGGGTCACTGAAGGTGTTCGGACTTTATTCTGTGGCGGTGTGTTTGTGTGTCTGTGTGTGTGTGCGCAGACGAAGGTGTGACGGGGGACGGACCCATTTAAAAGTTACATTAATCACCGCCCGGCCACATCAAAATGGGATAATCACCTGCGACTGCTTTGCTGGAACAGAATGGGCCTGAACCCTGGGGAAATTCCTACCTAACTCTGTAATTGTTGGAAGCCTTTGAAGGGTCTGTTTAATCTAAGATTAATTTATGCATTTTTAAATAACACTATGTATGATTAATATCCTCAGAAGAAATTAAAAGCAGTTTGAAGCAATTATAACATGAGACTGGTCATCACCTCATTAGAATGATGTCGGAGGAAACACGGTGTGCGTGTCAAAGTGTGTGTGTGTGTGTGAGAGAAAGAGACAGAGAAAAGGGTGAAGAGGTAGATAGAATAACTAGAGCTTTACAGATTTACATGCTAATCACTGGCTCCCACTGGAAACACCGACTGCTGCAGTGTTTCTGAGTGGATACTTGAGTTGATATTAGGGCTGCAACTAATGATTATTGATTCATCTGTCGATGAGTTGTGTAGTCCATATCAAAAAATGGTTATTCGCATTTCCCCAAACCAAAGTCCATAGAGAAAATTGCTGTTTTCAGCGACACATGAGCTACTGGGTCATCTGCTGCCTTGTTTTGATAAAGCCCAATTTATACTCCTGCGTAAAGTGCTCTGCGTAGCCTACGCAGAACCTGTTGTAGAGTCTCTGCGTCGTCTCCGGCTGCACGGAATATTTTTTAAGTGTCCGTCACTCCGTCAAGGGACAACGGAGACGGCAAGAGCTGCGATTGGTCCTCAGGACAGGCCGAGCGAAGCTGCTCTGTGCCGGCTCACAGTGAGCACCGAGCGTCCACAGAGGGCGGAGCTGAACACCGCCGACTTCGTCGCTGCCAAACTATAAATACGTCATATCTTAATACACACAGCACATGTTTAGACTCTAAATCGCCAATTTCTCGCCTCAAATTATCTTAAAACTGCGTTCCGTCACACAGAAAAGTGACAAACGGCCACTGTTTCAACAACAACAGACTTTCTCTCTCGGACGCCATTGCTCACTGTAGCCAAAAGCACAACCTTGCGCAGCGACCCCTACTGATCGGGCGGGAAATTGCAGCGCCTGTCCGTCACCACGACGCAGAAGTATAAAGGTTCGAGTGGTCTACGTGGTGACGCAGACGGATAACGCATTACGCAGTCGGAGAAGTATAATGTGGCCTTAAGTTTGCATCACATAAATAAATCCAAATCAAGAAACCAAAGTCATAAAATAACATAACACAACTCAACTTCCAAATGAATCAGCAGTGGATAAACAACTCCTGTGTGCTGTGATGTAAAAGCAGTTATTTTCTCAATGGACTTAAATGTGGGCGGCGAACAACGTGACACAGAGCTAACAGTGCGGCATTAACTCATTCAACCTCACTTGAACCACAAAAAAGAACTTTAGGGAAACCAAGGCTGTCTCACACAGTGTGTACTGGTTTTAAAACTTTTCAGAGTTGAAGCCTGGCACTTATCTCCTTTCAAAAAAATACAATCGTTCCCGGTCATAATCACGATTACCAAGTCTTTTTACACCAGCAAATCAAGGATGTTTAATCCTTACAAACTAAATGCTATACAAAAAAATGACAAGCCAGGCACTGATATGCGTGCAATTCTGTTTCCTGCGATCATTCAAATATGTGTGAGTGAACAGGGATGCTGCAGTAGTGTGTGCAGTCTCAGAAAGTGTGAATGGGGGACATGTCGAGAGAGAGACCCATGGGTGAAGTGCAAAAAAACATTTGGCAGCTGAAGTGTTGACAGAAAAGTTTAGGGAGAGGCAGACAAAAAAAAAAGCTGCAAGGACATCACAACACAAAGTAGTACAAAAAGCCTCCTGACCTGTCACAATGCTCATGTGACTTAACTGATGCGGTGTCACGTGACGATTTAAAGCGGGTAATTGATCTGCATTTCCTGAACCTCTAGTGCTGTAACGGCTGTGAGAATCTGCGCTAGGTAAAATAAATAAAAACACTCCATAAGAACCAGGTGACGACTGGTCGTGATGTCAAACATGAGCATCTGAACTCTGCGTCTGTAGCTTCGCGGCAAGTGATTTGACTGACACCATGCTGAGGGTTTGCAACCAGAAAGTCAGACATCTCCTGCAACCAGACAACTATTGGACAATACCAGCTGTCAATCACACTGGTGTCCACATACTTTATCATCCATTTTCCAATAAATGTGAACATAATAATTTACAAAATTGACATTGTGTTCTATTGAATACGAGCTGAAACCAATGACTTTGACCATTAACCCCTGAGAAAATGTAATAAATCAAGTGGGATATAGGCTAATGTTCCTATAGACATCATCCTTTTTGCAACCTAGGGGCTAGTCAATATATTTTTACTTCTGGGTTGGCTTCACTTGGCAAACGAAACGCAGCAATTTTCAATTATATATAGGATGGCGCCGCAGTGTGTGTATTAGTGACTTAGATAACACTCAATGTGATGTCCCACTATGAGCTGGAAGTATCATCAAAAACTCTGTCACTGTTTGAGAATTGACAGTAATTAACATAAACAGTGATGGAGATATAAAATGTGACGCTCAATCTGTTACAACCAACTTCTACTTTCTATATCCAATAAATGAACAGATAAATAACAAAATGAAAATAAAATAAATTCAAGTTAATATGCATTTCCTGGTCACATGCCTGACAAAGTAAATAAGGGACATTATTTATTTAAATAAACAAAAGAAATTAAAACAGACAATTGGTCATAAGTGCACAGAGATACTGTATATTGTCTGTCTTTCATGATGAGTCATGAGAGAAACATTGTGAATGGAGGACCAGTGGTTACTATGATAACAAGGTTCATAACAGACTATAATATGAATGAATATTAACCGGTCAAGCCAGTTTTCTGGCTTAAACACTGACCTTGTAGTCCTCACGAAGACCACAACCTGGTCTTAATGAGGCAGAACCTCATATCTGAGGAACTTAAAGCGGAACTAGACCAGAAGTTCCTATTAACGCTGTTTTTTTGGTGTGTATCTGCGTCATTACCTTGTTTATGAAGCTCTGACAGTTCTAAACAAACAGTTCAGCCACTGCTGAGAACGCTGTGTTTTATTGTAATCTCGGGGCTCAACGAGATCACTGAAAATCCCGTAATAGTTACGTAAGCAGCGGTTCTCCTGAACAACCGATCGTCCTGCTCCGGGCACTAGTCTGGGCACATCCGGTTGCGTATATTGAACCGCAGAAGAAGAATAACGTCCGTTGTGGAGGTGTTTCATGAGCGACAGTGTCTTCTGACTCTGGGTCTGACTCCGGTTTAAAGTCAGAAAAGCAACTGCGGCGGGGAGTCGTGAAGAAGCTATTTTTAAACACTGTTAAAACAATGTTTTGATAATGAGGAGCAGTGCATCCACCGTTCCAGAGGGGGGCGCTGCGCTTCTGAGAACGGATGTGCTGGATAGTACTGGCCAATCACAAGACTCAGTCTTCTGGGGGTGAAAGTTCACTCTGAAATCTCGCAGCAGAAAAACACCGTCAGAAAAGAGGATTTCTATCACCTCGTTTACAGCAACTAGGAGGTTTTCGACCATAAAAACAAGTCAATATATGTAAGTAGACCTCCATAACTAACATTTATGTGCAACAGGACCACTCTATATCACCTTCAACTTAACATTTAAATATTTCGGAACATTGCTTTGTTTTAGGCCGTCAGTGCCTGCAGTGTCCTCAGAAGAATAGCTACACAAACCCCCTTTCTGTGTGTATGTGTGGAAAAAGTGAAAACTAGATTTTAGGGAGAGCCACAGACAGGAGGGGTTCCTTTGTGAAAGACCGAGGGACTCATCTGGTGTCTCCAGGGTTTGGTGAGGGGGGGGGGGGTTGTGCGCGTGTCTGTGTGTGTGCGTATGAATAGAAAGGCAGAATAGAAGGGCTGCATTGACAAGGGTGCTAAAAGGCTGTTTGAAGGCTGCTGGCTGGGGAGCGAGGGATGATGAGGGAGAAGAGGGGAGAGAAACGAAATGTCCGTCAAATCACAATCAAAGACGATAAGGCCGCGGAGGGTCAACGCGCTTGCTCTTCTCACACACGCTCAAATTAAAATATGGAAACGGGAAACTGAATTTGGTTCTGCCAATGAACAAATATAAGGCTCAAAGCAAAAAAAACACAAATTTTCTGTCCTAAATAATAAAGATAGTGCACGCAGAGTCAGGCTTTGTATTGACGGGGAAAGAGAGAAGAGTAAGACAGCATGGTTAGAACCAAAAACAAGAAACCTCAGACAGGATGGGTCATCACCAAATACCTGCAGCCTTCGTCCTGGGAGCAGGCCAATGGAAAGTCTCCTCAACTGACCGACGTCATGAGCTTATGATGACAGGATAGGGTGTCCACAATGAAAGATGCATTAGTATAAGGAGAGAAAAACACACTCACTTTCCTCGCTGATGGCTCATCATGCCACCCCTTTTAAAAAAGAAGGCACTTAAGAAGAAATGAGGAGGAAAAGGCTCTCTTTACCGAGACGCTGTGAGACTGAAAACAGATGGAGCTCAGTTAGAGATTCCTTCTTGATTAATTAGTGTCCAACAAACTGACAAACGGATTATGAGTCACGGTGTAAACCATCCGCGCTCAGATCAACTCTGCGCTTCCACTGGTGCTGAGGCTTTTTTGGTGACGTGTCAAATTTCAAGCCTCTCATATGCACTCGTCACATTCGGCAGACTGCGATAAACCCACGGGTAGAGCACAGTGACTGGCGAGTATTTAAAGGTCCAGTGTGTAAAATTTAGTTGGAATTTCTTTCCATTTGGGATGACATAAGTTTAATGCCAGGCAGGGTGAGATGAAGGATATTCAGCTTTAACCAATAGATGTTGCTAAATCCCACACACAAACTGAAAGTTACTCATACCCTATTTCTCCAAGTTAACCGAGTTCCCTGGTGTCCTAATGAACACGTCTGTGACATGCTTTGGTCAAAATACCTTAAGGATGAAGCACCACAGCAGTTCAATCACTCTGCCAAAACAGCCCTGTTCAGAACACTCGCTTTTGAGTGCCTGTCTCTTTAAATATGCAAATGAGACACAGGAACTAAAGCCCAATTTATACTCCTGCGTAAAGTGCTCTGCGTAGGCTACGCAGAGTCCTCTGCGTCGACGCAGAACCTGTTGTAGAGTCTCTGCGTCGTCTCCGGCTGCACGGAATATTTTTTAAGTGTCCGTCACTCCGTCAAGGGACAACGGAGACGGCAAGAGCTGCGATTGGTCCTCAGGACAGGCCGAGCGAAGCTGCTCTGTGCCGGCTCACAGTGAGCACCGAGCGTCCACAGAGGGCGGAGCTGAACACCGCCGACTTCGTCGCTGCCGAACTATAAATACGTCATATCTTAGCACACACAGCACATGTTTAGACTCTACATGGCCAATTTCTCAAATTATCTTAAAACTGCCTTCCGGGACACAGAAAAGTGACAAACGGCCACTGCTTCAACAACAACAGTCTTTCTCCCTCGGACGCCATTGCTCACTGTAGCCAAAAGCACAACAACCTTGCGCAGCGACCCCTACTGATCGGGCGGGAAATTGCAGCGCCTATCCGTCACCACGACGCAGAAGTATAAAGGCTCGAGTGGTCTACGTGGTGACGCAGACGGATAACGCATTACGCAGTCGGAGAAGTATAATGTGGCCTTAAGTCAGCGTCACTGAGGCTCCAGCAGCTAGCAGCAGTTAGCATTGGGAAAAGCCATTATTAACCGACTCCAGCCGGCACATTGCCATCGTATATACAACATATCCACTGGACACGTAAATCCTCTGAGGCTGGAATTTTGTGTAGAACCCTGTTCTGCACTGTGAAGCCAAGAATAGAACACTTTGCGACTTTTTGACTCATGCTCTTCCAGATACTACTGCCCTCGCCTGCACTTTGCGTTTCTTAGGGACAAAGCGGAGCTCCGCGAGACAACAATTCCAGGAACGTGTCATTGTGACGTAGCAATGAGCGAGGAAGTCAACATCATGTGTTTTATCTCCTGTACTTAGACTGAGGAGGACCACAAAAACATGAGTGAGTCATCTTTTTTCACACTTTGCCTACTTATAGGGCCTCCGGAGTCCAAAATATAAAGTTTAAAAATTATTAAAAAGTTTGCATAATATGCCCCCTTTAATATTGGATAAATAATCCGATTTTTTATGTCAGAAATTCATTGAAACGCCTAATGTCTTTGCAGCTTATTTGAGACATTATCACCAAAACAAGTGCCAATCGACTCAAAACAACTCCGCGTCATTACCTCCACCAGGGAGATTATGTTTTCATCAGTGTGGGTTTATGTGTATGTGTATCTGTCCTTTTTGTGACGAGTAAGGGGATCAACTAAGTACGTCCCCATTCATTTGTGGTAAGAATCAACCCACTGATGACGTCACAAAAATTTGCGAAATTTTCAAGAAATCTTATCTCTTATAATGGGAAAAATGGCAACTTAAATGTAACATGAGGAGTTCCATTTACTGAGTTCAGATGCATATGGTTTAGGGTTAGGGATCTGAGCGACATCTTAAGAGATCAGGATAAATGTTGTCATGCTTAAGTAAAATGGGATTAGCTACCGTCAGGTTAAGTGCTATACAGATCCAGAAAATCTTCTGAATCCACTGAAACACAAGCTAACACCAGCTCTTCAGTAGAGATCATGACCATGGTGGGACTATGGTGCATTGGAGACACTTGACTGCAGTAGTTGCTGTAAAGACTGTTAACAATGCACCTTCTGAAAATATGGAAAATGACACACACAGATAGTATGTACACAGTTAACACTTAAAAATTCGCCAGAGTCTGAATCTGGCATTTGAGGATGCTGTCATTTTCGAGCTTTAGGATTAATCAATCAATGTTTTTAACCATTTCTGACAGCAAACAACTATATAATTGCTCAAGAAAATGGTAGACAGTTTAACCAACAACCAAAGCAATCATTAGAAGACAATACAAGATAAAAAAAACATACTCTTTCTCCTTTAATTCATGCTGCTCAAAGTGTAGCATTAACCCAAAAATAATGTTGCAGAATAAGTGCCAACTGTTGATAAAAAATATAAAAATAAATAAAAATATTAGTACCTTATTATTATTATTATTTTTTATCAGTTATTGTAGTTAGTCTTTGTTGTGTGTAAAATGTCCTTGTTTGTTTTTAATCACACTCACTCATCTTTGTCAGGGTTTTAGCGTCAACATTTTGGCACCGTCTCATCTTAATAGGAACATTAATAAACTTATTTTGTCTAGGTTTAAATTTTTGCTTTTTAAATAACTATTGTGAATATGAGTTGAATACCCTTACCCTTATTCGCTTAACTCTGCGCTGCCGTCTGACGTGAAAGTGGAACTGCTGCATTAAAAAAACAACAACAAAGTAATACAGTATGTCTGCTCTTTTTTTAGACCAGAACAACACTTCTACAAGTCGACTGTCTGCGTTTAATGACATCAGCACATTTTTCGTCAGCGCCTTCGTCGTCTCTTAGTCATGGGAAAAAAAAAAGGTAGTTAAGGAGCATATTTACTCAGAGTTTTTGTGAACGAAATAAACCCTAGTTGTAACAGACTGCGTCAAGCTTCGGGGACAGAGAACCATCAAGAGCAGGCGTGCAATCAAACAACAGCCTTTTAAAGAACATCTAATAGGCTAAAATCCCAATGACAATAACGACTCCAATAAAAGCTATACCAGTGATTAGAGAAACCACATGCTGAAACCCGATGAGCATGCTAGAGCTACGAGCCGAGTTTGTATGGTCATAAAACAACATTATTTGCTCAGTGTGTACACTCGTGTGTGATTTCTCGCATTACCTAGCAGGAGAAATGAGTTGCACAAATAAAAACTGAGAGCAAATGGTGGCACTTTCTGTACAGCTGAAGAGCAAGGAAAGGGGGAGATATGCCTAGGTGCATTAACATACAGATAGAATAGGTAAAGAGTTTTAATGTACTCAGGAGGCTGGGGGGACGGGGAGGAAGAAGGGAATAAGACGGAGGAGAGAAAGACAATCAGCAGGCTGGTGCCACAGAGGCAGGCATCCATGACCTTATATTTCAGTTCATCGGGGGGCAAAGGAAGAAATGGAAGGCCTACAGGAGGACAAAAATATGGGGCGAGGGGGGACTGAGGAAAAGACAGAGAACGGTGAAAATATGAGGAAGAGCACAGAGATCACAATCAATATGAAAAAAAAAGAAACTGGGACAGAGTAGGAATATAGAAGAGAGTGCTGAATATGTCACCACGAGAGTTACCACGACCTGCAGCATTTAGAATGAGTGCTTAAAGATGGATGCTATGTAAAAAAAAAAAAAAAAACTCCCATCAATAAAAGAGGAATTTTTAAAGAGAAAAAAATTTGACAATGAAAAATAATGCATTTTCATTGTAAATGAAGGGTTGTAATGTAGATATTGTATACGAGCATAAGTGAAGACAGAGGTTAAATTCACCAGCCGTATCTCTCTATGCCTGCTCATAAAAATCACACCTGTGGTTCTGCGTGGGTGTGGCATGCCACGCTTTCGTACCCAATCCCACATTCATCTCCATTCCAATTTATTTTTCTTAATATATGGAGTTGACACATAAATCTGCACGACTGCATAATATTAAGGCTCCTACTAGACAACCGCATAGACACACATGGGTGTATGCTGATAGTAGGTCATGAAAGTATGAATTGGCCTTATAATTTGGAAGACAACAGATGCTGGACTTAATTCTTGAGGCTTGTGTGGTAGTTGTTTGATATAACCCTTGTTTTTGCATTATTTTAATTCTGAAATAAGCTTTTTTACAACAAGATCACACAGTAAAAAAAGAGCTTGTGTTCCAATCTCATCAAGCGTTATTATATTCTTATTTACAGGACGGGTGCAAAAGTAGTCAAGACAATGTGAAAGTGGAATATAATGCATTTATATGTTCTGCATTCAGCCAAACTAATGGTTTCTACGCACGGGGGGGCATGGTGAATAAACAACATAATGCAAAAAAAAACACAACATTTTCCTGCATCTACTTGGATTTAAACTATTTACACTGCCAGTGAGATTAAGGTATTCATGATGAGGCTCAAGCTGCAGGAATCCTACTGACCCAGAGCAGTGTGTGGCTGTATACCACCTATACTTTGTATTTGACTACTTCTTTATGGTAATATTAGGTGTATATATTGTATGTTGAACTGTTGAAAGTGTCTTTTGTGTTTTATCCTGCTTCTATTGTCACACCAATGAAGATTTGCCACGTTTCATCAACTGAAAAATTGTTTCTCTATGGATAAGATAATGTTTGAAGTTGTGTTGTTGTTGTTATTCTAAATAACTACAGTGTAGAGCTACAATTTATTTATCTGATTAGTTGTTTGGCCCATAAAATAATAATTATTTAATCAAAGACTTATAATTGATTATCTGATTATCTAACATCTGCAGTGTGTAAAGACTTTAAGATAAGGAAAAACGACTTTCACATACACGGATATTAATGACTGGAGTTAAAAAAGTGCTGTTCAGCAAACAATGGGGAGTTGTGTTCAAATAAAGGTGAAAAAGTCACATAAAACACAACAGTCTGAAGTGATAGTCCTGTGGCCATGCCCTCAAGGGACTCACTTCTGTCTGGGGGCGAGAATTCACAACGAACGGCTCGACAACATTTCCTCCTTTCTGGTGTGAGACTGAGAACATGCAACGTGTTAGCAGCTCTGCATTTACACCCTCCAGCCCTCCATCCCCACGACACAAACCTTCACCCCGTCCCTCCCTCTCTCTCTCTCTGCGGACCAAACTGTCGCTGTCCTTGGTGCTGACACGGAAACCAGAGCATGTCACAACTCTTAAAAGGCAGTTTGTGCAAACTGCTGTGACCCCACTGTGCTAAATGCTAGAACAATAAAAAAAAAAACTGCAAATCATCACATCCACATGGGAAAAACTGGCTCGTTCTGACGGGAAGAGTTGGAAGTTAAACAAAAAACCTCAACTGTAGTGTGAGAATAAGATTACAATCATGGTCCAAAACTAGAGCTACAGAAACTATGGTCCCATGCCTACCCATCATCCTCTGCGCTCCATTTGCTGCCTTTAAGTTGGACAGACATTCAAGCAGTCAGAGTGCGTCTCCCTCACAAGGTATAGGGCGGACTTCGCCAACTACACAGAGCTATGACTGAACACCATCGCAATCGAGTTATCTCTTTAAGAGCGATCTACTGTTTAACTGATAAAAGGCCAGGACAATGATTCTAAACCCAGAGATAGCGGAACACAGTTCAGCCGCCGTGTGTTGGAGTTCTTCCCGCAGAACGAAAGGGTCGCGTCCCTCGGCTTATGGGCCGAACGGCAGTGCAGAGTACAATACTGCTCATTGTTTGTTTTGTTTGTTTTTGGCCTCAAACTGAGTACAAAGCCACTGTTTTATATAAACTGCTTTGGCATTTTGAATGGGATGCTGTTTGGGATGAATTGGTTGAAAAAAGTGGCACATTTCTTACAAAAAAAAACAAATGAACTACTTGAATGCTTCAAGGGCCTGTTACTATTTAAGAACGAAATGAAAATATATGTCCTGCAGTTGCGCACACACGCACTCTTACCTTTCGGCCTTTTCTCAGATTTTCATTAGGTTATAAAACTAGAATTATTTGATCATTGTGCAGCAGCGAGGCCTAGTTCATTCAGTTTGGCTCAAATGTGGTGAATTGAAATAATAAATGCTGAAGTAGGTCTTAATCCTACCTCAAGGTTTCTGGATGACCTCACTCCGACATCTTTGATTGGTAGCAAGAAGCTCATGCTGATGTTTTTCACACAGCAGTGTAAGCTTTGAGGGTCCTTGACCCACAATACCTCAATTATTGCTTTAAAAAAACACAACTATATGATACATAGATTATAAAATTATGCTTAATTGAATTTCTGTTGGAATGCAAGGATATGATCACCTCTAGTACACAGTTATTCAAAACTTCTATATTGTTATCTGCGGAATAGTTTAAAGGAGGGCTTGGTTTAACTTACCATGAGGTTATTAGGGGCAGGTCTCTCTTTGGGTAGCCGCCGCATACTGGAAATAAAAATGAGATACATGTAGTTTGTATGCGGCCACTATTCAACAGCATCAATACTTAACAGGAAACTTGGAACAAATGATTAGTTAGACACAAACAGAAAGTGGCTTCACAACAATACGGCACATTCATTTCTAATTAAATCATTTCAACGTGTAAGTTTGTAAGAGCTGTATATTGGAAGGGACAGCTCAGGTTGGAACAGTTTGGAGATACAGTAAGAGAGGCGAGGTTGAGCTAGTCTGGTCACATGAAGGGATAGTGATTATATTGGACAAAGGGTTTTGAAAATGGAGCAGCTGGGCAGGAAAACAAGAGGAAGACCACTGAGGAGGTTCATGGAGGTTGTGAAGGAGGACATGAGGACAGCTGGTGTAATAGAGGAGGGCACAAGGAAGAGGACAAGATGGAGGCAGAAGGATGAAGAAGAATTTGCATTTGTTAAATTAATAATTTGTACTGAAACTGAGTTTCAGCAGATTTATAATGTGTGTTTTTGTGTATCCTCTACTCTGTGTATGTAAGAGTATACACTCTATAAGTATTTTCCTCAAACTAACTTCAACAAAATCTTTATGACGATGGAAAAGAGTGTAAATAATTCAGCCAAACATATAAATACATTATCCATGATAGGGAATTTTCCACTCCAGCAGCTGACGGCAAGTGTGAGTAATGCAAGTTTTACAGTGATTTGAGCTAAGAAGGACAACTGACAAGATGCATTCAACGTCCCTGGTAAATTAGACCACTTCCGAGTCGGGGTCCACGGCACGATGAGCTTAGAAAAGCAGCTTGAAGACGCAATCGAGAAACCTCTTAAATCTGCAAACACACAAGAAGTCAAAATGCGTGCTACTGCTGCCATATAAGTTGTTGCGTTAACTGATCCTCTTTTAATAATCAAACATATAATCAAATATTCATGCCAGTCCACGGTGTACACTTAATTATCTAAATAAGTGACTTTGGGGACTTTGAGAATTTGTCTGCTGTTAGTCATCTAACTGCTAACGTATTTCAAAGTACGAGTCAAGGCTCTGGGAAAACACACAGTAGTGCTTGGTACCAAAGCAGGACAGGGCACCTGCACCTCTGTTTTGAGAAATAGTTGTCCTGTTTAAGTAAATAAAGCACACACACGCATGCAGTGTAACTGTAAAGGTTGTGGGAGGCTAATGAATCAGGGGCAAATGCAGGGTAAACATTGTTTTTGTCTTGTTGCATTAGATAAAATCAATCATTCCTGGTGTTTATTCAACATCAACAGCACTGCACGTCGGAGCGGAATGCCTCCACCGACAATGCAGTACCACACAAACGGGCAAATGCACTTTAATCCCATTGTAAACCTTTAGACCTTTGATTGAGCTACAATAATTTGGCTCAAAGATTAATGTGAAATGCAGCGTGTGGCCATTGTAATTGCTCAGTGTGGCTCTGTGGGCGCACCGACGGTTGACTGTGGCAAACATATTTAGCTAGTACAAAGTACAATCGCAAACAAACGCACCACACAGTCTGTAACCACTAAACCAAGATACAACTCCATTTAAAACCAGAAGGCATTAATTAAAATAATATAGGCATCTGTCGTTTCAAAGTCGGAGCTAATTAGACCAAAAATCAAGTTTTTATAACCTGTAATTTCTTTGAATAAACATCCCCCCCATGCGCCACCATTGCTGCTCCCCTAATACAACACAGAGCAGTCAGTAATTATTAATAATAATTAGTAAGTATTTATGAGCCGGCTTACAGAGTATTAAGTCAGGTTATTAGTGGGTAGTCAATGCATATTATCTCACCACCACAGCAGGGAGTTGCTTGCTATCTGCAGAGAGAGGAGTCTCACCCATGTAGTGCGGGCTTGCATCTCCAAGATGCTGTCGCTGCTGCTAAGAGGGTACTACTTACAGTTCTAACGAGAACATCACATCCTACATTCCATACAACACTGAATTTCATAGATGACATAACGTAATAGAACGTGACGGCCCTAAAACACTAGACTCACCACTGAGTGATGAAGTGAACAAACTTTTCACTGAACTGGTCGACAGGCAGAACTGGAGGATCCTGTAGAGAGGAATAAAACACATTTAGTAAATACAATTTAAATGTCAAATGATATTCACCTGGTTCATTGTCATGTAAGTGTACTGGCAGGAATGACAAAAGAAATGTATCAAGAGCAGCAACACTGAATCATTATTTTGATCATTTACTAATCAATCAAAGAGTGTTTATTAAAGCATTGTTTTAATTTTCAGCTCCTTAAATATAAATATCTTCTGCTTTTCTTTGTTTGATATAACAGAGAAATCATTAAAACTGAATAATTTTGGGTTACGGACAAAATTGTTTTGCAAACATCATCATTTCACAACTAATGGATTAATCGAGAAAATAATGAACAGATGAACCGATTATGAAAATAATTTGTTGCAGCTATAAATGTATAATTTCCCCAACAGGCTCAGTGAACAACCCGACACATATCTGCTTAGTGTTGCATTTACTTGCATGTCTGGTTCTTCATTGTAATCTAAAATTAATTAATTACATAAATTTATGCACATAAAGAGGCTTAATGCCTGAGTGCAACAGACTGTTGTGGCTGGAGGCACTTTTATGTTTTCAAGTCCTCAGTGAAAAGGTCAAAGGTCGAGGTCACTGAGACCTCCCAATACACAGTTTGAGCTGCGAGTAAAGAAATCATATGCTGATGAAAAGACATCACACAAAATGTCACACAATAAAATGGTAAATTGATAAAATTCTATACAGGTGACACATTTTAAATACTTAAGTGGCATTTTTTCTATCATCTAAGTTCACATGTTCATATAATTCATATTGTATGTGTGTGTGCATTCTTGTATATTTCCTAAACTTGTGATAATTGAATTAACTATGTAATCATAAATAAATAATATTCCCAAATATTTGCGATTGAGGGTGAAGTTCAAGGGTTAAAATCAACCAGGTTTGTTTGTGTGTGTGCGTCAGGCTCGCTACGTCTCGTCAATTGAGCGTCTACGAACCGTGTCATGTAGAACAGCCGTGCCAGACTGACCCTCACCTCATTGCTCCACCCATTTCCCTACTCCCTCCCACTCCTGCTTTCCCTGCCTTTCACTGATAACAAGTGCCAACATTAAACACTAAAGCCCAATTTATACTCCTGCGTAAAGTGCTCTGTGTAGGCTACACAGAGTCCTCTGCGTCGACGCAGAACCTGTTGTAGAGTCTCTGCGTCGACGCAGAACCTGTTGTAGAGTCTCTGCGTCGACGCAGAACCTGTTGTAGAGTCTCTGCGTCGTCTCCGGCTGCACGGAATATTTTTTAAGTGTCCGTCACTCCGTCAAGGGACAACGGAGACGGCAAGAGCTGCGATTGGTCCTCAGGACAGGCCGAGCTAAGCTGCTCTGTGCCGGCTCACAGTGAGCACCGAGCGTCCACGGAGGGCGGAGCTGATCCCCGCCGACTTTGTCGCTGCCGAACTATAAATACATCATATCTTAACACACACAGCAAATTATCTTAAAACTGCTTTCCGGGACACAGAAAAGTGAAAAACGGCCACTGTTTCAACAACAACAGTCTTTCTCCCTCGGACGCCATTGCTCACTGAAGCCAAAAGCACAACAACCTTGCGCAGCGACCCCTACTGATCGGGCGGGAAATTGCAGCGCCTATCCGTCACCACGACGCAGAAGTATAAAGGCTTGAGTGGTCTACGTGGTGACGCAGACGGATAACGCATTACGCAGTCGGAGAAGTATAATGTGGCCTTTACTTTTATCATCTTTCGTTGTTTCAGTGCTGACAAACAAAGTAGGATCAAATTCTTTATAAATTTCTTCAAATTGTGTTTCAAACAGTCAAAAAAAAGGTGGAAATAAACACAATGAGTCACTCCATCTTAACCTAATTTTTACTCTATATGATGAGTGAGCAAATTATCTTATTGGGAATAAATCTGCCTCCTGTGAAAAGTCTGTCTGCTCGGCCTACTTACACCACTGTATTTTAACTTTGGTGATAATGGTGTTGCTTCAAGAGCTCAGCATTTTCACAGCTACTAAATGTTAGCGAACCACCGCCCTAAACTAGAGGCTCATTCTTTAATAGTGAGGAAAAAAAAGTAGTGTTAAGTAAAACAACAACTTTGGATTAGGACCCCAACATATACGCTCATCCCTGTTCTGTGCCAACAGAGAATCGTTACAGATCTCTGGTGGTGCGTTCATTGCTGATCTGTGTCAGTCTAGGTTTCAGATCCAACATTTTACTCTGGTAGCGGCAATATTTCGCAAGGATTTCGCCCCAATTGCATGTTCTTGTATTCGTCCGTGACGAGCAGCTTGACGTCTTGAAAGCCAGGCACCAAGCAAACGCGCCTGTGCGTGAACCGTAGCCGATTAGAAGATCGAGTCTCGTGAGACAGAACCACTGGTGTGTCTATGGTGTGATAATAATAATAATAAGAATAAGTTCTTTTTCAAAGAATGGCACTTGATGATTTTTCGAGACGGCCAAGATGTTTTCGCTCCTCTCCCGCCTGGCTTTAGCAACTGTGATAGATGGTGACAGACAGATGGTTCATCCAATCACCTGCCAAGTAGTTTTCGAAAGCGCCTGCCCTTTCCCAAACAGTTTCCCCAAACAAAGCCTTCACAGATGGTTCGGTGTAACAAACCATCTGGTGCGTCAGGTCACATCTTCCCACATATAACACTGATCGCTGCAATGTAAAGTGCTGCATTATGACAAAAAACGGCGTGTGCACAAGACTTGGATGTTTACATCAGAAACGAGAGGTTGTGACGTGAAGAGGTCAGAGGTGGAGCGGCGGGCAGACAGATGGTGCAAGTTTAAAGACATGCACGTCATTGACATCCAATTATACAAATGTATGTACAGTATATAAAACAAAGATATTAAAAAAAAAAACTCAAAACTACTCAGACATGAAGGAAAACCATAAAACCCGAGTCCACAACCGAGCATTTATTCAAATTCAGGGAATTAAACCTCTTTACATCTGAAACCCTGCTGTGCCATTAAAAACACCTCTGGGCAGTGTTCGCCATTCCTTAATGCTCTGATCGGCAGGCTCCCGCAAAGCATGATGCATGAACCCATTTAAATTAACAAAGGAATGGGTTCCTTCTAATCTCGCCACCCTGCATAGTGCTGCGGCCGCTTGGATGAGCAATATATCAGAGCGCATGTACATACACGAGCACGCGTGCACAAACAAATGCCCCGGAGCACTGCACACCACCGCCACCACCACAAGCCTGAGTACACACTTTGTTTAGACGGAGAGCGCCAAATAATCTGCAACTGCTGTGCTATGTTGTATACACACACACACACACAGAGACACACACAGTTGTCGAGATCGTGCAAAATGTCCTCAAAATGATGGTTTTTGACCCCCAAAATGTATAAAGATAACCATAGACGTGTGCAGGTTCACGCAGATGTCCTTTAAAGGACTCTCCATTCATTTGAACGGCCTAAACCAAGCTCCGTCCCTGATGCTTAAGCCTCACCTTAACCTAACCACAATTAAAACCTTAACCCTAAACGTAACCCGTTCCTCAGAAACGAGGTTCTGCCCCACGAGGACCACATTTTGATCAAGGTCAATGTTTACGCCAGTAACTCACTGCACTTTTGCACACATATTTGTGTGCACGTGCAGCTTTCTGCAGACACAAACACACACACACACACACACACATTTTATGCATGTATTCATGTCTCCAGCTGAGAGGAACACACCGCTGCAGCTTTGATGTAGCAGCAGGCGACGGCACAAAAGACAAGCAGGCTGATGAAAGTGGCTCGTCCAGGTGAATTATTCCGCCGGTTGTCAACTTGCTCCTCCACGATACCAAAGAAACACACGCTACGAGAGTACGAGGGTACGGGTAAATATACATGTCATTGCCATGAAGCAATTATTAGGCAAAATTAGATCAGTAATTACAGGCTTGAAAATAAAGTGGGAGATCTTTATTAGTGGAGCCACTTGCTATTCAGCAAATAGAGGAGAGAGGCACATTAATGAGTGTGGAGAGCAGACAGACGGTAGAAACAGCTGCAGAGAACTTCTCGTTCTAAATGTGTGCCGAACACAGTATCTCTCTCTCAGACACTGTCTGTAAATATTTAATGTATACAGTGTTTTTAAAGCCTTGTCAGTCAAGTCTCCTCTCATCAATTCCCTGCTGCCCACTTGTTGCTTACACACAGAATAAATGAGCCTTATAGGTTCCATATTTGTGAATGTAAAACTATACTTAATGTATGTGTGTGGATATGAACATAGTGTAACACAGTATATAACACAGAGTGTTTCAGAAGCTTCCTGTCAAACAACGCTGCCCTATATTGTAAAATGAGACTGTAGTACTTGCTATAAATGCTAATGGTGCCAGTTTTACATGTAGCCCCTTTAAATATAAATTCAAACAACAACAAAAACCTACACAGCTGACTCAAAATGCTTCTCCCTATCATCACCAAGGTCTTCAGGTTTTCTTCCCCTGAAACCAGATTCTGGACGATTCTGAGCCGTCCTCGTATAAAACCAGTGTCTATGACTCCAAAACAACCAGAGAAGGCTAAGTTTTCCAGTCTTCCACTGCCCAGTGTTGGTGAACCAGCGTCTACTGCAGCCTCAGATCTCCGTCAGAGGCTCAAAGGAGTGAAACATGATGTGGCCTTCTACTGTTATAGCTCATCCCACTCAAGGTCTAATGTGCTGTTCATTCTGAGATGCTTCTCTGTTCACGTTTAAGTTGTAAAGAAATCTATCATCTGAGGACATTTTTATTCAAAGAGAACTTGCACTCCCTCTAAACCTCAGTTCTGTGTGAAAATTTTGTGCATTTTTAGAAATATTCAAACCCAGCCCCGGCTGACATGCACAATAAGATCCCATTGCGATGCTTGACGTGAACATTAACTGAAGCTGCTGACCTTCATCTGCAGGATTTTATGCTTTGCTCTCTTGCCACATGGTTGCACGGTAAGCAGTAGTACAGGTATTTTCGAATAAAGTGCTTGGCGAAGAATATATAGGCTACGGTTCACTCCTCGACCTTTTGCATTCGCTCTGAGCGACTTCATTGTCCCACCCCTGCGCTCATCCTCTTGTCTTACTCGGAAGCGTCACATTAGCTCGGACAGTGAGGTGGCGCTGGCTTGTCGGGGACAAAAGAGTGTTCCCTCGCCTCAAGGGGAGACGGCAAAGGGCGCAGGAAAAATAGTTTGAGTGATGCCTCTGTCTGGCTGACTAATGAACAGTTCAGTCCAGGTCAATCCATTACAACCAAAAGCATTTAATTATTAATTACGGCCAATCTGCGGGCAGTTGACAAGTGACATTGTATGTTTAATGTGAGATATGGCCACTGGAAGGGGCAGCTGGTTCGGACCCGAAAGGTGTTTTTTTTGTTTGTTAGTTTATGTCAGCAAAAAAGCTGAGGCAAAAAAGGAGGGAGGAGGAGGAGGAGGAGAGGAATGGTGTGATTTACGTCAATGTGAGATTAAACAAATGCATCCAAATATAAGGGAATAGACAACTGTGAGACTATGGTTGGGTAAAATTGCAAAGTTGCCTGGTTTTCAAATGTTAAACTGAGCGTTTTGAAATCAGACGTTAGGAAAAACTAAGCAGAGAGTCTCAGTCTCGACAGACGGCTCCATAATGGAAACAACAGAAGTGCTTTGGATGTACCGAGTTGGACTTACTTAAAGAGTTTAAACAAACAAAATGTGCATATTTGGATTTTTTATATACTTCTCTCTATTTGTGTTGTATGTATTAATTGGTACCGTTTTCCTAACTAACGCTAAAAGAGAAATTGCCCTTTTCGAGATAATAAAGTATTACCCGACCTTACAGACTTCTACGCCAATGTGACTGACCAGTGTCACTACATTATGACTCATATTTCGCCGAAGTGAGGCTTACGACAAATATAAATTAAATGGCCAAACAAGTTGACAGCAGCATAATGGCGGCCGGCGGTAAACGTTTTAAGGGGCATTTTGTTTTCTTTAGCTCGACAGATATTGTGATGCACTGTAATGCGGTAATCTCGCAGTATATCGATTATCACAAAATCAATGTTTTACGACATTAATGTTAATGGGGTGGCTATGTGTGCTGAGTTACTGTGTGATTCCCACCCATTATTCCCAATCGTGTCCTCCATAAACCGGGAAGCACCATTGTGGTAGTCCCGGCTGAACCAAATGTGACTGCTTCGGTGCTGGCTTTGTGATGTAGACTTTCACGGCTGTGCTTTGTGTGTGTGTGTGTGTGTGTGTGTGGGTGTGGGTCTCTCATGACAGGTCCAACCTCTACAGTAATGTGTGTGTGCATATGTGTATCGCCTGAGGCAGTTGCATAGGGTGAAGGGTTGAGTGAATGGGGAGCAAAGCCGCCTGACTGGTTTGCTTCATTAGGAAACAAAATATAAGCTTTCCGGGCCATTAGGACTGACTTTAGATGCAAAAGCACATAAGATGACGACTCACCTCATCAACGATGCATTGCAGTAACTGGAGAGGCTGGAAGAAGACGAGCGACAAGGAGATTAAAAAAGAAAAATACACACACACACACACACACACAGATACAAAACAAGCAGACCTACATGAAATTTCTTGGCAATGAGGAAAATCAAGAGGGATATATAAAAAAAAAAAGTATCTACTTAGATTAATCAAATGCGGTGAGCTCAGGCAAAGCCATCCTTCATCTCCTGAATGTTTTTATTATTCCATAATGGCACCTAATGTAATACCAGCAGTTTAAGCATGATCTAATACTTCATTGCTGAAATGCAATTTGAGTGTTTTCCTTTTTTTCCCCCCCCCCCCCCGTCCTTCGAATGAGAGAGCCAACCATGAGTAACTGACTATAGTGTGGGAGTCCTGGATTCTCTTCGTTCCCCGTCTTAATGCAGTCAAAACTCACCATTAAAGATCCTTGGTTTTTCTGAATCTGGAGGGCAAAAACAGAGAAGGGGAAGAAGAGATGAGGCAATATGTAATTAGCGCGTCATAATCAAGACGACACACTTGGACACGTTATGATCTGAGGAGAAAAATTATAGCTTTTCTGTTGACTATTTGTGAGCACGCATTAGCGTCATTTACATAATGAAAACACACAATTTTAATGGCCTCGCGCCCATTTGTGGAGAACGGCGTGAAAGATCCACTAATGCTAATTTTTCCAGAGTAGCACTTTCTCTGCCTTCCAGGTCAGCGAGATGTGCGCGAGGACGTAAGAGTCACTGTTACAGATAATGCGAGTAAGAATTGTGATGAGGACGCCCAGTGTGTCTCTGACATACTGTAAGAGACTGTGCAGCACTGACAATAGGCAGGACATGGTGAGGCGCATATGTGATGATGATAATCTGGTTTAAACTTATTTTAAACTTATATAATCAATACTTTTCTAAAAGGTCTGGGGTGAACCCATAGTCCACAAAGAAAACGTGGATGTCATTTTTTCGGTTTGTTGGTTGTAGCTAGCGTGGAAGTAATATACTGATTAGCCACCAGGTGACAATAGGCAAGGCAGTAAAAAATCTTCCTGACAATTTAATGGTCTCAATCGCTAGTTCTGGGTCTTTTTCAATAGCACATAATGTAAATTTGGTAAATTATGTTCTCATTTAGGTGAAAACGGATGACAAAGCACAACATGAGTGTGATTGAGAGTCTTTAAAAGTGCGAGTTCAGATTATTATGGGTGACGTCACTACCACACCTCTACCACTTCTCTTTTTTTTGTAAAAAATCCATACTAAAAGACTTGGATTTAGACTTTTTTTTTTAGACACTTTAAGGCTGCCTTTAAGTCTTGATGGGCGGCAAACAAATCTAACAATGACAACGTGGTTACCCGCATTCACTCCTTGACTATTTCTTCTATATTTTTTCTGGCAGTAACTCATGATGACAGTCGTAAACAGAAGGCGCAAAAGTGGCGTCGCGTCTTCATCTGCATGCATACGGTGACGCAAAATTGTGTGGAATTTGATTGGCTATGCGTGCCAGGCGGCTAGGTGGTGCTATGATACACTATCACACAACACCGCCATGTCTGACCGCGTGCGTTATCTGCACCGCGTACATTTCGTGGAGTAAGTTTATTAAAGCTGCCAGAGCAGCTTGAAGGTCCGACACATGGAAATAAATCCGACATGTTTGTTTATTTCCCTGTACTGGCGCATGTGTGTGACGTAAACGAGTATGCAACGTGAGCAGATCTGAGCTGATCTGAGTTTTGTGGCGGAGCTTATTCAAGTTTTTCACTCTGGAGGGTGGTTACAGATTTTTGTGTTTATAAGCCCCGGAAACGCCATCACCGTCTAAACGTAAGGCACGTCTGACGCAAGCGTCCTCGTGTAAACGGGGCCTCGGCTGCATTGTCCAAATAATAAAATCTATTTTTCCTGACTTTTCACCCTTATTGCTTCCTGTTTACTGTTAATAGAAACATACAACGGAGAGAATTAGCTTCCTGCTGACACCTTCCTGCGCGCACGGCCAGTGCACTTGCAATGTCACGTGACAAACGTTCTCAGATGTGCTATAGTATGGACGCAGACGACCGCTGTAATGCTGCCGTCTGGACACGGTTAGTTTTTATCTGATTATGTTGTTCTCAAAATGAAAATGTAGTAGTAGCCTTAATTTTTTGCAGGTCTGCATCCACCGAGTTCCCTCCGAGTGTAACTTCATCATACGGACTAAATGATACAAGGCCTGAAACTTAAATGGCTCAGCTAAATGTCTAATAATGTTTGGTAAATAAATTGCTCATTTCTCCGCGTCTTTTGACAGTGCATTAGAGCACTTATTGATTCACTCAATTAAATACAGGTTTTCACTCTCTGTAAATACCAAGAGACTCCTAAACTGCCTCTATATCCAGTTTTGCCTGATTCAGACACATTAAAGGCAACTATGGAAAACTAATTTGTTCAGAAATAATTACTAGGACAAAATTGCGTGCTGCTCCAGGGGTTGAAATTGGATAGTGGGAGACTAACTTATTCAAGCATAATTGAGCACTTATTCTTCTTGTACTAGGTAGCTTGACCACAAAAAAAAGAGAAATGGTTGATAATGCCTCCCTATCTTTCCCTCTTAACAGTTTCTCATCAATGTGGGCTGATTATCTGGCAGACATTTCATTATGTGTTTGTCCTGAGGGTAAACATTGTTTAATATTGCCATTAAAACAAACATAAGACCTTCAAATAAGGTATTTCTTTTTCAGATTTTCTTCTGATACTTGACTTAAAAAGAACAAACATGTTTTTTTTTGCTGTGTTTAGTGCAGAGGGGTTCTTTGTATTTAGTCTGTAAGAGATGGTGTGTGTGTATAACTGAATAATGACTGTAGTTGTGAATAACAACAACGCCCTCTGAACTAAAGAGCCTCTTTTTAGAATGTCAGAGTGGGCACACGATCTTTTGTCAATTCCATTTGCTCTCAAAAGAAACTCACTTGTAAACACGTGTAAAAGATCAGTCCGATGTTTCTTTCTTTAAAGATTTGCCTTCAAGGGTAAGGAATCACAAAACTTAAACAAAGCATTTTACGTTTCAACAAGCATGTTTTTGTGATGAGCAGGTACAGTCCCACTGTGGAAACATGAAAATAAATAAAGGAGGGTAAAAGTAGTTAGGTTCTTGTCCTTGTCCTTAGATTGTTAGGTCAACAACAACTAGTGTAAGAAAAAGACTGTTCAAAATCATCCTGTGACTACAGTTCTTTTTTAATCTCCTCCAGGCAACGCTACTTTGTTAAGACTAAGTCTTCTATTTATATAATAAATATATAAAACATACCAGGGAGAATCAGCTATTCGAATATGATCTGAAGACAATAAATAGTGACAGATGCGGTGCGATGATATGTCTGAGAATGATGGGTCAGTGTTTTCTGGTTGACGGGAATTCTAAAAGAGTGAACCACAAAGTAATACCACACTGTTGGGTTTCCATTTCATACAAGACGGGGGAAAAAAAGCCATAATGATATATGATGGATGCGGCGTTGAGTAATGGAAGTTTCTCAAACAAAAAAAAACTGACATGGCGTTTCATCTCAAGATTCACTCAAATTTAGGGAAAATAGGACAAACTGGGAGGGAAATAAAAATCAACCATAGAGCAACAAAAAAGGACAACAAATCAATCAGGAGCAACAGCGCTGGCGGCTGTATACACATCACATCAGGTCTGGTGTCTTCAAAGACTTTCAGAGCGAGCTGCGCAAAAAAAAAAAACTCCATTAACTCCTGACAAAGAATACAAATGAATCTCGACATGTGGTGAAGTGGAATTAAAGAGACCATTTCTAATCATGACAAACATGAGGTGATGACTCTACTGTGTGTACACACACACACACACACGCACACACACACACACAGAACAATGAATGGGAGATGATGCATCAACTGAACATTATCTGCAAATTAAAGTCCTTGCAAGCACACACGCTTTCACAGAATTTAAATGGTGAACAAAAGCGTAGCATTGCTCGAGGTCTGGATTTTTTTAGAATCGCAACTCGTGAAAAAAACCCCCCAAAGCCAAAAACGCAACTTTATCGTCATGAATCATCCGCTAGTCTGCGGTGGAAACGTCGGAAGCCACCGATTTCTCCTCCAATCTCTCTTCCAGCTTCTTCCAACTTCTCCCTCAGTCTGCAGGAACATGTTCTCTGTGAAGTGTAGCAGGGGGTTTCACACAGACAGCTGTGCCAGCGTCTGCAAAAAATGACAACTAAGGCCCGAGGACTTTGGCTGGCTGCGCCTGACGAGCTGGATCCGAGCATTGTCGACTCGACACACCACTCTGCTACAGCCTGCAGGTGAACTGTCTTCAGTGCCATATGGAGTTATGGGAAAATTAACAGTACGATGAGTAAAGCTGTCTAAACTAAAAAAACAAGGAGGTTTTTCTAATATTTTGGCCGTCCAATTTATTTCCCATATCACATTCATATACAATAAAGGACCGAATAAGGGGAAATCTAGGCCACGGGTTGCGAACATGCCTTTGCTCCACTTAAACTTTGCTTATCTTCGTAGCATAATGACTGATGATTAACTCAAGGAATAATCAAAGAGCTCGATCGTCTGTCTCACAGATGGCAGCTTACCATGGAAGCATGCAAACAGGCAGCGCTGACCAACTTGGGGTAAATGTCTAATTTCGTTTTTTTTCTGACAGACAGAAATGCAAAAAGGTTTTGTTCAGTAGTTACTTTAGAATGTGATAGCACACATCATTGTGTATTCTATCATAAAGATGTGATATGAACTGTTTAAAACAACAACTCGGCGTTAAATTAAGTCTTATGAGATGTGATAGAGAGCTTCGATAGAGTGACGTCATCGCAAACAGCCCTGTTTAGTAAATTGGTTCCCTCTTTGCGGGAAGAACAACCTGCACACTGAAAGTTAGCCAACACTTAAGTAATTCCAGAGCAGATAGCACGGTGCTTACATCACACACCACTTCTGTAATCAACCACAGTGAAGATTCATTTGACAGAGGGAGCAGAGTTGCGTAAATTAACACTTGCGGACAGATTTCGCGGAAAAACGATCCCACGTTTCAATATGCACTTTCCTTAATCACGACATATAAACTCAGAAATGTCGGCTAATTAAGTCGTGATTTAAAAGTATACGTTTTGTGTAACCAGGGTCTTCAAAGCATCGTTTTCAGCAAATTGTCGTTCAACGACGTCTTCCTCTTCACATTCGGTGAAGGCCCGGTGACCAGCAGGTGACCTGAGGTAACCACATCCAGATTGAATTTGCACAGATAAGGATTGGGAAGATAAACCCATCTTAAAGGGCTAATTAAGACTTGATAGGATTGGGAAGTCACTTCTGTGGTCGGCAATTACATTTGAGCAGGATTTTAGGTTAAGTATATGAACCCAAACAATTTACTGTATATATGTCCAGTATTTAAGCACTAAACAACTATTTAGAAGGTACAACAAATGAGGGATCGTTGTGTGACATAAAACTTCATCATATACAAATACATAGTAATATACATATATACAAATTAATGGAATATAAACTATAAATAAAATAATCAAAAACTTTGTAGTAAGAAATTAATTTGCAACACTGTGGAAATACTGAGGTTACTTCACTAAAACTAACAGCTCAAAATAGTAACTGATCTGCTCCTTTCTAAAAAAAATGTAGGTGGAGAGAATAAATAAATAAGCCTACAATACAAACAAATTAAAATAGCTCACCTGAGGATAAGGGAACATGCCCAGTGCCAACTGTGGAGAAGAGAAAAGCAGTGAGATTAACAATAATGTCAGTTCAGGGCATATGGAGACATTCATTTGTGATATGATTGACCTGGTGCTTCTGTTTAGACTTCAACGTTCACTATTTACAACAGCAGAACACAACTGAACACAACACACAGGCTACTGAAACACAATGGTTGGATTAGGATAATAATTATCGGCAGTTAAATAACAGTTAATTAAGAATAAAGGCTGGTCGTTAACAGTGAGTCTGACATTTTATTACACTCATAAATGCTGGTGATAACTTACACTACCATTCAAAAGTTTGAGGTCACTTAAACAATTTTTTATACGTTTTCTATTTCACACTTTTATTAATCAAAAGAGTTGCAAAATGAAGAGAACTGTTTTCAGCTGTGCTAACATCATTGTACAAGGGTTTTTAAGGGTTTTCTAATCATCCAATAGCCTTCTAACGCGATTAGCAAACACAATGTACCATTAGAACACTGGAGAGATGGTTGTTCCATGAGATGGTCCATTAAAAACCAGACGTTTGCAGCTAGAATAGTCGTTTGCCACATTAACCATGTATAGAGTGTATTTTTGATTCATATAATGTTAAATTCATTAGAAAAAACCCCAAACTTTTGAACGGTAGTGTATAAAATGAGTGTGTGTGTTCATGGGTCTAGTAGTTTCTTCCTTCTGGATGCAAAGACCATAAATAAAGGCAACAACAACCTGTGTGACAGTCACAAACGCTTCAGTTTGTCTGCGTTGATCTATTTTTTCTTGTTTTTAATCAACAACATGAACAGTAGCCCTGTGATGGACTGGCAACCTGTCCAAGGTGTAACCCCCGCCTCTCGCCCTATGTCAGCTGGGATTGGCACCAGCTATGTCAGCTGGTGCCAATCCCCCCCCCCCCCGACTCTCTCGTGAGTGATATAAAAATCCCATGCTGCTAAAGCCTCATGCAGAATTAAGAGACTTTCAGTCTTTGAGGTGAGCTCAGTGCTCACCTGCTGCTCAACACAAGCTCATCAAACACACATCAGCTATTAGTTAATAACCCCCCCGTGATGACCACCTACAGAGAACAAAATAGAGGGATGAAGAGAAAGACGAGGGCAGGACTGTGGCATAGATGTATGTCATACGTTCATGTCTGTTCCTTTTGGCTGGGGTAGTTGAGTGACAGCTCTCCCTGACATTTAGTAAATCACATGGGATGGACATTTTTCACCTCGGTCAAGGGCAGCTTATTGGCAACATTAAGTTATTAAAACGTCAAAAACGCTCACGGTCCTCCCTTGAACACAAATAGACCAACTTGTAGGCCAAAGATCAATCCACATTGAGTGGAAGACATTTCATTTAGCTTAATGCACACATTCACAGCGAGAAATAAAGGGTTATGGGGCCGGGGCGTTCACTCCAATAAAACTCCATCTCTATCACGCGGAGATGGTGTCAATACTTTTGACGTTGGCCCCTTTTGTGTGAAGTCATCCATTATTGTTATAATTATAATGATATCACATTATTGACAAACAAAAACGAGGCCAGAGCCCCACATCATCTGTTATAGTGCGCAGGGAGCGCTGTGGACACAAACGGATGGAGAATCAATAGTGTCAGTGGGAGGACAAGAGACCAGGGGAGTCTAACAGTGAAATTAAAATGTTATTCCAAAGCACAGGGTGTCGGTCAAGCATTCAATCAACAAGAAGGAGAGATGAAGAGAGATATTGATACACATACACACAATATGGACACACAAACACATCCTTTGCTGCTCAGTCAATGAGCAACGGCCAGTCTAAGGACAAACAGGGAAATCCAATGGATTTGAACAGCCGGATACCAAATTGTGTAAAAGAAGTAAGCCTACATTCATATTAGAGCTGCACCTAATGAAAATACACATTTAAGAACCGGAAAAATTATATACGTTCTCACTGATGAGTCGTTGTAGCCCTACTTCGTATTACCAGCCATGTTTTTCTACACAGAAATGCAATTTTCCCAGTCCGTTTTTCAAAAAGTAGCATTGTAGTAGTGCTCCCAGAATGCCGTTTCCGTTAAAAAACGCTAATACGATAAAAAAAGACACACCAACATTTAAGCACATTCAACTAGACTGGTTTTCACGTGGACAGCCCTTGAAATAATAACATACGAGTCATTTCAGCCTGATAATCTGAACATGGCTGAGAGCATCAGCCGGTGTGAAGAGATACAAGGTGATCCTTTTTAGGCTTCAAACAGCCTTATACCTAATAGTGCAATTTTAAATTTTTAGGCACAGAATGAAGCTACCGTCGTACCTCCATGAAAGAGATTCCCACACTCCACACATCTGCGTGAATACCATACTGTTCTCCAGATATCCTCTCTGGCTGTGGAGCAAAAGAAAACAAAAAAAACACAAGAACAACCATCACAAACTCAGGCAGTAGAGAAGAGTCTGGCATGAGATTGATATTGAAGGCGTTTCTTACCGCCATGTACGCGTTAGTTCCCACGTAGGTTTTGGCAATGGAATTCACCAACTGCAAATAGATTAATAGAATGAGCCAATAATTATGCTGCACATATATAGAGCTTTAAACTTTAAAGACTCAGTGTTAGAAAATAAAAAAAAGATGGGAGCTGGACCTAATTTACATTACCTTAATTTATTGACATGTCAGGTTGATATTTTGGGCTGATCCCAACCCTCGCACAAGGGAATAGGAGTAAGACAAGGAGACATTAGTCTCCGTGTGTGTGTGTGTGAGAGAGAGTGTGTACACAATGGTACATGCCATCAATGACAGGACAGTGATAATGAGAGTCTGCTCCCTTATGGCTGCTTTTTTTCTCCAGCATGCCCTACAGAGTGTGTGTGTGTGTGTGTTCTTGTAGTTGCGGCATACTGAGGACCAGTGAGGGTTTTAAACCAACAAAGTGAGGTAATTTTTAACGAGTGAGGACATTTTGGCCGGTCCTCATTTTGTTTTCATTGAAATCACTTCCTTAGGTTGCTATAACATGCTATACTCAATTTGTCAAAAAATTTAATTTTGGATAACTTTTTTTTTCAAATTTTGGACCAATTTTTTTTTTTTTCAAATTTTGGACCACATTTTTTTTTTTAATTTTGGACCAATTTTTTTTTTCAAATTTTGGACCAAAAATTTTGGGTATTTTTTTTTTTCAAATTTTGGACCAATTTTTTTTTTTCTTCAAATTTTGGACCACATTTTTTTTTTTTAAATTTTGGACCAATTTTTTTTTTCAAATTTTGGACCAAAAATTTTGGGTAAATTTTTTTTCCAAATTTTGGACCAATTTTTTTTTTTTCAAATTTTGGACCACATTTTTTTTTTTAAATTTTGGACCAATTTTTTTTTTTCAAATTTTGGACCAAATTTTTTTTTTCAAATTTTGGACAACATAGTATAGACTGACGTTTTTGTCAAAAATAAAAAGTTTTCCAGCCCTTTTTGCTCTGGGGCTCCACCTGCAGACATTTTATGGTACTGCAACCAGTAGTTCTATATAGATGTCATTCATGAAGTAGATATTTGTAATTGTGTTGATTTATAAAGTGGAAATGCTGGTCCTCAGTATGCAGCAAGTACAAGAATGTGTGTGTGTGAGAGAGAGAGGGAGGGGAGTGTTTATGTGTGAAACAGAGATAAAAGAGATAAACACAAAAGCAGAGTTTAACAGCATGAGCGAGTCAGTGTTGCAAGTGTTACACATGCAGGGTGTACAATTCACCTTGGAGCTTCTGTGGAAGTGGAGGTAAAAAATGAATAACGATGTGGGACAGAAGGGGAGGGGGGGGGGTGATAAGAAGAGAGTCCTCGAGGTTGATGTTTTTGGGGAACGCTGAAGGTCTGTCCCTGATGATTACATTACAAACACACTCCTAACCCCCACACCCACACACTGACTGAACTATTGTCTGTCACCAACGCTGTCCCCACACGCACTGAATACATATCAATGAGGCTTTAGTGTGTGTGTGTGTGTGTGTGTGTGAGAGAGAGTGTGTGTGTGGGTCATAATTATAACAAGTGATTTTTTTTTGGAGCCGGCAGGACAATGGAGGTGGGTGGGGAGTTAATGTGATAGGAAGACCCTTGGGATGGTGCTCATGTTTGGAGTAGAGAATGAATGCAGTGATTGACAGATTGACCATATGCAGACACACACACACACACACACACACACGCACACCGGGTGTGTGTGGTTTGCACAGGTTTATGCAGCTATTCTTCTCAGGACACTGCACTGACTTTAATTTATTTGAACAACCTAAACAAAGAATTAACCATAACCACAGTTCACATCTTAAACCAGTGCCTTCACAAATAACATTCTGCCTCATTAGGATCAGGTTTTGGTCACTGTGAGGACTACTGGTCAGTGTTTATGCCAGAAAAGTACATAAACACTCAGCAGTCACGTGTGTGGAGAATTGTTTTTCTTCTTCTGCTTCTCCCTTTCATATTCTGTCCTTTTCTTTCTTTCTTTCTTTCCCCACACGTTCACACAAACAAATCCGTTTACCTGCGTGCTGACACCAAAGTCACAGAGCTTGACTTGTCCTCGGGTGTTCACCAGCATATTGGAAGGCTTGACATCTGCGGAGAGAAACTGCTTCAAAGAACTGCGACATCAGCAACTCTGCGCCTCATCTTTATCAACTCTGTCACTTCTTTTTTTTTTTATTAACAAGCCTCTGCAACATCTTACTCACCTCTGTGAAGTATCTTAAGGCTCCACAGATACGTCAGGCCTTTGACTACCTAAGCACACGGGGGACAGGGGAAAAAAATAGACTACATTAACATTTAACATCATTCAACAAACAAACTTGGATGAATATTTAATTAACTTGGTTAATGATTGTTTGATTATCCCAAATTGGTGTGTTTCAGCTTTAGTTATGCAGCTGCAGCTGTGAATATAAACAGTCAACTCAGACAGATTAAACTGTCCTGAAAGAGCTCCTTTGATAACTGATTCTGAGTTTTATCTGCCTTTGGTGTTGGCACGGTTTCTAAATTCTGAGAACACAATTACAAATTTACCAATATACTGAACACCTGTAGGAGACAATAAGTCTGGTAACAACTCCAATCCACGTGTTGCTGAGGCAGCCAGTGAGTGAGTGAGTGAGTGTGGGTTGATTAGATTTCTTTTTAAAACAACACAGACACTGAGGGGAAGGAGTTGGGCGCTGTCTATGTGCAGCATCTCTGTCATCTTCATTTTGTGGACAAAAATAGGCTAACACTTTATATTAGGGAACACATATTCACCATAACTAGGTGCTTACAAACATATGTAGCATACTAGCCCTTTATTAGTAATCATTAAGCACATATTAACACCATATTCTACATAACCTTATTCTACCTCTATTGCAACAAGAATTAAGATTTTTCCTAAATAAGGTGTAAATACGTGAATAAAACTAATAAAGGGCTAGTATGCTACTTATATGCATGTTAGTAAGGACCTAATTAATGGTGAATATGTGTTCCCTAATCTAAAGTGCAGCCAAAAATAGAAAAAGAAAAATGTGCTGTGTTTGCGTGGGAGGTTCAAAACTTAGTTCAGAGTGGACTAAGACTAGTTTGACCTCCTCCATTTGTCCGAGAATTTTGTGAATTTTTTAAATCACATTTTATTTTTTGTCCTTCCTTTCACAACCCTTCCACTTATCCAGGCTTGGCACCGGCACAAGGAGTACACTCAATGTGCCCGCTCTGTGGCTGGGGTGAATTTAAGGTCTAATTAACAATAGGAGAGGGGGCTTGGGTACCTTGCTTAGCCCGTGACCTGATGGGGACTCAAACGCGGTGCAAGTTCTCTTTCCACAATAGACGCTGCACATAAATGTGCCTGTTTCCCCTTCTCTAAATAACGTGCCTCAGTCATAATATAATGCCATCATAACATGTCATGAGCTACTGTAGTAGACATATTATACCCTATTACTCCAAGTTAACCTGGTGTCCTAATGAACATGTCTGTGACATGCTTTGGTCAAAATACCTTAAGGATGAAGCACCACACCGGTTCAATCACCCTGCCAAAACAACGCTCTGTTTTGAGTGCCTGTCTCTTTAAATGCAAATGAGATGCAAGAAACTACGTCAGCGTCACTGAGGCTCCGGCAGCTAACAGCAGTTAGCATTTGGAAAAGCCATCATTTGCCGACTCTGGCCAGCACATTGTTGTCATATATAAAATGTATTCACTGGACACGTAAATCCTCTGAGGCTGGAAGTTTGTGTAGAACTCTGTGCTGCACTGTGCAGCCAAGAATAGAACACTTTGCAGATTTCCGCTCTTCTGGATAATATTGCCCTCGTCTGCACTCTCGTGTTTTTTTAGGGACAACGATGACAGGAATGTCTCATTGTGACGTAGCAACGAGTGGAGAAGTCAACATTGTGTGTTTTATCTCCTGTACTTAGACGGAGGCGGACCACAAAAACTTGACTGAGTCCTCGTTTTTCACACTATGCCTACTCATAGGGCCTCCAGAGTCCCAAATATAAGTATAAGAATGATTAAAAAGTTGAGTTTGCATAGTATGTCCCCATTAAATAAAATTAAAAGGAATTGGAATTCACCAAAAATGAAACTCGTCTGTACTTTTACTTGGTTCTCGTTGCATCTTTGACCATGGACTCTTCCCCAGTGTGATGCCCTACATACAATTTCTTAATGCTAATTATCTCAGAACAAAGAATCCCTCAACTTTGGACATGTCCTTTTACTCAATCAACCCAGATGAAAAACAGAACTGGCCCAAAGTAATGAAATTCCGCTATCTATTTAGAGGCGTGATAAAAGGATCCTAACATTGACTACAGTTTAAACCCGATGCCTGTCAGCATCTGAGATAAAATTAAGAAAGCACAAAAGCTCTGTGAAGTCTTGCTGCCTCAAAAGGTGTGAGTGCAACAACTGGCGTGTGCAGCTTCACTCACTCACCCTCTTGGGTGCTTATCCTTCTGTGATAATTAACAACTGTGACAGTGGAAAGGAGGGAAAGCTGTGAATTAAAATTAACACAAACTAAAAAGCTGCCATTGCTTGATTACGGACAAAGTTAAAGGGAGGAGACAGACGAGAGAAGGTGAAGACAGCAGACGGATAATGAGTGTGGAGAGGAGGACGCGTATTTATCAACTTCAAGGCCATTTCTATCAAAATGTTAGTCTTAACTGAGTAGACAAGGACGTAAAGAGGAAGAGAGAGGAGGATAAAGGGAACACACTGACTTTGTCCGTCACTTCAGCCAATAGAGGGTAATTGAAAATTTCACACTTGAGCTTCTTTTTTCTTTTATTTCTTTAATAAAATAAATGCTGGTTTTTTTCTTCCACAAACCCATTTTTCTTCAGACGAGTTTTTGTATCCAACAATCAGATAAGATGTCATTGAAAACTGGGCCTTCAAAATCCAATAAACAGATTTTAATAAATATTCTTATACAGAAGACACCACTTGATTAAATGTTTTTTTTTTTTAACTCAGTAATCAAACCACCAATAGGGAGATTAAGTGTTTCATTAGAACTTACTGAAACTGCGATCCTTCCCAGAACATGCTCTGGTATTCTTTTGTACACATCCAGAGAACCACCTGCAAATAACACATGAATCAATAAGACAGTGACATGGTGTTACACATTTGTGTAAAGCACAATTCATGTTGCAGGCCATGCAGGTGGCAAACGCCACACTTAACAAAACAAATGGCATGCACCGCTTTGTTGCTCAAACTGGCAGCAGCCACAATACTTAAAATTATGATTAACTTTTCACTGCTGTGACAGATATTCACAGACGAGTCACATCATATAGGCCGGTTTAAAGAAATCAAATATTCAACTGAAAACACGTTAACATGGCTGCCAAAATTTTAATAAGCAACAAAACATGTATAAATCAATAAATATAAGCATTTTTTAAAGGTGATATATGCAAGAAATGTATATTAAGACCATATATGACCATGATGTGTTGTCAGAGATTGAGGAAACATGTTAAATTGAAGTACTGGCTTCAACAATGGTGCAGCCAGTGCATCCACAAAGTTAATTTCCCTTTGCAGACCACAAACTGCGTTTATGGATTGGTTTGGTGTTTTGGTCTGTTGCGCCATCCACCTAATAACTCAGCAAGTAGCAATTTAACTCGCAGGATGCCAGCAGAGCGAGCAGCATGCTGCTGAGCATCAGTAATAATGACCCATACCAGACCTAAAAAGCCTTGGTACCCCTCTCAAAAATGTCATATAGCGATACATCACGATATTTGTCTAACAAAATATCAGTGAAAAGTTATGTGAAAAGTGCAGGATTTCTCTGTTTATTCACAACATAAAGAATAAAGTCTATGTATTGAACATGGATGGGGCATCTATTAACATAGCTTTCTCCACTATTATCCCACTGTAAACTCCCTCTTCTTCGGCCAGGTAACCTTTGAGCAGCACAGTCGCAAGGAGACATCAAATAGCGACGCCCGGTAAGTGAAACCGGCAGGGACTGTTTACTTAAGAACACCTTAATTTGTTAATCAAAATATGGAAATGTACACTGGCATACCGATTCTCGTATTGCAAGAGGATTTTTTTAAAGACATTTTATTTTCTATTTACATTAAATATGGTATTGAACATACAGATTCAATGCCCGTTTCAAAACATTCCTAAAAATGTGTTAGCAAGGACAGAGTACAGCTGACAAAGTTTCATAGTCAGAATGAGCTCAGAGGTTGGCCAGACTTTGAAAACAAATGTGTGAAATGGGGGAATTGCTGCGTTAACACACACTTAGACAAACACAGACACATCTAAAAAAAATAAAATAAACAGTCTCCCACATCATACCAGTCTATGCACACACACATACAAATGCACTTAAATCCAGATTTATCACACCCTTGTAGCTTTTAGCACACAGGCATGGTAAGCAGCTCACAGAGTTAAGACGTGCTGCTGATGTGCAGAAGTGTAAATGGACAGAGGACAGTTCCCCAAAGTCTCCCCTACACAGATGTGGTTAGCCAAGAAAAACGAGAACATAGGTGCTACTGGCTTAAGCTACAGAGGAACTCTTACCGTCCATGAATTCGGTGCATATGGATATTCTGTTCTCGACGAAAAAGGCACCAAAGAAAGTGATGATGTAGGGTGAATCACACTGCAATAAAAGAACCGACAGCATAATTAAAAGCACAAATAATTGGTTCATATATATTAATTGTAGGTTTGAGAAAAAATTATGACAGCAACAACTTTAACATAAGGAAACTCAGAAAACGTGGTGTTATGAAACCCTGCACACGAGGCAGATGTATGGAAGCATTTTTGGGGCCAAGTTACCAGAATGTGTATTCATGCAGACTTTATGTTTCTTGATGATGTAAAGTGCACTTAGGCTACTCTCATCATGCATTTAAATATGGGCTTATTACCCCAAAGTAAATGCCCTGGGGTGATGCCATGGTTCCTGCCAAGTGGCAACACATGCAAAAAAAAGAAACACCAGCACATTTAGTTTAAGTGTTCATGTAAAATCTCCATGACCAAACTCAGGGCTGAAGATCAATGTGATAATATCTATAGACATGGTGAGAAAAACAGAAAAGGGTGGTTCTGTTGCATGGTGAGATTGGTCCAAAACTTAGTCTAATAACCTTCAGTAAGTTAAGTTTATTTCAATGTCAGAAATTTAAGGATGTCCATCAATAGGATTGCATTAAACTGCATTTGATATCCAACTGAGATGTATGTAAAAAAAGAAAAAGAAAAAAAAAAGCCCACATTTTTAGGTGCAAACCATTCATTAAGATAACATGCCAAGTCCATGTGTATGTTGGCCTGAATGTTTAAGTTACCTTGATTCTCTTGGCTTACACTCCAAGTACAACATGAACAAATGATGTAGATTTAGAGGAGAAAAGATTGTTAAAAGAAACCAAAACCAACCTTGTAGAGAATTTCTAATTCTGACATAATCTGCTTCTGTAGTTCCACAGTGATGTCCAGTGGGATGACCTGTAAGTAAACATGGTGGTGGGGGGGGGGGTGGTGGTACAGAATGAGTATATGCCACACAGTCAAGTTCTACTGATGCTCTGATGATGTCAGAGGTATCATGAACTTGGAAGAAGTTCTCACCTTGACAGCTAAAACCCGCTTCCCATGAACATGGTATGCTCTAGAGGGGAAAAAGAGATAAGCAGGCGCTGTAGTTTATTTATTGCATTTTATCTTTAAATTTGAAATTGTATGGTTTTAAAAAAGAAGCTGTCACATATTCTTTCATGACAATGACACCAAACACATTTACATGTCATATACATAGAACTATCTGCAGTGATCAAGAACAAGATGTCCTAAAAAAAGGTCTGATCTCAACATCATGGAGTAGTGCATGTACAAAAGTAGTACAACATATTGATCTGATTCATAATTTCTCCTGTTCACAGTACTTTATACGAAGATAACTGAATAAAATTGCTCCGTAACCTATGATGTCACTGATTAGACTGATGCTACACTATACACCAGTGGTCACCAACATGGTGCCCACAGGCACCTGGCTGCCTGCAGCCAGCCAACAAGGCGCCCACAGGTCAGTTCTAAAAATAGCAACAGGGGACATGACGAGCTTTGTGAATAAATAATAAAACACACGCAGTATAAAGCTGCTGCAGACAGCATAGACCTGGCTTGTTAATGACGGGTGATTATTATTGTGTTATGTTTTCAGGTTAGTCTCATGTGCATCAACACAAAGGGTTTGCACCTCGTGGCAGCAAAACACACCTCTGTGTCTGTTGAGTGATTTTGAAATGACATTTTTTTCCAATTTTTTTCCTGAGCAAATGTAAATTAGTGCTGCATTATTTGAATAACCGATTATTAATCAATTGTTAAAGATTCATCGATAATGAACACGTGTTAGTGTAAGCCTTTCAGAAAGTGAAACACTGCTAATATATCACACATACGTTTTCATCACTAAAATGTGGGGCGACAATGGATGAGTGGTATATCAAGTAGATTTTCAACTGGAAGGTCAAGGGTTTGACCATAATACATATACATCAACATGGTAGCCATGTGTATTTTGTCTCAAATTATAGTCAAGAAAGAATAATGTTAGGTCATAAAAAACACATAAAAGTGACTTAAAATTGACTTCCAGGAATAACTTGACAAGTGTAATGCCAGAACTGGGTAACAAAAACAGTAGAGTCATCTAAATGGTCATCCCCTGTGTCTCTTAAAAGATCAGAGGTCATTATCCAAAACCAGATCCAGTCAACCCTAGCACTAGTTGTTCCAGACAGCGTTTTGAATTGCAAGCAGCCACAGACCGTCCCCGTAATGATTTAATTATCAAACTCCTTAATGCCAAACATCGGCTTTAGTTACAGCCCGTGAAGGTTAGTTTACGGCACCAGTGACAACACCGCAGGACCTCTCAACATACAATCCTCAAGGACAAATACTGTCCAACAGCTGTCAGGTGACGGGGATGAGGTGGGAGCAGCGCACGTCACACTGGATGGGTGGCTTGCAAGCAGGCTTAGTGAACGTGACACCAGGCTACTCACCTGTCAGTGGGTCTTCCAGAGAAAATGTGTACTGTATTGGTGCAAGATGTGATTAATGTATCTTAGATTAAGAGTATCGTCTTGCTCTAAACCCAGACACCTCTAAACTGGCAGAGGCCTTTAATTAATGACACCTATTAGTGCCATGGCAGGTATTACCCACAGTTAGAACAAACACTGACTGTAGCTACACCTGAATGCAAAAATATGTAGTGTGAAAAAACATGAACCACATATTTTTCAGAGAATCATTGAACATAAAATTTTCAAGATGTGCACAAACATCCACAGTAATTATACATTTTTTTGGAAGAGTATCAATACATATTTACATAATTTGTGCCAATAAACCCCCCTAAATGTTATAGTTGTTAGAACAAACAAAAATCCTCCACAGACCTGGACACCTGCACCTCCTACGTTCCTTTTGTCTAAAAGTCATCTTTTCCTCTCTTATTTCTCTTTGCACTTTAAGGCTGATGGCCTTGTTTCTACTCTGATGTCTCGGTCTTCCTCTAAGCTACAATCAATATCAGTTAAGCATGACTGCTTCTTCTTAATTAAGATGATGTTAATTGCAGCAAGATCACAGGAGTAGACATGTTAAATACTGACGGGGGCAGGTTGGTGTGTAAGGCAGTCGAAATAAGAGATTAAACCAAGTCTTCACTACACTTAACAACTTCTAGTACATCACCAGCCTGTGGCTGAACAACTCTAACTGGTATGTAATCACATTAGTAAATAGGGCTGAATTATTTGGGTAAAATATCCCAAAATAAACATACATTTTCAGATTATTCAGCTTTTTAAATGGGAATATTTTATGGTTTCTTTGCTCCGTATAACAGTGAAATCATTCAAACTGAATCATGTTGGTTTTGTGGAAAAACGAGACCATTTGATGATCAACATTTTCTGACATTTTACGAACCAAACAAGTACTTGTATATAACTGTTAGTTGCACCCCAATATAAATGGGATTTTTCTGACATAAATTGTCATTTGAGTTGGGATATACAATTTGAAGTCAAGCTTGAAATAAGAAGAAGTATCACCACGCAATATCCCATTAAAAATATTAATTATGTCTATCAATTTTATAGTGCCATTTTATAAATTGGCATATAACATAGAACAATCAAAAAATATTTATTTAATTAGATTAAATTGCAGCCTTTTCATTTAATAATTCATTAATTTCATTCAAAATGAGGCTTTCAACAGTGCTAAAGAACACACATAATGCTCACAATGTTTTTCCTTTCACCATTCTATCCACAAATCACACAAAACAAAAACAAAGTCACAAAGTTTAAACAAACGTGCATCAAAGGGCAGTACGTTACGGTGCCGGAGACATGGTGTGTGACTACTGCTTGGTTAAAGCTTTATTCCCAGACTGTCCTTGACCACCTCAGGGCAGAGCATCCCTGTATGAGTTACAGTGACAGGCTTATGACAGCAGGAGACATGGGGACAAGGTTACATAGCCCGACCCCACCACCACCACCACCACCACCACCACCACCACTTCCCCCCAATCTGACCCCAGTAAATGTGCCCCATTGCCTGGATCTTATTTACACTCCAGCTCGCTCTGTAATAAAAGCTCCATCATGCAGTATTCATGCGGCCTCTCTCTGTGTCTCTGAAGTTGGAGCTGTGGGTTAGACAGACTGGCCTCCCTGGATCAGGGCTAACGTGGTACGTTTACAATGCCACATGGATGATGACCTGCCTTTCTCTCTCTCTCTCTCTGGCTCCACAAACGCAACTGTATTTAGTTCCCTTACTAATACGGGCAGATAAATACCTTAAAATAGAGCACATGCATGGACACTAAAAATCCATCCACATTCAAATTATAGCCGAATAAATTTGACAACAATACAACGGTTAATAGTTTCCTGAAGTCTTTTGAACAGGAAGATGGCAGACGGATATGGAATATTAATTTTACATTAGGATGTCCACTTATAAATTTAAACACAAATTCAACATTTCAGTGTCACCACTTAAACTGAAACTCTATGCTCCATAATATCTACTTTCTATTTTTCATGCATTATGTGGTTTACGTCAATTTAAACAAAAAAAACGAAAGTAGAACACAACCGTGTCACACCAACCTCCAGTGGAAACTTCACTCTAATAATAATTTCATATGAAATTAATTTCATAATCATTTGGCTTCAGGGTTGTACACTAACCATTAAATGTGTATTTTGAAGATTTTGAAAATGAACTAATTTCAAGCATTTTCTTCGCCCAAACTTCAGGAGTGGCTTCTTCAGGCTCTGAAACTTCAATGATTAATTAACTTAAATGTATTGTGCTCACGGAGGACAAATGACCTAATATTTGTCCTTTGAGGAGTTAAATTTTGCATTCAGTCAGGTTCTTCCAGTCCAACTTTCCTGTATTGAGACATTTCAACATAGGCAGTACAATGACGGAGAGGTTAGCACTGGTGCCTCACAGCAAGAAGGTTTCCGGTTTGAACCTCAGTTTGCAGCTTTGAATTTATATGTAGGTTTTCTCCCTTAGTCCAACGGCATGCAGACTGAGGTTAAGCTAACTGAAATCTCTGGGTGCATAAAACTTTTCCAAGGTCAAATTCAAGCACATTTCGAGCACTTCCAAGGACCATTTTTGCACTCTTCCAGTACCTTACTACTGCGGTTACATGCATTTTAGCTCAATCAATGATATGGTGTTATAGTATATAGACACCCACAATTGTGGCACAACAGTCTTAATGTAGACTATATTCCAACACCTAATAATCAAAGTATTTGGTCAGTTTGCCATATATTTTGAAATAATTTGGATTTCAAACATTTTCAAGTACTTTATCCAGTTATTGGATAAATATACCCTGAAATACACAACATTAGAAATGTTCAAGGATTTCAAGCACCCCTACAAACCCTGGAATGTCTCAGTATGTTGGTCCGTTGATGACGGAGGCTGGTGACCTGTTCAGGATGAACCCTGCCTCTCATCCAATGTCAGCTAGGATTGGTTTCAGGTCCCCCCCCATGACCCTCAAAGGATAAGCAGCACAGATAACGGATGGGTGGATGTCTCTGCGTAAACACCGACTACCATTCTCTGTGATCTTTACAACCTTAAAATTTACCGGAAAAGAAGTGGGTTAGTGTCTACGGATAAGCCTGGTAATGACCTAAACATCATAACCCCCGGGAAGGCAGCATAATGCTGCATTCAAGGAGTCATCATTGAAGCCATTTATCTTTGTATGATTTACATCGACTGTTCTGATACGAGTTATGAGTTGCATTTATCCATTTTGTGCACATATTCATAAAATGCTGCTATATACCACTTATCTACCCATACAACCCAATCACACACTGACAGCACAGCCAGCAGGTGCAATTTGAAGTTCAGTGTCTTGCCCAAGGACAAGGAGCGGCCAGGGATCGAACCGCCAACCGATTAGCGGACGACCCTTTCTGCCTCCTGATCCACAAATTTGCATTTAGAGTACAACTCCTCTCAAAATCAAAGCCGATTTATGCGTTTCAAACTACAACAACAACTTTACCAAGACGGCTGAACCAACAGAAATCAAATCAAACTGTATTTAATATGCACCGTGATGCCAGATGCACTCTGCAATCCCATTAAGCCGTTTCTAGATACAATCTGAAAACATCTGTATTCAAGATACTAAACACCAATTAACCAAATAGGTTCGGCCCTTCAACATACAGACCAATCAATGATGTACAAAAACAGAATCAATGGAGAAAATAGGCTGAGACTACAGGAACGACTACGGGTGTCTAAGTAGATGTCACCAGTCACAGTCAGGCCAGTGTGCTTGTTTTAATTGCCCTGCTGGAACCATGAGTCACAAAAATAGCCTTTGTGTCCTTGTTATTGTATTTATAAGCCACAGTCAGTTAGATTGGTGGACAAGATGGACCTCTGAGAGAGTGTGTAATAAAAAACAAAGGCCGACAGTGATGGATGGCTAGGTCAGCGTGTGGCTATGGAGAGCTGAGGTGTTGGTAACATCCAATTGAGTCTAAATGGCTCTGGGTCATAAATGGGCTAAGAGGTTAAAAGGTGGGGTAGCTTTTGGTAGTGCTTTTCAAACGTGATAAGCCTAATATAAGCTGGACCAAAGGGTAGAGGCCGGAGAGGAGAGAGAATTGATTTCAACCACACAAGAAACCTGTGTCCAGGTCATTGGAGCAAAGAATAGATATATAGTCATTTATCTAAAAAGAAAAAGCCACATTTAGACCAACATAAAGTAGAATAAAATCTAAAATACGTATTTACTCCGACATATATACTGTATATATGCATCATTCAATCTATTACGATTTGACAATGCATTAATGATACTGAAAACTGGCTCAATCTCAGTCATTTTCCAACAAATTTCGCTCTGAGTTCTTTAAGTTGCCTGAGTGACAAAATGGAGAACAAAAAACCTCAATCGATGGTGCTCAGTTTTTTGTGCAGGATGGTGACTACAGTAACCTTGACTATGTCTTCTCTCTGCTTGGCACATTCGTTGTGTGCTACACGCATTAACTGACCTTCTGTGATGCTGCCTTGATCCAAGATCTCTGCATTTACTTTGGTGCGTGTAGAATGTAAAATAACTAATGGCCAGTGCTACAACAAAGACCCGCACAATGAAATGTAGTGATGAGTACTGACACAAAATAAAAGTATGAAGCCAAACTGCTCTCTGTTACACCACAGTAAGGCAACTATTTTGTTTTCTTTCTCCACAGAGAACAAGTTGCTTTAACATTGTAAGTGTGCAAGTCTTTCGGCTGCTCCCTCCAGCAGATCACCCGCACAATTTTGTTTGGCAGAGATTTTTACGCCGGATGCCTTTCCTGACGCAACCGGCCCATATAGCCGGGCACGGAAAGGCAAATAGCATTAACGGCTTTGCCTAGGGGCCCATTATAAGTAAGAGGTAATTACATTAGTGGTGAATATTCGATTATATGTTTGGTTAAAAGTTGTTCAATTCAGGTGACCAAACTGAACAGTATTTATGAATGAATACTTCAACAATATGTTTTACCAAAAAGTGGCAGCAGTATTCTATAATAAATTGACCAGGGTCATTGAATGCATCCTGTTATCTTCCTCTTCCTCAAGGCTCAGATCACGACACACTGTGAATCCCAAATTTATCTCATGCTCTGGACTTAATAGTTTTAAGAAACATAATAGTATGTCTGTCGTACGGGTTTGTCTGGGGCACATCACATTTTTGTATGACCCTCATAAAGACCACAGTGAAGTCAGTTTGAAGTTAGCACATGTAGCTGTGGGGCGGGGTGTGTGTATGTGTGTGTACGTATAACGAACAAACAGCAATTGTCTGAAATGCCCATTCTTAAATTATACCTATAACACGTTTCTGTGACCTTTGCTTTTGTGTCTATACAAAAACTAAACACAAAAGCCAGACTGGATAAATCTTTCGATTCATCTTACCGGCTCTGCCACAGTCTTTGTCCTAAAATATTTTAATTTACTTTTGGCATAATACATATTTAAAGAAAGTGTGAATAGAAAAAGTTGACTGCAATTGTTAATATGAAAAATCCATTTGAAGTGAATACACCACAACACAGAGGTCAGTGAGTCACCATTCTTTAACAAGCTGACTAACAACCTGTCAATAACATATCAAAGGCGATGTCAAGGGAAGAGCATCATTCAATATGTGGAGTTTCTCCTGACTGTGACAAAATAATTAAAATGAAAGAAACAGGGAAGCAATTAACAGTTACTGATGAAAATTTCTTAGAGCTAATGTCAAGGGCACCGACACAATCAACACAAATTTTGAATACAAATTAACAATTTAAAAGTTCCCCCAGCTTTAATGACTAGTTTTGTTAAAAACAGAAAGAAAGGCCTGAACACTAGATTCTATTACACCTTTTCTGATTAATGTAGTAGATTGCAAGCAATGGCTCCACCACAGGTTGTGGTACATTTACTGCAGTAATATAATAATGTATTAGCTTATTATTCATATGTAGTAGATGTGTATGTTTTTTTATTTGAAATCAATAAGGTTTTTTTTGTATGCACAATAATGTGCACATGAAAACAGGTGAGCTTTTGTCTCGTAGTCCATCAATGGCCCTGTTTCAATACATGTGACCTTGTGTGGAGAACCTTCTATGTTAATATCTTGTTCTATGTGTTAAAACGCCATCATACTCACAAAACATGCTTATAATAAATGTGTGGTGAGATTTTGGATCCCAGCAGGAAAGTGGTACGTCTTCAAGCTGTTGAATATTTAGACATAGGCTCTGGTGTTTGCACTGATTTGTCCAACCTGAACATGCAGCTTTGAATTTATACTCTTTCCCCCCCACCTTCCACAATTTTAATTTAAGTCTGAATAATATGTTTTCTGAATGAAACGATCTATAACGCCAACATACCATAAACAACCAGGTTTATTTTCTCCCCGTCTCTTTTCAACCATGAACATTTCAGCACCAAAGCGTATGGATTTTCTGTTGGGCTAAATTGACTGAGAAAATGTCGGGCTTGCAATATTGGCCTTCCCCAGTGCAGTGTAACCATTTCTAGTGCCAAACTGATCAGCAACGTTATCCTTCAAAAACTATGAGGGATTGGCTCTTAATAAAAATATCTCAAAGTCCTATAACAGGAAAAAAAAAAAAGGTAGTTGGAACGGAAAGGATGGAAATAAAAAAAAAGACAGTCTTGTGTATTTGCTGAGCAGAAAATTTACCGAGTTTGCCGGGGACAGTGTGAGTCAAACCACTGTCAACTCGAGGTTAGCCTGAGCAGTGATCAATACTTCAATCTCAATAAAAGGGCTCAATAGCTCAGGATTGATGGGACGAAGGGAAGTGAAGGTGCAGAAAAGAGAGATAAAAGGAGCAACACAAATGCCAACCTTGTCATAATGTTAGCAGAGCAGTAATGCATTTGTCTGGCCTGAGAGGATGGAGCTCCTCTGCTGTGGCAGGTGATGTGCTATATACCATACACCGATTAAGTCAATTGCTGTCATACTTTACAGTCCCGGATCAATATCAAATATGTTTGCAACCTTCAAAGCAGAATAAATAAATGAAGGAACAACAGACACAAACTAGCCTTATAGATATCATGCCAAAAACACACAGAGATAAATGACCAGACGGCAGAGGAGAGGGAGAGAGGTGAGGTAGGGAGAACTTGTAAAAAAAACCCTCCTGCAAAGTCATGAGTGTTATTTTTGTCATAAAAACAAAGCAGAAATTGTAACAAAAATAAGAAAAGTCCCACTCATCGGTTTAAAACAGTACTCCGAGACAGCTGCTCTTACTATCTGCTCATTATGTCGTGGCAAACACTTACTTGTAAACCGTGCCTCCATTCCCATGGCCGAGCTGCTCTTGGTAGTGGATATCTAGGGCATTTATCTGCAGAGCAAACACACACACACACACACACACACACACAATAATGTTTTTAAGATGTTATAACACGAAAAAGACATTTAACCAGTGGATATGTAACTACAGAGAGTGAGCGAGGGAGAGAGAGTGAAAGAGAGACAGTGTGTGTGTGTGTGCGTGTGTGGGGGGGGGGGGTCTACATTGTCACTGGAGGCGATAAACAAGACAAGCATTCAGGTCACATCAAGTTCAGCAACACATGGAGAGAAAAGAGAAGGAAAGAGGGAGGAGAAGAGGAGATCGATACAACATTTGCTGTCCACTTTATAAAGGGACATCGTGCTTGGGGGAGTGGGGGAAAATGATGGATGTGGAGTTTAATGACAATTTGTTTTCTGTTGCCATTCCACTCTAGTTTGATAAAAAATAAATAAATAAATAAATAAATAAAAACATGTCAGAGGAAAAATTCACCAGACCTAACGTGGCTTATATGAGCAAAAGTTTCCTCCTCTCGCAGTTTGATATAACCAGGATTGGAGGAGAGGAGTAACAAGGAGAGATGAGAATTCTGTATTTACGATATAGTGCCACGGTTCTCAAACTGTGGTACGTATACCACCAATGGTACGCAAGCTTCCTCTGGTTGTACTTGGTGGTGAATCAGAAACACAGTTTTACTGTTTATACCAGAGTATGTGACCGGGGAGTAAAGCTGAACAAGCGTAATAATTAGAGTCACCTTATCTCTCGCTCCATTTTCACTATACCAGTGTGTGAAATATATGTGAGGAAGAGGGTGATGAGAGAGCAAATGATCTTATTTGGGAAACAATCTGCCTCCTGTGAAAGCCTTTAGCTGACTTTGCTCGACCTATTTAAGCAACTGTATTTTAACGTTGGCGAAAATGTTATTCAATATTTTCTCAGGTATAAAAGGTTTGAGATTCATTGATATAGTGCACAGTTTACACTCAGGATAAAAATTATATTCTGCCTGTCTAATGACATTTAATAATTAAATTATTAAATATGAAGATGAAAAATCATGAAGACACTAATACTTTAAATGAATTATATAAAGAATATTAGGACAGAATAAGCTGTATACAGTTGATCGCAAGTGTATCTTAACATACTTGTTTCACATTTAAAATAACTCCATCCCTATAAAATAGTGCAAATTAATTTATAAAAATATAATACAAAAACAAGTATTGTTCATTTAATCTGAAATCTGAAACTGAAATGGCTACAAATCACTGAAACGTTCTATTCAACATGTGCTGGGAACAACTGTGTGCGAGCACAGATTTATCATTTTCAGTGATGAAATATCAGCGCAGGGCTGCTGCTACAGACAGACACAATAAGATGCATGTGTGAGCTCAACACGAAGGCAGGTTTCCCTCCCGATCCACAGCTACTGGTGTAATAACAAGGCGAGAGGATGGAGGTAAAGAGAATGAGAAGAGATAGATGAAGGAATGGAGGAGAAGGAAGAGAACAGCTCTATTAGTTCACTGTGTTAGGGCAGAAACCTGAGAGGCCACCAGTTTAATTGACTCCCTGACATGGTAGCCAGTGTGTATGTGTGTGTGTGTGTGTGTGTGTGGAGAGAGTGGTTTTATGAGAGAGAGAGAGATGACTGTTCCGCACATTATCCTAGCAACCCACTGACCCCCCCACCGAAGAGAAGATAACCTGATACATGCCCACAGTTGGCATCACAAGAGGTCAGAGATGGAGCCAAGCGCCACTGAGAGTGTCTGGTTTGTACATGCACAAGACCGCATGTGCCAGAAATCTCCACAGCCTGTGTGTTGTGTGTGTGTGTGGGGGGGGGGACCCAAAAGTTGGTTGCACACCTCCAAATGTTGTACACAATGGATTAGGACTCTAACAATTATTTATTTATGACAATTCTTTTCTGGATTAATCATCAATCAGATGTTTGGTCTCAAACTTCCAATTGATGCTGTTGGACAAGTGGTTTATTTTGTCCACAAACCAAAAAAAAGGTTAAAATTCACATTTAAAAAGGGTGAAAAACTTTTTTAATTTAATAAAAATAATAATAATAATTCAAACTGATTAATCGACTATCAAAACATTTTTTTTTGCAAACAATATATCTAAGAGGAGCAACATGGGTAAGGGTGTTGAAAAATAACTTTTATGGAGTAATTACCAGTCACACAGGTCTATTTAAGTCATTTAATATTTTCATTCAATATACTAGAAGTAGGTGTGGGAAAACAAAACCTAAAATGTTTTTTAATTTTTATTTTTAATGGTTCATTTATCTTCATAAAGCAGCATTAAATAACATTCATTTCATTTTATCTACAGCTGCACCGTGACAGCACATTAATACTGTCCACATATCTTACATCAGTGGTATCTGACAGGTGAAATACGCAATTTCTTATCTGTTATACTGACTGTCACCTAACAGTTTGAAGCATAATGAGTTGAGTGGAAAACTGGTGCAAGAGCAGAGGCCGAGAGACGGCAATGGTTAATCGCTAGTAAAAATCAAAATATGGCCTCACCTGCCCATTGGACAAGATCCTCTTCAGCTCGGCGGATGATTTTTTTAAGCTGCAGGACAGAACGTAACTTCACTGACACATATATCATATTTAAACACACATTTGTTTATTTAAGGGTAGTTTAACATACTCCTCACAGCCCAGCACGCTCACCTGTTGTTGGCAATGGAGTCCGGGACAGTATGAGCGCAGTCATTGGCTGGGTTAGGTCTTGTATTAACCTGGAAGATGTGCAAATACACAAAACACACACACACACACACACACACACACCAATTGGTCAAGGCTAAAAGACAGCGACAGACAGACATATGGTCAGACCTCCTGATGAACAAGAACAAAACAAAGACTCTCAGTTCAGCTGGGAGCTTAATTGGCTTTCTTATTGAGAGAAAGAATGAAGAAAGGAAGCGGTGTCCAGATAGAGGAGGGGAAAGGATGATGGACAGCAGAAGGAAAAAGAGATGTGAAGAAAAATATATTTGCATGGAAGAACAGAAATGTGTCTCAGCATTACTGCAAAAACCGTTTCTAAAGGCAGGAGAAAAATAAAGATAAGGCATTAAAACCGTCACATCTCAATGGGGATCATTTTCTATACATCTATTCATCAGCATATGTTTACTCTGAAGACTGTGCTAAACCCAGATAATGAACAAAAGAAGTGACGAGCCTGTGAAGGCAAAACTAAAAATAACTAATTTAATTGAGGTCAAAAGGCCGACACGTTGGGTCTACGAAAGCACAGGGATTCTCTCTTTAATTAGTGCCCAGGAAGACCTAATTTAAACAGTGCACACGACTCTCCTTAGCCAATTACTTTTATATTAAAACAGGGGGAAAGAGGGGAAAGATTAGCAAGGGACTCAAGGTTTTAAGGAAATATCACTGCCTCAAAAAGACCCCCCCCCCCCCACAAAAAATAAAAAAAACACTGACACAGATGAGTAGTTGTTACCAAAGCTCCTCAGAGGATACATTAAATAAAACACATTCAGCATTGGGGTTTGGGTGAGGTAATTTTATTATTGAAATGGAGATGGATATTACATGAATAATCTGAAGACACGGAGGCGGTGTCAAGTCATTTAACCCATGGTAATTAGCAATGAGTTTCAATAGCAACATATGCCTAACATTAAACAGGGAGGTCTGTGCAAGGCCATTTGTAAATGGCAGAGGAGGCTTGTAATGACAATTTCATGGTTGAACAATGACATCTTCTTACTGCCAGACTAAGGTTTTTTTTTTTGCTCTAACCTGAGCTGATGTTCTTTCCTATCATATGGAATGAGAGGATCATAATGCTCTGGAGGGGAATTGGGGTTTTCAGCACAACACCTTGCTCTTAAACAACTGCCCCGGCATAAAAAATACATGGAGGAGAGGGATGATCGCAGCGGCAGCCACAGCCATACATAAACATAGACGAGGGGAGCAAGAGAATGAGTGAAAGAAAAGGAGAGCCTTGACTTCAATTGACATTTCAATAAGTGGAACACAGCATTACCAATCCATTTGCCTCAACTTCCCTCCCTCCCCTTCCCTTGTTCTCCGTGTAAGGCAGCTGAAACAATTATTGAGATACGTACCTTCAGGCCATGTATGTTCCGGATCCCTGGAGTCTTGCCGGCTGAAACAGTAATTGACTAGATTGTAGAACACATCACTGGACCATTTACAAATGTGCTGAAAAGGAATCAGTTCTTTATAAAGAAGAAGGGGAAGAAAAAAAAAAAAAAGATGAAATGAAATGAGGGTTACTCTGAATTTAGGTGTTGAAGAGAGTGATTGAGATGTTGGGCTCTTGAGACAGTAGGTGGTAGGTAGAGAGGGAGGAAAAACAGAATCAGAGTTCGGAGAGAGAAGAAAAAAGAACGGTGGATGGATAGAGAGAGACATTGACTAAAACAGATAGACGAGAACATTTTTCATCACTTTACTCTTGGGGCCTGTTAGTGATTATGTATGACTGGTGAGAAAACTATATGAATATATGAAAGATGGTATTAAAAAAAAATAAAAAAAACACCCTCATAGTGAAAACCACCTGAGAAAGAGGCCGTGCAGTGTCAGTGACGTGTGCAAAGCCTGGGCTGAACGCTGGCTTGCAGTTACAATGTCCTTGGAGCAAAAGAATTGTGGACTTTGAAATGACTGTCAACACAATACCAGAACGAGCCAGTGAATTTTAATGTTGTCCAGGGGCTGCATTGTTATTTCTAGCCATCAAATGCTCCCATTTTCTAATTGTTTGAGCACAAGTGATTTACCCAAATTTCAGCGTAACGGTTTTTTCCGCCTGGGAAAAATCTGAATATTTATTTATATTTAAATTCTGCTTGTAATTATTGGATACAAATGAATTGCAAACATGAATTGGGCCTTTCGGCATTTCCAGCCCGTGATAAACCGTTGTGTCACTTTTTACCTCTTGGAAAAATCTGGAGAGGGTCTGGCAGCAGTCCATTCATGCGTTGTTCGTTCATTGTGTTGCAGTACTAAAGGAGAAAAGACAGTTATGTAATATAAATGGTTGAGAGCAATCTTGGCTTGAAGGGATTCTTAGGTGCGGAGACTCTTGTTCCACAAATTAAGCATTACTTCAAGCAGCAGTGCATAACTTTTGGTGATTGTTGTTCTTAATATTCTGCCTCTGTCAAGCTGTACTATTACACCTGACTGAGGGAGCGTTTGTGTGTATACAACAGTAGTGCAGTGGCGGGCGTGACAAAGAGGTGTCATCCTCTGAATGACCAGGTTTTAGAGCAGTAAAAGTCACTTTTTTTGTTTTGAATAAAAGAAACATCTCATCCAACTGAAACAACTCTATTTCAGTTATTTTATAGATCTCAGTTGAACTCTCTTTTGAAACTTTTTGTGATCACTTCCCTTCTGTCATTTATGTTCTCGATTAATCATTTGGTCCATAAAATGGCAGAAAAGTTTAAAAAAAAAAATGTTGATCCGTGTTTACCAAACCTGGAAATAATGACGTTCTCAAATTTTGCACTTGGCCCAGAAACCATAATTATTCAGTTTTAATGATTTCTTTGTTGTATGGAGCAAAGAAACCAGAAAATATTCACATTCAAAACGCTGAAAAATCTGAAAACTTACAGTCAAACTGATTTATCGATCATCATAAAAGTTGCCAATTGATTTAGTAAACTATTAATAATCAATTAATTGAGAAATTGTCTTATAAAACAAAATGTAACTAGGCAACACAACATCTAAACACTCTTATACCGAGTTGTGGAGCTCAACAGCAGTTTTAATATTAAGGCCATTCGATCATATTTAAAAGTCAAGCACTACAGATTTAAAATCTAAATAAGGGTAAACAAAATTAAAAGCACAACCCAAAATAACAGGAAACAGATTGAACAAAGCTGCGGTCATGTTGCGCTGCACTTGCACACAAAAGTGTCTAATTAAATGACGTCAGAATCCCATATCCACAGTGTTCCCAAAAATGTGGCGTGCTGTGCTGAAATCTGTTGCCGACGAGGACCAATGCCCTGTGGGCTTGTTCTGAAGGAGTGTAGCATTAACCCTTTTCTCCTGCAGGTCAACAGCTCACCAAACAGTCACATCCTACACAACACACACACACAGGAGCCTCTCAGACACTTGCCAAGGCAATGCAATAATTGATGTTTCAGTTAACCAAACCATCTGTTAAAGTGCGAGTGTGTGCATGTGTGTGTGTAACATTTGTGTACCCACCACCCCCCCTTTTTTGAAGCTTCAAACCGACAAAAAAAAGTAACATCTAGATGTTTCCCCAAGACACACTTAAGGAGATGTATATTATGTAGTCCACATGTACATGTGTTCAAAGTGTTTAATTTACAATCCACCGTGAACTACCATGTCATCACGCAAATATGTAAATTTGCTCTCTCATGGTGGGAGAAGGGAGGGAGGGAGGGAGGACGATGGGCCCAGCTTGGATGGGAATGGATCAGAATGGCTACCCAAGTGGCACAGCTGTTATTAAAAGGCCTATTTATCACTGTCAGATCCCTCCTCGCTCCTAGCCCTCTGCTTTCGCCCTCCAGCATTCTCACTAGGCCACATCTGAACAATGGGCCCAATACCAAAAAAAAAGAAAAAGTGTTGTGTGTGTTTGGTGAGGTGAGGGGAAGGGGGGGGGGCCTTCACGTACCTTTAATTTTCCGCTCAGCTAGCTTATTGATTAAGGCTGCAATTACAACCTAATCTGTAGTAGGTGTGTTATTAAAAGACATTCTCCATTGTTGGCCAATAACTAAACAGTGTCCGATCCCAAATACCATCGCTCAGCCTAAAGGGACAAGTGGGAGAGTGAGAGCAGAGTGCGCGCCTCATCATCATTAGCAGACTGAGGGGAAATGGAAGAACGGCAGAATTAGAGGCACTACCTCCTCCAGGAGGAGGAAGTGAGTGAGGAACAGATGAGGTCACATGTTTTTTTTAGCACCTGACACTGGCCAGTCTTTAACTTTGAACAGTGGCGTCTGTCTTTCAAGGTGTCGAACAATGATTAGAGATGCCTCGAAGACCAGTGGGTCTCGCAGGAACATGTAGCAATCAATGTTCTCAGCGAGGTGGGGGGGGGCACACTTTTCACGACAATGTCCTCTGCAGACTGATGTTAATTAAGTGCTGAATTTAAGCATTAATTTTGCTCAAGCAATGAGTAGTGTGAATTTTCTAGTCTGCAATGTTAAAGCAAGGATCTTGAATATATTTAAAAAAAAAACTCACTGTGTGGTGAGTTTTTAAGTATTTAAAAGTCTGGTAATTACTAATATTTTAAGTAATTATCACAAAGGCAGAAATACACACAAACACATTCAGACACAAACCAACAATGACATACTCTAATGAATTAGCCCACCTTTCACCCAACATGGTGGCTCCCCTTAATTCCTATTAATTTCACATAATGGCTGCCTGTTCACCTGGAATTAATAACAACAAGAGAAATTCAGCGAAAGTCTCCATGGAGGCCAAATGGCAAATGCAGCAAACAATCCCAACAGAAGGGGGAAAAAAATCAAATGCAAATGACTGCTGAGACGCATAACCCTTGCATAATGCATTTAAAATACTCGGTTGGTGTAAATTATACTTTAGCGAGCCCAGTATTTTCCAGGTGATCAGCAGCTTTTTGTACATGTGGCCGTCCCATGAGAAGTAGAAAAACCATTACAGAGCTTTAAGATTTGTTTACCAAAAAATTCCTTGTAGAGATGGTCTTTGAAATCTGTGGACGAAGCAGTGGAGCGTTGTGTACAGACTAAATATTTGTGCTGGCTGGATTTGGTCAGGGTCAGCCATTTTAGATTAGAAAAAACATGACGGTATAAATGTTTTTTTGTAGTCTGTTCTGATTAATACTAGGAATGGCACGATACCACATCAAATTCGAGTATCTGCCCAAAACATGACTCAGCTAAAATGCTATTGCTGATTTTTTATTTATACAGTCTGTGCATAGTGAAGCATGCCATATCCAAGATATTTGGATTGTATCAGATTTTTTTTCCAATAGTAATTGAACCACTACATCATTGATTATTTTTGTGGTTAATCACCTTGTTAGACAACAAAATGTTATTCAATAAGTACTGAAACAATTGGACATGTGCATTCAAAAGTTTAGAGAAGGTTGACTAACAGTGCATTTTAGGTGTATTCTGAAATTGAATCCAAAAGCCAAACATCCCAAACTTTTTGTGAGTAGTGTACTATATTCTAGGTATCCATTACTAGGAATGGACCTTTGAAGCAAAAATGGTATCTTATGATATGAGGCAAGAAAAAGCATCAGTCGTCCTACACAACAGATTTAAATTACATTTCTACTTTCCACCACATTCTTTCATCCCAGGGAAATTTCCCACTAGCAGCACATAGCGAGCGAGTGAGAGTAATGTGGGGTTCATAACAGGATGAATTTCAATACTTCTGAGGACTCCACAGCCTGTTGAGGTTGAAGCAGCGACTACAAGATACATTCAGGAAACCTCGAAAATTTCAACACCTCTGCAAACACACATGCAGGCCAATAAGCAAATGCTTGCTGCTGCTGCTGCTGCCACCTTGTCATTAATTAATATATGGTCAGCAGTGAATCAGATTAATAACAAGTAGGGCTGCAATGATTATTTGAATAATCAATTACTAAATGAATCAGCAAATATTTTGATAATTGATAAATCAGTCTGAGTGGTTTTTTTTGTATTTAAAACAAGTTTCTTTGCTCCATATCACAAAGAAATCATTAAAACTCAATGCCTTTGGTTTGTGAACAAAACAAGACAGTCGAGAACATTGTTATTTCCATGTTTGAGAAACACCAATCAACATTTTTCAACATTTTCTGACATTATATGGACCAAACATGAACTCAATGAATCATTAGTCAACTGTTAGTTGCAGCCATAATAACAAGACCCAGCCACAATGGTAATTTATAACCATCTATAGCAGCAAATTAACATTATGATGACAGTTAAGCAAGCAATACAGAAAATAGTGGCGGTCCAACCATAACACTGTGACAAGACATTACATAATTTTGCTATTTTGTTATTTTTAGTGTGATTTGTCAAGGACACAAAAAAACAACAGACCTCAAAACCTACGAGTGAGATTTGTGAATAATAAAACAGGCTAAGGTCAGTGCTTTCTCCATCCCCTTTTCACAACCCTCAGCAGCAAAACAGCTGTCTCTTTTGGCTTAATCACCCTGCTACCCTGTGCTACTTAATGATTAAAAAGCAACCATAAGTGAATGCATGATAAAAATGGACAAAAAAAACAATGACTGTAAATTGTGCCCATGGCTCTAGAGGCATCATTGTGAGCTGATGGGGGGTAAAAGACATCCACAGATGAAAGTAGATTTTGAACAATTCTGCAGCCCAGGGGGGGCCGCTCTTTAATGAGGCAAAACTTTAAGTACTGAATAATAAATAATAAAAATTGACAGCTCATTTAGCTTTCAGTGTACCTCGTAGAGAAAACCATTACATGCCATTACTCTTGCTGTCCATGGCGTGAACAGTAAGTATATGAAAGTGTACTGCACGAGGTTGGGGAGCTGGGTTGATCATGGAAGCATGAGTGTTTGTGTGAGTTTTACTTAAAAAAAAACAGCCAAAAAAATGCTGATTTTTACCACAGGTAAAATACAACTAGGGTTGTTTTCTCCAATTCCACAGGTCGTCAGAGAACTCGGAGGACTGAACATCTGAGTGTAAACTTCAACAGTTACCTTTTGATATGAAACAACAAGTGCTGCATTGGGTCAGAACATGTCAGAAAAAAACAGGGTACTCATGCTCTCAAGGATGAGAGCAAATGTCTATTCAAAAGTCAAAGTAATGTCTGTCCATTCAATCCTAAGAAAAAAAGTTAATAAGGTATACTATAAGTGGCAGTCGAAAGGAAAAGCATTTGTAGAAACATCTATAAATCCATTATTAATTCAATCATATCTTTATGGTTAAAAACCAATGTGTTGCATCTGAATAGTCTCCATGTGGACATGAGTGACCTGATGACTTGATCAACCCTCAAGATATCAATGAAAAGGGTTTGTAGATTTTTCTACTTTTGAGTGCAACCTTCTATTAAAACTGCCTAAAACTTTAAAACTACATTTCATTGAATTTCTTTGAAAGATTGAAAGGGCAGTCATTATTGTGAATAGTATCGGTCAATATGTTAGTTAAAAAAACATTTATGAGGCTACCAGGACAATGGCAGATTGTGTTATTATAGACAAAACATGCATATTTAAATTGTTTGAAAAGGATTTTATTTACTCGACCACAGCCCAAAATGCAACTCAGTGTGATTTAATAGTCTCAGAATTCTTTATAGGTTGCAGAGGTTCAGAACCCTACGCCATGAGATTTATATTTTTCTTTGTCTACCAGAACATTGTTGCTCCAACCCATTACAGCAAAGTGTTTTTCCTTTGTTGAAAGTTTGAGTTTCACATGTCAAGGTTTTAAGAAGTCCAGTGGAGCAGGAGGTGAGAGAATGTTCCATTGTGTTGCACAAAGGAAAACAGAAATAAAGCATGTTGGTTATTTTATTTTATTTATACACTCACACTGATCTATCTTAAGAGCTCTCTACTATTGACATTTTTTCCAAAGAGTTGGGAAGCACAAAACTGTGTCGTGCTTGAACGGTATAGTGGAACAATATCCGTACAATAATAAAATACTATTCTTCTCAAATTTTGATATGGATTGGAAAAGATCAAAAGACAACACTTAAAAAAACAATGGATAACAGAGGGATCTGCCTTCAAAGATTTTCAGAATATACTGCAGACAGGGCAACAGAGCAGGGTTCAACCTCAATGTAAAATGTTGAATAAATCCCATGAAAACTCATAGTAAAACCAAACGATATAGGTTTATGGCTATGGACCTTATTTATATACTCACATATGACAACATGGCCTTGAGCTCTTCATCACTTCTTACAGTGATTCTGTCTCCCACCTCATCTTCATCTAAAAACAAAAACAGCATGTTGATTTTAGGTTAGAAAACTTTTCCTTAGATTGCATTACTGTACAATATTTGTGGTATATATTTTCACTATTATTATTATTATCATGCACTAAGGGTGTTTTTTATTTTTTTATTTGTAAAACCTGTATAAAACATGCTCTTTGATTTTTCAGCTTCTTAAATGTGATTTTTTCTTCTTCTGTTAGTTGCTCCATATAACAAAGATTCAATTCATTTCTGTTTTTAGGCCAAAACAAGACATTTGACATTTTATGGACCAAACAAATAATCAGTTAATCGAGAAAACGCAGAAGACAGATTCGCTGATTATAAAAATACTCATTTGTTTGTCTGTCTGTCTGTCTGTCTGTCTGTTAGTTAGTTAGAAACATAACTGGAAATGTCACAGACGATTTGGATGAATTTGGATGAAATTTTCAGGAAATGTCCACAATTGGGCCAGGAACAAGTGATTAAATTTATTTTAATCACTGGTTAATTACATTTTTTGTTTTTATTGCTATTTGGTAGGCACTGAGCTGCCTTGGTGGAGGTCTGCGCTCTCCAAGTGCTTTTCTAGTTTGTTATGGAACATAAGCAGAGCTGTAAAGTGTAACTTTTAAAGGTAATGGACCAAAATACTGGATATTATTGCCATGTGTTAAACAGTCACTTACATTCAAAGGCAGTGACAGTGGCTTCAGGCATGACATCTCTGATGGCGACCTGAAATGTTTGACAGAGTGAGTTACAAGTATAACAGGGACAAAGAGTTACAAGAGAACAAAATTAACCTTGGTTGTAGTGCAGCTTGAGGACTCGTACAAGTTCAGTCAAAATCCTTGACTCTCAAATGCAAACTGTCTCTTTACAGCTGTTATTTCAGTTTAAAAGTCTACATTTTAAAACACACACAAAAAAAAAAAATATTCATTCAAATTTGAACATTCAAGTTTCAACTACATGACTCTAAACCAGGGGTGTCAAACTCAAATGACCTGGAGGCCAATAAGCACCTAGTCGGTTCCTGAGGAGGGCGGTTTAGAAAAAAAAGAGTGTTCAGTAGCGAGTGGACAATAAGAGCTATAAAACTATAACACAATATTCCTATTCATGATGACCCGTGACAGAATTTCAAAGTAAAAGTGCTCGTTTTGATAAGGAACGACGCATACTTCACAATAAAAACATATTTATGATGCAAAATCAATCTATTAATATCAAAACCAGCTTATATATGTAATTTAATTTTAATAATGTGATAATGAGGACCGAAATTATTTCTATTGTGCCTAAGCCACACACATTTAAAAGGAAGAGGAGGTCGAGGGACAATGATGTTAAGTGCTGGGCCCGGGCTGTCAGTTTGACACCTCTGCTCTAAACTTTTAGCATACTTTGTTAACCTAGACACACTGACCTTCCTACACAATTCAACCCCCCACATATGAATGCATCACAGTAGTGTTGCATTTATAGTGTTCCTCATCATATTTAAAGAGGTAAAATATACATATGATAACATTTGTGTTGCATTCCAGTCCACAGCTATAGCTGCACTCAATGCTAGCACTAGAGAACAGTTATTTATCAATATTTGTGTTTAATTGTTCCCAGGTCTGTAGTTTTTACATTAACCTCAGTGGTTATATGTAGTCCTATAGTTATATGTTTGACTATTCTCATACAATAATGTGTTATTTTTTTTTATTATTATTAGTTTTCAGTTTTGAGAAATTGAGGGACACTTTGTGTAAATATGTTTAAACCACGGGTCTCTAACTTAAATGACCTGGGGACCACTGAGCACCTAGTTTGGTCAGTAGGGGGGTGGTTAAGTAATAAAAGTCAAACTTTCTGAGAAAAAGATATCGAAATAATAATATGTATGCTCATATTTCATACAATTTCAAAACAAATGTGTTTCTTTGGATATGGAACGATGAACAGTTCACAATATAAATGTGTTTATGAGGCAAAATTAACATTTTAATAGTAATAAAAATAATAATAATAATAATAATAAAAACATTCAGAAAACTCATTATAACGTGATATTATAAGGGGGTATTATAATATGTTTAAACATTTTAGGGGGAAAGTGAAGACTTTTGACATGAAGTTGGATCCAGAGGGACAGATAGCAGCTGTGCAGACTTACCAGCAAATCATTGAAGTTTAGAAGAGACGGACAATCCACGGACGAGTCCATGTCCCCCGACGGCGTCTTGATACGGATCACTATTGCCTCGGTGTCCATTACGAAGAGGTTATTCAAGTCCAATACGAGCATTAAGAGCCGATATCGAGACTCATAAAGTCACCTGCCTGTGCTCTCTGCTAGCCAAACTAGCTAATTTCCTGCAGTTTGCTAACGACAGCTGTTAGCATCCTGCTCACTCCAGACACAGAGTGGAATGACGTGACGGTTTGAAAATGTTAACGTCTCGACATAACCCCCCGAAAGGTTTAGACGTAGCTGTAACACGTTGTCCTCGTACTGACAAAGCCTAAGTTTGAGTGTTATCTGGGATATTTAGCCATGTAGCTGGTTCTGAGGAAACCACAGCTACAGCGTTTCCGCATCAACATCCGCTCAGAGCTTTTCAAAATAAAAGCCCGCGACACAGTTCATCCGTGACCTGAAACAATCTCCACGGATTTATACTGTGTTTTTTTCTTCTGTTTATTAAATTAGAAACATTTCTGACACATGTTGAAAGTTGATAATAAAAAAAACAGATTATTTACTCAAAAGGACCCTCCAGTTGTTGTTGTTGTTGTTGTATTAGTAATAATAATAATAATGAGGATGATCTTAATTCATATTACAAATACAAATAAATAAAATAAGTAACAGGACACAGATATAGATAAATAAACAAGTAGAGTCATAAAATAATAAAATAATAAAAACACTGACGCCATGGTAATGTGGTATCCAAAATCTGCCTCCTGTGACAAGTCTGTAGCTGACTGCTCATTTTCTCACATGGTACCTGATGTGAAAAGTCTGAGAACCGCTGCACTAAAGCACAAGCAAGACCTGCCAAATAAATATTAAAAGCAAGAGTTAGGTAAAGCCAGGAAATGTAGAACAATAAAACATGTTTATGTTATGATTTAAAGGTTAGAGAGAAGGCTGAGGTTGAACTATGGCCACAATGTTTCCTCAAGGTATTAATAACTTACACAAACCCATAAAACAATGAAGTGTTAATCTGTGTACAAAGCAGCACTTAACATTGATTGATTTTGACAGTATAGGTTTATGGACTGCTTGTAGCTGTTAGTTGTGCCTATGGATGATTCATATTGCTACTGATTTATTTATTGTCAACACTTACTCAAGATTAAATTAACACAGAAAAGCACATGCATTTTGGTGATAAATTTCTGTGCAGTGACATGCGTGTGAATGAAGGTTGATATGACAAATTACTAACATAACTGGTCTGACAGACTCTTGAACAGTTGCTAGAACATATTTGCACGTGATTCAGTATTTCATAAATAAATATACATCTACAATTTCATTGGCAATCTGTCCATCTGCTTCGTTTACAAAAAAAGGCAGGTTTCACAAAGTTTTGTCTTGATTTTGTTTGACTATAGATTTTTATAATTATTATTTAATGATTACCTCTGTCAAAGTTAAGTTTTCAGCTGCATGTGTTTCGTCTGTCTGTCTGTGAGCAGCACAACTTAAACAGTAAAGAATATATTTGGATGAAAGTTGTGCTGCAGAAGAATCTAATTATTCTAAAAAATAATAAATAGTTGTCTCACTATTTTAAATTATAACCATTAGATCCGGCCTCTGCAGAGAATTGCACTCTAAGAGTGCTTTCATTAGTGATATAATGTGAATATATTGTGAGAATTGGACTGTAAATAAAGTGATTTAAAATATTTAAAAGAAAATAATTTTGTTAGTTATAATGACTGTGCTTTGAACTAATCAGTGTTAGATTGAAGGTTTCCGCAAAGAAAGGTGCATGAAGGTAGCACAATACGTTAGACAACTGCTTGAACATGCCTTACAACAGAATTGCAATTACTTAACGTTTTATTTTAAACTGCTTTTGCTAAACATGGCATTGATGTGAGATTGGGTTTGATAAGAGAGTAAAACGTTTTTTACAGCACACAATATCTTTCGAAAAGGGAGAATAAATATGATTTGAAAAGATGACCTTAGCTCAGAACAGATGTCACCTCAGTGTACCTTTCTAAATGTTAAATCAAAATGTAAGTCTTCATTTACACAAAGACACAGAGCTGACAAGGCCTCTGCTCTGCACTGGCAACCCACCAAAGGAAGAATCATTATTATTTAAGAAAAAATATGAATATGAACAGAGGAGTGTGTGCCCCCATGACCATGTCCCAATCGTTCATTGAAATGTTTTTGGAATATAATAGAAAGTAAAACAAAGACATACTTTAAATACTTTAAATAATTGTTGATTACAGCCATATGATCAAGGAGGCACATCAGTATCTCTGTCCACTCACCAAAGAACTCTGATTATATTTCCAACTACGAGATATCGATCCCTGGGCAAAGTATATCCTCTTTTTCTGTCCATTTAAGACACTCTTGCACACAAAGCTGGTCTACCTACTCAATTAGCTAATGCTCTACCTAGCCATCTATATACCCACCTACAAACCTAGCTTGGACTTACCTATGGTTAATGGGAAAGGAATTGGTCTTGTAACTGGAGGGTCACCACTTCTAATTGAGGGACGGGTCAAGTGCTGGGGTGCCAGCAAGGCTGAGCAAGGCACCCAATCCCTGTTGCTCCCCAGGTGCAGAAAAGTGCTGCCCCCTGTTGTTATGCCCGGCTTGTGTGTGTTAAATCCTGAACGACTAAGTAGGTGGGCTATTTAGCCTAGCTACCTAACCACATACCTATTGGACAGTCTACCTAACTACATATGGTGGCTATATAGGTAGGTATAAAGCTACCTAGATATGTAGGTACCTACAGAGGTAGGTATAAAGCTACCTTCCTGCCTACTCACATGTCTACCAGTTTATCCATATTTATCCTACCTACTGCTCTCCCTACTTAACTAGCCATCTATCTACCCACCTACATACCTAGCTAGGACTTACCTATGGCTAATAGGAAAGGAATTGGTCTTGTAACTGGGGGGTCACCACTTCTAATTGAGGGACGGGTCAAGTGCTGGGGTGCCAGCAAGGCTGAGCAAGGCACCCAATCCCTGTTGCTCCCCAGGTGCAGAAAAGTGCTGCCCCCTGTTGTTACGCCCGGCTTGTGTGTGTTAAATCCTGAACGACTAAGTAGGTGGGCTATTTAGCCTAGCTACCTAACCACATACCTATTGGACAGTCTACCTAACTACATATGGTGGCTATATAGGTTGGTATAAAGCTACCTTCCTGCCTACTCACATGTCTACCAGTTTATCAATATTTATCCTACCTACTGCTTTCCCTACTTAACTAGCCATCGATCTACCCACCTACATACTTAGCTAGGACTTACCTATGGTTAATGGGAAATGAATTGGTCTTGTAACTGGAGGGTCACCACTTAAAATTGTGGGACGGGTCAAGTGCTGGGGTGCCAGCAAGGCTGAGCAAGGCACCCAATCCCTGTTGCTCCCCAGGTGCAGAAAAGTGCTGCACACTGCTGCTGCGCTCCGGCTTGTGAGTGTTAAATCCTGAATGGCTAAGTAGGTGGGCTATTTAGCCTAGCTACCTAACCACCTACCTACTGTATTGGACAGTCTACCTAACTAACTATGGTGGCTATATAGGTAGCTAGAAACCTACCTAGCTATGTAGGTACCTAACAGAGGTAGGTATAAAGCTACTTATCTACCTGCATGCTCACGTCTACCAGTTTACCTACCTACCTACCTAAATACTGCTCTACTTACCTAGCCATCTATCTACCCACCTACCTCATATTTAGCTTAGCTACCTAACCACCTACCTACTGGTCAGTCTACCTAGCTACCAACGGTAGCTATATTGGTAGGCAGTAGGCAGCAATACCTAGATAGGTAGGTACCTACAGATTTAGGTATGTAGCTACCTACCTGTCTGTCCACATGTCTACCAGTTAACCCACCTACCAACCTATCCTACACAGGGCTGAAGTGTCAGTCGTGGCACCTGGTGTTGTCTTCTGCTGCTGCAGACCATCTGCTTCAGGTCTTGTGTGTTCTACATACCCTGGTGGTGATGAGAGGTTGCTGAACAGTTTGAACTTCTGATGGTCGTTTTGACCATGTCGACACGCCTAAGTGCATTGAGTTACTGCCATGTGATTGGCTAATTAGATATTTGTCTTAACAAGCAGTTGGACGGGTATGCCTAACAAAGTGGCCAGTGAGTGTGAATTCATTTCATCGACTTGCGACTGAAGTGATCTCATCATTTACACATGTACGAGCAGCAGGGTTAAAGACCCATTGATTTCCATGTGATGCCTGAAATTATTACTTTGCCCTAATTGTTACAGGAGAGTAAAGAGTGGAAACAAAGCCGGGCTATCAGATGATCTGATTAATGCTTCCAGCAGCACTGCCCTCTGATGAAATACGGGGGATCTATATGGCACTTTGTCAAACACACTCTCCCAGGACTTGACGTTAGGTCCTTCTGCTTTAGGGGCAACTAGGGTGAAGCCCAGTCAGCAATCCACATTATCAGAAATCAAAGCCCTGACTTAGCTGGGAGGAGAAAGTGGAAAAGGAAGGCCAGCATTCACTGTCTGGTAATTAAAAGCCATTTTATCAGACCTCCTCTCTTGCCCTGTACCTCTTTCCTTGCTATTGACAAGCTGCTTAGCAGGAAGTAAGCTCAGTTTGACTCTAAATATATGAGGCACACTTATTTAACTTTCTAAACAAAGAGGGGAAGGCAAGTAAACAAGACAGCGACATAATAGTCTGACACGGTTGCCCAATATTTACTGTGGGTTTGTTTTTGTGCTTTATTTTCAAATGTAGAACACGTTTGTTTTGCCCGATGATGATGATTATTATTTCATTAGTCCACGTCAAATGTATTGCTTGGCTTGTGTTTATTGATTAATGACCCCGAAGTCACTACGTGGGCTGTCACTGTAATGCTGATATAGAAGATCTTCAAACACTATTTGTCCGCTGGTTAGGAATTGATCACTCGTCCACATATCGACTGTTGCTTTGCAGCTTTTCTATTTACAATACTCTTTAACATTAATGTGATTATTTAAAGCAAAACGTGTGTGTAGCTTGTGGTTCGAGGCCTTATTTACCTTGTTGGAACCAGCACTACGGAGGATATCACTGGCCCTGGTCTCACAGATGAGCTGGACCTGCTGTGAGTTCAGAGAAGAAAAAAGAAAAAAATCCCACCATCTGTCCAGTACCACATCCCAACTCAGGTATCCAGACGCGAACCCTCCAGCTGAAATAGAGATGTGTCTCCTCAGCCTTGAAGCCTGAAGCCGGTTGTTTATAGACGCTGCCAGAGTTGCTGCTCAGATCGATACCATCCCTCTCCGATGGGCCTTCAACATGCAGACTCCAGATTGAGGTCAGGATATTTAGAGGGTTACGGCACTTCGGCAGATACGACTTGGCGGAGGGGCCGCGATCGTTCGTTACACCTTCCTTTAAAGTTCATCTCCAAGTTGACCTGTGATGAAGCACGGGGAGCTTGCGAGTCACTGGTCTGAGAGTTATGACAAAAATGCACCAATATATGGACCATCGGGTAAAAAGGAAATGGATTGTGTGACTACCTCTCAGCTCACGGAGCGGCACGCTCCCCCCCTGCATTTCCCACTGTCTCAGATTCACCTCTGAGGCCCCCTTTATGGCTGCATGTTGTTTCTGTTGTTTCTAATAAAGAGGAAATATTGGTGCCTCTCTGACCTGCTTATAGAGGCCATAGAAAAATTTATGGGGTGTGTCTCCTCCACAGAGGCTGTTTTGAACGGAGCCCGCCATAAATAATCCATCACCAGTTCAACACGGCTCTATTGGCTCTTCTTTCACGCCGTGGTCAAGTGACGGTACTGAAAACAAAATGTGACAACACGAAATGTGTTTATTTCTTACCGTAGAAATGGAAAATTCATCCAATATTTTGTTTTCATTCAGAAATGTCACATTTGTGTTCATTTGTTTAATCACAACTGACGCTCTTTGTCATCTCAGCACTCAGACACACTTTCACAACACACAAACAGATAAATGACACTAAAAATCCACTTGAGACGTAAACATTGGCTGTGGAATTCAAAATGTTCAAGGGCCGCAACTAACAATTATCTTCATAATTGAATAATGTGTCGATTGTTTTCTAAATTAATGCATTAGTTGTTTGGTCCATAAAATGTTGAAAAATGTTGATTGGTGTTTCCCAAACCTTGAAATGATGATGTTCTCAAATGTCTAGTTTTGTCCACAAACCAAACAATAACAAAAAAAGAATGATTCCGTTTTAATGTTGTCTTTGTTAAATGGAGCGAAGAAAAATATTCTCATTTCGGAGGCTGGAAAATCAGAAAGGGCTGTTTTAATAAAAACACTCAAACCGATTACTCCATTATCAGAATTGTTGATGATTAAATAGGCAATCGTTTCAATCAATTAATAACCTAATCCTTAAAGACCTCTTAGTCATTGAGTGGAACACTAAGGTATCACAAGTTGCTCATTAACAAACTTCTGAGTCCCTGAGATCAGACAACAGCTAACTTTTAAATCCAAATTTCTTCAAAGGATGATCTGATTTTAATGTAAAGTTTTATCTGTTTGAGGCTGAGAAACGTGGTCTCCCAGTAAAATGTAGCTATTTTCCTTCATGGAAATGATGGGATATGTTAAGAATTGTATGTTCTGTGCAGAAATTAAAAATGTTTGAATATTACCTTTTGGCAAAATGGTTTCATATGTGTCATATTAAACATTTTCAATGCAACAATCTTCAGAAGTACTTGAGGGGAAATCCTCTGCGATTGGGCTTGTGGTGAGACATCTAACGTAGTGAGGAAGAGTGACGAGTCTGTGTTTTAAATGTGTTTTGAACCCATTGACCACCAAAAACGATGACAGCCTCAACCACAATGAACGACACAATAGAGAAGCAGTACAATAATATACTTTGGTCAACATGACATCAGTGCAGACGCTCCAGATCTCCAGAATTCACCTATCTGTACTTTACTATAGCAACTTTAACTTTAACTCCAATACCTTTCAGCCTAACAATCTTCATTACTTGTTACAACCAAATTAAATCAGAAGAAGAAGAGTTCTTTTTGAGTCCTGATGGTCACTCAAAGCCACTTCACACTACAGTATCTTCCATATCCAATCAAACGCAACCATCAGGAGCAACATGGAGGTTAAGTTTCTTGCCCAAGGACACGTATAGTGCTTTTAAAGGCAAGGCAAGTTTATTTGTATAGCACCATTCTTACACAAGGCAATTCATAGTGCTTTACAGGCAGGAAATACATTTGAAATTAAAACACAATCAATTAAAAAATCAAGTAAAGAAATTAAAACCATTTAAAACATCAAACAATTTAAAATCAAGCAGAAATGAGTGTAACATAAAATCATTTGAAATTTAAGCACAATAAATTCAAAAATCAATTATGAAATTAAAACAATTTAAAACATTAAACAATTTAAGATCAACAATTTAAAACATTTAACAACTTAAAATCATGCACAAAAAAAATGCAATTTAAAATCATTATTTTAAAATTATTAAAATCATTAAAAAGGAAAGTTAAAGTGGTTAAAATTGGTAATATTAGAAAGCTGCAGTAAACAATAATGTTTTTAACCCTGATTTAAACAAGCTGACAGTTTGTGCACGCCTCAGGTGTTCAGGGAGCTTGTTCCACAGGTGAGGACCATAGAAGCTAAATGCAGCTTCGCCCTGCTTGGTTCTGACCCTGGGGACGCTTAGTAAACCTGTCCCTGATGACCTGAGGGGTCTGGACGCTTCATAATCAAAGACATTTCTGGTTCTGGCTCTGGCCCCATTCTGGAGCCTCAGAAGAACCATGGTGCTTTGTGGCGAACCACCCCGTGTTCACACCAGTTTAAGAGGAACCAAAGTACGAGGGCGTTAGTAAAGTAAAGTAAACACAACACCAGCAAAATCTCAACACTTCCTCTACTTTCCGCTCGTCTTCACAACCCAGAATATGACACGCCCACTGGTGATGTCACGGTTCACAGGGAAGAACCAGGTATTTCTTGGTTCCCTGGAGAAACAAGGAACTTTTCCGGTTCCAAACCTGTTATTTATTTCGGTCTGAATGCGCCAGCTGGTTCAAATTGGGTTCGGGAACCGGCATGGAGCCCTGCCGGTGTGAAAGCCCTGATAGAGACTAGTGGAGCTGGGAATCAAACCCAGAGCCTTCCAGTCGAACGACAACTGAGCTGCTGTCTCTAAATGGTCATACACATTAAGACTTTTACTCAAGTAATATTGTAAAAACGTGACTTCAACTTCTAATAAAACTCGCTATCTTGGAAGATACTCACTCAAGTATCCCTTTTAGCTGCTTCACACAAGACTTCCGACTGGAACACACTTGAACATGAATATACAGTTATCGATTTAACAGAAAATCAATAATGTAATATTCGGTTAACCGCCAACAAAACAAAGCAGTGACGATGACGGATTCCCTGGCTAATTTATGTCAATAAACATTAAGTAAAAACATTTTGAAGAGAACAACAACAACAACAACAACAACAACAACAACAACACTGTAACCGTATATTATACTGTACGTGTGAATGCATATGTGAGTGACTGCGGCTAAGATGAGTGACCCCTCACTAACCACACATTGCTTTGGTGCCGAGTGTCAGGTGGCCTGTTTGTCAGCTGAAATATTCATCAAACAGATCAACGGAAAGTCTGGCTTGCTTTTCAGCTGACAACTGCGTGTCAATAATTGATCCAGAATGAGGTAATGACTGACTGGGTGTTTTGAGGAGGCGGGGGGTCCTTCTCTTTCTGTAAGCGATGCCGCTGACCTTTGGCGTGTGAAAGAGCACATCATGGTCAGTGCTCACATGTCATATATAGCCCGAGACAATGACCTGAACAGTGAAAGTAATAACGGAGGGGGAAATAATGAAAGAAGAAATAAAAGACTATCTAATTGGGAAAGTTGTGGTTGGTGTTGGAGTTTCCTGCGTCAGATGAGATTCTCCAGTCTGTCGACACACTCAAATCTTTATCCGCCCGCCTGTTGTGTATGACCTTCTGCTCGCAACAACCGCTGGTGGATGAGCAGCGTTTGTTTGCTTACAATTGCTTCTGCAGCATCTGCAGAATAGAATGTTGTAAGTTTTACCTTCGTTTTGCCAGTGAAGTCATGGACTGTATTTACAACACACCATCCATTACAGTGCAAAGTATCACCTGATTTATTGGGAGGAGGAGGTATATGTTTTCGAGTTTGTCTGTTAGCGACATAACTCGAAAAAGTCACAGACGGATTTGGATGAAATTTCCAGGAAATGTCTTGCAACGGGACCAGAAACAAGTGATTACATTTTGGATGTGATCCATAGATGCTATCACTATTTTTTATGGCTATTTTGTGGAGGTCTGTGCTCTCCAAATGCTTTTCTAGTTCCCAATAAGAAAATGACTTCAGACACTGGTATTGCGGAATTAGATTAAGATGAAGCAAGGGATGAGGTATAATAATTATTATTATTATATAATTTATTTGACTTTTTTGTTGTTGGTTTAATTTCTACACCGCAGAACAGTAGTATTTCTGATTTTCCTCCGTCAGCACCACATGGAGAAGCTCACGTACCACTGGTGGTACACATACCACAGTTTGAGAACCACGAATTTAGGGGGTTGTTCTTTGAATTAGAGGCAAATATGTGTCCAGCAACGAAACTATCATAGTGCAACTCAAATCCTAACTGTACTTTAATATCTTTATACTGTACAAATCAAATGTTTGTCACAAAAAATAAAATCATACAGTATTATGCCGTGAGATGCTTTTATATAAAATAAATGTAAAATCATATGAGATAATATGTACTATATAAATATAGGTAATAACATTAGAAAACATATTCGATACTGAGCTTGAACTATGTGCCTGGATTTCAACATTCCATTATGACAGATGAGGAAATCATTTTTTTTTCTTTTTTTTTTTAATTAGCTCCGTAAATGTACACTGAACATAGCTATTAAAAGCTAACACTTTAAATATTACTGTCATTTATATGTAGGGAAACTCAGATCTACCGTGACAATTTCCTGGCAAAAGTATGAATAACACTGCAATTTTTATTATCACGCCGCCGGAGCTGGATATCAGGTGTGGCGTTTTCTGTTGCGATGAAACCCGAGTGTGGCTCATGTGGTTTGAGAAAATAATAGCCGCACAAATCGAGCGCATTTGCCAATAATCTACAGTCGGAACATGTAAGGAGGCCATTTCCGAGTGTCAGTAAAGTTTGTGAAGTGACAAATCAAAATGAATATAACCTTGGACAGTGTTGATGTCTTAGGTGTCTCACTGGAAGAAATAATGACAGACCACGTAATTGGTTGATTAACAATTAGACACAGTGTCTGTGCAGAGTGAGGTATTTAGCGTTTCTGAAATCTTATATATGACTGGTAAAACTAGAAATGTTGCCCATTCTTAAGATACATTACGGACAAATTTAAAGAGAATGTATTTTATTTGGATGTGTTGGTCTATTTTTTTTTTTTTCCTTCTACAGCATTTACTTTTTCAACAAACGTGAATAAGTGAATAAGACTGGACAGTTGTCAGTGTCACCTCTGCAGTCACACGTCTCAAGTCTTAACCTTCCAAGTCTCAAAGTGAAGTCCAAAGTCATTTTTGCAAGAATCAAGTTAGTCAAGTCATATGAAGATTGAAGATTTTCTACATTTAAATATACTAAAAAGAGTCATTTTGCACTTCATAATTAGCAGCATAATAACTTAACAAGAGCTCCAAATGTTTCCCTTTGTTTTACATTCAATGAAGTATCTTTTTACAAAACATATTGTGAACATCCTGAAATTTTTTGAGCAATTTCAATTATATTATGCCCCATTTACCATTTACACATTGCATGCATTACTACTTACAGATAACAGTTAGTCTGCAAAGGCACAAAACATTGAGTCACAAAAATATAGTATTTAGAATTTTCTGTGAGCCTTATGTTTGACTCTCCTGAGTTTTATCCCTAACAGAAACACTGTATTACTTATACAATGTAAGGACTGCTGCATGGTGCCATACAACTGAATAAAATAAATAAATACTAGTACAGAGCCTAAAATGTAAAGAATACTTACATTAGGTCTAAATAAATCCACTAATCATAACCAGTTTTTAACTAGCGTTCAATGAAAATAGCAGCAAACTGACTTCCTGTCTTCAGTGTCAAATGGAATTTCACATCGTTGCCAGGTTTGTACGCAAGGCCGCAAAAGCAGACGTTTAGAATAATAATAATATTTTTTTTTAAAAAGAGTCATTTTGCCAACATTAGTCAAGCAAGTCTCAAGTCCCCAAATTGAATTAAGTTTATCGTGAGGAAGGATGTTCTTTATTATCGTTTAAAAATGCAGAAGGACAAAATCACACCGTGGTCATAGAACAGCTGGACGTGAGGATAATCTATCCCTCTATCAATCTGCCGCTGATACAAAACTAGTCACAAATGAAAAAAATAGCATTATTCAGATCGAAAAGAATGAAACAATTTTGAGGCATTTTCAACTCATGGCAATAAGACTCAACAAGTCTGGCCTTGAACGACACAATGAGGCGACAAAGAACTGTGAATGCCCGTTTCCTGTTATTACCAAAAGAACTAAGGTTTACTTCAATGTCTTCAAAGTGGCATTTAGTGAGCGTTTAATAACCTCAGATGTTTTCTGAGACAGAGACTATTTCAGATGATCAAGGATGTGTCCAACATTAGATTTTTGCAGGAGAAATACGTGCGTTATTATCTGCCTCCGCTATAGCTATCATTGTCAGGTTAAAGCTGCGTGTGTGTGTGTGTGTGTGTGTGTCCACACTGCCTCATTGTGGGACATAACAAAGCCCTGGAAATACAACCTCCGGGGTCTTACCTGGATGTGGCAGCCCCCACTTTTTCATTAAAAACTGCAATCGTGCAGCTGAGGCTCTGTTACGCCACAATGTGACAGAACTATACAAGGGCAAACATATGCGACCTGGGCCCAACCTTCAAATATGCCCAAATATATATATATATATATATATATATATATATATATATATATATTCTCTCTCCTATCTATTTTACAACAACTTTGAATGCAGATGAATGCAGGCCATTTTCTATGAATGTGTTTTTTTTTCCCGCTTTGTTGCCGTCGCTTTTGAAAAGCGTCCGCTTGTTTAATTTTGAAATGCCTGCAGAGTGAATTGGGTATAAAAATTAACAAGCCTGTCTATTGAGATGCACGAGAGGATGTCCAGGGTTTAATTCTGACCCTCTTGAAAATCCGCGCCTATTAAGATTATAATAATAATAATAAACACTTTCAGAGGGGAAAAGCAGAGTCCGTCGCTTTCTATTTTTTATATTTTCTTGTAACATTTTGCGTTTTGAAAAGGCTTCCCTGTTTTTTGTTTTTCCTGTGGCGCATGTTGTAAAAAATCGGAACGGTCCATTCCCCGGACTGTCGTTACGTTTTTTGCTGGCCGTGTGAGAGCAACAGAGGCATTGGAGTGAGGTAATTGAAGTATCCACGACCAAACCTGCTCCGGTGAGATGTGAGAGCAAAGTCACAATGTAATTACAGGTCATAAGTTGACCACCTCAGGACCACGGCAGGCGCAGGGAGAGCCGAGCCTGTCAAGCACCCCGCGACAACACACACACACACACACACACACACACACACACACTCTCATACAGCACTCTTAGTGAGGACATTCATAGACTTTACGATCCTTATAGGGCGCAAAGATTTTGAAGAAATATCTTATTGCAGAGCTGAAAACGATTAATTCATTATTAATCGATGACTAACTTAATCGTCAACTATTGTGATCATGGATTCATCGGTATGAAGCTTTTTTCATCATTAAAACAAGATTTCTGATAGTTTTAGCCTCTTAAATGTGAATATTTTCTTCCTTTCTTTGCTCCACATGTCAAAGAAATCATTAAAACAGAATCATTTCGGTTTGTGGACAACACGAGACATTCAACAAGATCATCGTTTCCAGGTTTGACAAACACTGATCAACGTTTTTTTTTTAAACGTTTTCTGACATTTTATGGACCCATCGATTAATCGAGAAAATAATCGACAGATTAATTGATAATTGCAGCTCTAATTGATTATTAATCGATGACTAACTTAATCGTCAACTATTGTGATCATGGATTCATCGGTATGAAGCTTTTTCATCATTAAAACAAGATTTCTGATAGTTTTAGCTTCTTAAATGTGAATATTTTCGTCATTATTTACAGGAATTGTGATATCAGAGGAAAGTCCTACATCATTACATGAGATTCATTCGAAAAATATATTTCAGAATGATTACTGTGTGATATCTATGCAGGTCTGTGAGAAACAAAGATTCTCTTCGTGTCAAAAATTGCAGTAGGCTGTGTGGCGATTTCGATAAAATTTCCGATGAATTGTTCAGCCCTAATTCCTGATCCATTTGCCCAAACCTTGCTTAGTCGGAAAAAGTACCTTACAATGTCATAAGACCAGCCAAACTGTCCTCTCTTTCACAAAATGTCCTCACATATATACATTTTGGTCCTCACAAAAGTGTATATATATAGGACATTCATAGACTAAATGCATTCCCTAGTCCCTCACCCTAACCTTAACCATCACAACTAAATGCCTAACCCTTACCATAACCCTACATCCAACGCTTAACCCTCAAAAAGCCCTTTTTTTTAGGGAGGCGACAGAACGTGAGGACCAGCCAAAAATAATGTCCTCACTCCCTATGGTTTATAGCAGGGGTCTCAATCTCTCTCTCAATAACCTGGGGGCCGCTGAGCGTCTATAGTCTGGTCAGGAGGTCAAGTGAAAACAAGTTCAGTCAAGGTGGGGGCGATATAGGAAATGATATCACAATATTCTTTAATGATGTCACTAAAGAACTCGTTCTTGTCTAAAGAACTCGTTCTACCCCACTGCCATCAGAATCCTGAACAGCTGAGCAGGACTACAATTGTCACTTTAAACCTGACACATGTCACTTTAAATCTGTTGCACAACATCTTGCACAACCAGTGTGCACTTTATGTACAGTTCTTCTTACTCATGCACATGTTTATACTTATTTCATGCATATATATTATTTTAGTTTTTTGGTAATATTTATTTACTATTTTTTCTCATGCATATTATACTTTTTAAAACATTTCTTTCTACTTTATGCTGGTATTTTTGAGTGGACAGCAAAGTAAGAATTTCATTGTACAGGGAAACGTGTTTCTTTACTGTGCATATGACAATAAACACTTTGAATCTTGAATCTGAATAACAATATTCACAATATATTTCACAATAAAAGTGTCTGTTGACTTGGAACAAAGTATAGTTTCCGTATAAATGAATCTATTACTTCATAAACACATAGAGGTAACTCATTATAACTCCACATTACAGTAAGTGGTTGGGCTGCAGGAAATTGACTTGAGGGCGGATATGGCCCGTGGGCCACAAGTTTGAGACCTCTGGGTTTTATGTGTTTTTTTGGTCCTCACAAAGACACCCACACAAGAACACGTTAAGACAGTTAAATGAGGGCATGAGGACAGTTGGTGTAACAGAAGAAGACACAAGGGAAGAGACGAGATGAAGGCAGATGATCCGCCATGGCGACTCCTGAAGGGAGAGGCCAAAAGAAGATGATTCAACTCATTCAGACGACCTAAGCACCTCAAAGCGTTAATGCTAACCCTAATCTTAACCATATAACCAGTTCATGCCTATTACTAACCTTAATCTTAACCACAATTCAAATCTTGAAACTTAAGATTCAAGATTCAAAGATCCAAAGACTTTAATTGTCGATTTTTCTTACCTACAAGACATACAGAAAAATCGAAATACCGAAATTTCTCCTCTGCACTGAATTTTAAAAGACAATAAAAAATATTAAAAAAAATATGTTTTAACCAGTTTTGACCAGTTCTCTATCATTAGGACCAGGTTTTGGTCTCCATGAGGAATCCTAGTCCTGACAAGGACAGCATTTGTGGCAAAAACACACACACACACAAAATGAATCCTCAGAATCGTGTGTCACGTCCACATTGAATGTATTTGCCAAAAATCATACTTGATCATAGCTGAACGTCTCACTGACAGAGTCTGTCCATATAATACTACCCCCCGGTGGCAAAATATGGAACTACTGCAGCAGAACAGGGACTGAAATAGTGTTCAAATCAAAGGGCAGATGCTCTGGGTTCTACACTTTCCTCCCACAATCTAAAACCACGTGGAGGTTAATAGGACTTGATAAATTGACCGTGTGTGTAAATGTGTGTGTGAGAGAGTGGCTGTTTGTGTCCTAGTGTTGGACCTGCGATAGACTGCTGACCCGTCCACGGTGAACCCTGTCAGCTGGGATTCACTCCGACTCCCCGTGACCCTCATGTGGACGATAGAGCGGTAGACAATGAATGAATGAATGAATGAATGAATGAATAGGCTCTTTAATCTAAAGAATTAAAAGTGGTGCTTCTATAAAATGTCTTCATATTCATATAAATCAGATTTAATTTAACTTAATGATCTTTTGATTGATCCCAGTCACACACGGGCCGTTCGTTCAAAAAGGTTGTAATTGATTGAAAATCTGATTACGATATCAATATCTGAAGATAACTGGAGAGAATTGACGTCTCCTTGATGCTGATGATACGTTTTTCAATATCAATTTTGAATTCAAATGTCATCAATTTTATTGTCAGAAAATTAAGTCCATTAACGTGGATTCAATTTTCTAAAAAAAAGCTGCCCATCTCCCTCCATTCGGCAACAAAATATTCCAATCAACACCTAAGCTACATCATCTTTATATATAGTTATAAAACAGTTAAAATTAAGTCATTTAAACATGTTTGAAGAGGAGAATCTCTTGCATTTGCTTTACACAAACAGTTGCTCTGGAAACATATTTTACCTGGCCTAGTGGTGTTAGTGGAACGGCTGAGTGAGTGCGGCGTAGAACCCCCTCCCCTCCCCTCCCCTCACCTCCCCCCACTTCAGCTGAGTCATTTGTTATCACCTCGTGGCTCCAACGCTCTGCGCAATTGTCCGAGATCCCCGGCGAGGTCAAGGGTCGAGCCTTTAAAAGGGAATTACTTCATTGACACAATAAGAGATGACACTTTATTTGACGTCTTACCAACCACTTTGCTCCCCCGTCCTGCGTCCAACCCCCAGCCCCCGAGTCCTAACTGCTCCCGAGGGTGCACTTGTGCATGTGTGTGTGTGTGTGCGCGCGTGTTAAATGGTGAGTGCATCCATGTGTGTGTGTGTGTGTGTCATTTTCTCATCACATTTGTTTTAATCTTTTTTAATATAAAGCTAATAAAGAAAAAAAAAGGGTGACTTGATTGTAATGATAAAATAAATAGGAAATAATAGGAATTAATACTTGGCTGTAAAATGGGTGTATTTATTTTACTTAAGATTCTGTGTTTGTGTGTGTGTGTGTGTGTATGTGTGTGTGTGTGTGTGTATTTACAGTAATACCGTCAGGTGTATTTAGAAAGAATAGACTGCAAATGTTTGTGAGGAGCTAAACGTTGCAGTCCTGGGGATTTTGTTTGTGTGTCTTTGTCAGTGTGTGTGAAAGAGAGAGAGACAGTGAGAGAGAGAGAGAGAGAGAGAGAGAATAAGTGAGTGATTTTGATTGACAACAGACATGCGTGTCACACCCAGGGGGACTGGAAGAGGCCATACACAGTCTGGCAGGTCATTATCAGTGTGTCACATGGCAGCGTGACGGCTACTTCCTCTGAGACACAACACACACACACACACACACACACCCTGAGTCATTGAGGAATGCCTATCCAAGCCAATCAATTGGGCGATCAATTGGGGACCAACTGGCAATCCCCTGCAATCAATACACCCCCTTGTTGCATGGCTCCAGAAATGCCACAATGACTGTGGCACTTAATTAAGTTGTTAATTGCTGTGTTAAGCTTTCTCAGGTAGCCTCCCTAGATGGTAATTGAGAGTGGCTGGACAATTCGGCTATCGGCAGCACTTTGCTAAATTTAATCACAAATCCCAAGTAATGGTAAAAGCTGTAATACAACGAGCCAAACACCGGTGACACGTCTGTTAACAGGGAGGAGAGACAGTGTAGGCTATTACCACCTGACTTCTGCACGGAAGAGACATAAAACACAAATCTGCAGCTTATTTATGGCACGGATTGGACATTTGTGTGTGTGTGTGTGTGTGTGTAGTCATGTCAGCGTCCAACTTATATTATTCCTCTTCTCTTACTGTTACTATGGATGATTTGATGAAATCATGGTCATTATTGTTTTTTTAACTATGGATATACTGAGCTCGGATTGAACCACTGCAAGACAGTGAAGTTATCCTGAATCCTCAATATTAGTTGATGAAATAGTCCATTATTTCCCAAACCTCAAAATGACAGCTTGTTTTTCTGATTTGTTTCTTATACGAGCAAAGAAAACACAAAATGACCACATTTAAGAAGATTAAAAAAGTCAAATAACTAAATATATGGGAGCCTATCACAACATAAATTCAACATCATTTTCATAATTAATAATTGCTGGAAAACAGACATCACCTTAAGTGAGATTAATGTTTTATTCACTAATCACTCTTCATTCAGCTTAGTTATTTAATTAACGTTAATTAATTAATTTAATTAGTCTGCAGTGCAAATACACACAAAATATATACAATAATATCATATGACCATTGAGGTGCACTGGACATGCATGTGGCGGTGTAAACAGGAAGTTGTTTCTGACCATGCCCAGTTCTGAGGTGACCCTCTCTGCTCATTAGCATTAGCTTAGTTAGCCAAAAGACGACACTGCAGACAGCATCTTAAAGTAAACGCAAATCCTGTTCACTGCAATACAGCAACAATATGGTACAACATCATGCAGCTTAGTTGTGTAGTAATTACTAAACTTTGTAATTCAAAGGAAAAACGTGTGCGGGACATGAGGAGAGATTATAATCTGGCAAATATCTATTACGATTCTCATACATTTCCATGTTAAAGTATCAAACCGATAATAACATTTGTTATTACTGTGATATTATCTTCTTATTACCACACTACACTGTTATCAATGTTATTACAAAGCTATTACTTGGTGATTAAGATAGAAACAAGACGGTATTTCATAATAACGTACAAAAAATGTTATTGTTGTTGTTGTTGTCAACAGCTTGTAAGTTGTGCTCACGCTCCATCATTGTCATGTCTGTCTGCGGTGTCCTGCAGAGTTAAGTTACATGAGAAGGTTTCTCATGAATCCTTACTGTCAAATAACAGATGCCCAAGTTCCATCTAAGGAAAAAGAGGTTTACGAGGACAAAATCAGGACTAAGGGTGCTTGATGCTCCGCCGTCTTATCGCTCTTCTGTTGATACTTAGCTAGTTTGAAATTAAAACAGCAGGTCCTTCATTTCAAAACTTTCCCCAAAAAACGTTTTGTGTGTTTGTTACCAAATGGGTCTAATTTAACAAAATATTCATGTTCTGTGATAAAAATCAAACACTCAACCTCCCATATAGCTGTGGCTTTATTCCCCGCTCCTCGTGGTGCTCGGTCTATGGGGGGTGATTACCAGCGCTGCCTCCACTTAGGGTGGGGTTACAGAGGATTCAGTCCACTGCTGGCTGGCACTTTTATTGTGTTATTAGCACACTTCCCAGCGTCTGGGTGTTAACACGCCTTTTGTAGCCTAATCTCATTACTTTCAACACTCAAATGGAATTCAGATGGAATCTCCATTTTAAGAAACGGCTCCAAACACAGCAGGTGTCGGCATTCTTACTCCTGCTTTTGCTGGGAGATTGGAAACAGCTCAGGCAGGAGCCAAAAGCGTATCAAATCATCATTACAAAATAGGAGGAGCTTTTACCTCGGCGCGCACACGGCGCAAAGGTTTTTTTTTTTTTTTGCCGCGGCACATCCACTTTTTCTGGCTTCCAGAGGAGGCGGGAAAGTGCTACACAGCTCTCTGGAGATTTGGTGAGAAGTGTTGGGGTGTAGTGGAGCAGCAAAAGTGTAAAAGATGCAGCGAGACAATGAGAAACAAGCACTGCTGCTCTAGGCTCTGTGAACAGGCTTGCCATTGATTAAAACAGCAAGGTGTGCAATAAAGCGCAAGGCAAAGTGTTGCCTTCCATATGGACCCCGAACCCTGAGGCTGTGGCCACCAATTGGGCCTTTCTGTCTGCTGCTGTTCCCCCTTTTCTCCTCTCTGCATCCCCTTCTCTCTCCCTCGGTCCCCAGATGGTAAAAATAATTTTCCAGCCCTCTGTCTCTCTCTGCTGCTGCTGCTGCTGCTGCTGCTGCTGCCCGACACTCTGCAACCACAAAAGGCCCTGGCCATGATTCAACCGTTTACTCCAGTAATTAACAGCACCCATACCACAACAATTACAGTCACTAGGCTACAACAGTCCAAACACACACATTCACACAAACACAAACACACACACACATACACACACACACACACACACACACACACACACACACACACACACACACACACACACACACACTCTTGTACTTGCTGCATACTGAGGACTGTGTTGCTGACAAAGTGAGGACCAGCATTTCCACTTTATAAATCAACACAATTACCAATATCTACTTCATGAATGACATCTATAAAGAACTACTGGGTGCAGTACCACAAAATGTCTGCAGGTGGAGCCCCAGAGCAAAAAGGGCTGGAAAACTTTTTCAATTTTTTTTTTTTGTTGACAAAAAAAACGTCATACTATACTATGTCGTCCAAAATTTGAAAAAATCTTTGACAAATAAATGTTGGTCCAAAATTTGACAAAAACTACTATACTATGTCGTCCAAAATTTGACAAAAGAAATTTGACAAGAACGTCATATTATATGTCGTCCAAAATGTGAAAAAAAAAATTTGACCCAAAATTTGAAAAAAAAAAATCCCAAAATGTGGAAAAAAAAATTGACCCAAAATGTGAAAAAATTTCTGCGTCAAAAAAATTTTACCCAGAATTTGAAAGAAAAAATTTGACCAAAGATGTGAAAAAAAAATTGACCCAAAATTTGAAGAAAAAAAATTTGACCCGAAATTTGAAAAAATGTTTTCCCAAAATGTGAAAAAAAAAAATTGACCCAAAATGTGAGAAAAAAAATGGACCCAGAATTTGAAAGAAAAAATTGACCAACATTTTTTTTTTTAAATTGACCGAAAATTTGAAAAAAAAAATTTAGCCAAAATTTTTGGTCCAAAATTTGACAAAAACTACTATACTATGTCGTCCAAAATGTGAAAAAAAAATGTTGACCCAAAATTTTTTTTTTTTTAAATCCCAAAATGTGAAAAAAAAATTTGACCCAGAATTTGAAAGAAAAAATTGACCAAAGATGTGAAAAAAAAAATTACCCAAAATTTGAAGAAAAAAAATTTGCCAACATTTTTGGTCCAAATTTTGACAAAAACGTCATATTATACTATGTCGTCCAAAATTTGAAAAAAAAATTTGACCCGAAATTTGAAAAAATGTTTTCCCAAAATGTGAAAAAAAAAAATTGACCCAAAATGTGAGAAAAAAAATGGACCCAGAATTTGAAAGAAAAAATTGACCAACATTTTTTTTTTAAAATTGACCCAAAATTTGAAAAAAAAAATTTAGCCAAAATTTTTGGTCCAAAATTTGACAAAAACGTCATACTATACTATGTCAACCAAAATTAGATTTTTATCCTCACTCCGTAAAAATTACCTCACTTTGTTGGTTAAAAACCCTCACTGGTCCTCAGTATGCCGCAAGTACAAGAACACACACACACACGCACACACACACTGTTAACAGTGTCACAGTGTGAATTAAGAAGAGGCAGAAACTGTTGAAAATAAAATGAAAATAGTAATAACAAAAAGGTGAGAACAACATGCTGGCACTACAGCAATGATTACCTCATAATTAGACAAGACAAAGCTCTCCCCCTATCTAGTGGCAAAAAACGGTAATTACTACCGTGACAGAAAATCAAAGGCTACTTTGTAAGCAGCAGGAAAAATTAACATTTCGGGCCCTGAAGCTGTATGTCCTGATTAGAAACGTATTAAATCAATGCATTGCTAACTGCTGGGCATAAATACGTCCCCTCCTGAAGGGGCTGTAATTGCGAGAGCAAAAAAAAAAGTGGGATTCAATTTCACAAGGATGTGGCATTAAGTGTAATGGCAGTATTATGTGGCAAATGTGCTCTCCCTTTGTTATCAGATGATGCACTTAAAGGAGTGCAGTGTTTCTGGTTGGAGCGAGGATCAAAGCACGTTTTACATAAATTACAGACAAGATGTAAATTAGTTATATAGCTAACTCCGGCTCCGGCTTGTGTGTTGTGTTAACCTCTGTTAAATAAACTCATGAACTCGACTAAACTAATAACGCGTTGGAGAGTCCTACTCCAACGTGGCTCCGACGATGTTGCGATGCATCGAAGCAGCATTTGTCGTAAAAGGTAAACGGACCTCTGTAGGCCTCTTTGTGCCTACAGAGGTCCGGTAGGTGGCATCACACAGTCCTGCCATTAAACACTCTGAACAAACACACCACCATATTGGCAGGAAGCCTCGAGGCCTATTTATATTCAAGGTTTTCCTGTCAATATGGTGGTTTCAGAGTGTTGTGATGATGGGACTGCGTGACGCCACCTAGCGGACATCTGTAGGTGGCATCACGCAGTCCCATCATACAACACTCTGAACCAAAACACCACCATATTGGCAGGAAGCCTTGAGGCCCATTTATAATCTAATTTACGTCCATTTAAAGGTGCCATATGTAAGAATGTGGCCAAAAACGGTTACTACATTCAAATTCAAAATACCGAGGCCTTTTAGGCTTCGTTTTCTGACGTAACTGGCAACCCGTGGTTGCTCGGCAGCTGAGACTCTACTGAGTGCAATGATTGGTAGATGGCGGTAGGTGGCGCCACATGACGGCAAAACATGATTTCAAAACATAAACATGATTTGCAGTCTGCAAAATATTTTTTTTTTTGGCTGTACTGTTGATGAGTTCAATATATTATATGAACATTATTCCTGAGTCTCTGTGACATATTAGGAGGATTTTAACGGCAAGTTGCTTTAGATTTATTACATAATGCACCTTTAACATCTGTCCATCCCAAATATCTCCGTCAATACCTGACATACAGTACCTCTGTACATCTTTTGCACGGGTATGGTACATTTACACAACGCTTCCTCTAGAAGGCAGTGCCAAGTACCAAGTTGCAGGCATAAACAAACACGTTGACCATTGAAGAGGTTTTTTTATTTTGCTGGATCCAAAAACTTGGTTCGCCATAGCTCCTCAAATGACACATTCTGCCCTTCCCTCACCGGCGAGCTAAGTGCCTGGCAGTCACTCTCTGTTCTCTGGCTGCAGGGATAAGACCAGCAAGCTCCGGCAGCATGTCTTAAATTGGACACTACAACTGTAGGTCAGTATAATCAAGATGACTTTGTAAAGTTTCCACCAATTTCTTCCCAGAGACGCCATTTTTAAAAGTCTGTGCAGGCTTCTTTGCCGTTTTCCTGACTGATTGGACTATTGACTCTATACCACCCCCGTGATTTCCAGGTGGTATTGCTCCGTTTCATCCGTCATAGTAAGCTCCCCTGTGAGGTGCACTATTATGGACGTAATTAATGCAAAGTATGGATGAAAAGGCTCCGTCCGTCTCCGTCTTTTGTGTCGAATATAAATGGGCCTTTAGACGTATATGTGCCAGAAAGACATACTTGGAAATAATATGTCAGGCAGCGCAACTCTGTCGGTTGTTTCCTGTAAAAAGTGAAGATGGTGGATGGTAAGGAAACGAGAGCACACATTTTACCGGATCATCCGAGATCCATTGAGACTGCAGAGTTACATCGCTGCCATAAAACAGGCTCAAATCGAGCATGGAAGATGGAGCAATGGGAATCCACAGGCAACTGATTCTGCGTGTGTAGTGATCACTTCATACCAGTTACAGAATCTAATGCTAATTAAATGGAGCAGCACTGTGCAACAGTCTCAGGGCTCCACCGGCTTTGTTGTTTTTATGTTTGTCAAATGCTGCGATCATTTGGATTGGAATGATGGGCCTGAAACGTGGTCTTATACAGTATATTAACAAACTGTCAATGAGTTACACTCATACAACATGTGCATGTAATGCTGAAGCACGTCTTGGTGTAATTTGAGCCTTTTTCACAGCAGATATTTTCACACTATCACACTAAATACACACGTTCCAATAAAGAGATTGCGATATAATTATAGTGTATGGTCATTATCAACCTGCCGCTCTGTCACGTCCCTCGAACAAGGTACACTTTCACGTTTGGAAGAGAAACACCGGGCACTTAAAGGTGAAGTAAGTAGTTTATAGTGCCATCTAGAGGAGAGGCTGAAATATACAACAAAGAACTGCTCCTCTGCTCACCCCCTCCCTTCCCTGAGCGCTACGGTATCCGCAGCTGGTCAAATGTCGTCCTCGTCGTCTTTCTCCGTGTCAGCAGATGAGGTTCGTGAGGTGAGGGAGAGGGCGGAGCTACCGCGGCCGTAGCAGACGAAGCGGAGAGAGAGGAGGCGGGACTTCAGCTACAAGTAAAGAGACACTTGTTTTGTTCTCTCGCGTTTGTCCTTACAGGCTCCCGTAGAAACATGGCGTCTCTCTCTGCTAACAGTGGCTATGCAACCGCGGCCCGCGACCATGTTATTTTACATGACTTTTTGAAACAGTACGAAAATTAAACAAAGAATATTATACAGCGACTAGACAATGCAGGAGCACATAATATGTATAAAAAAGTGGATTTTGGGTTATATAAACCCATAAATACTACACAGTGTCCCTTTAATTGACTCCAATGTAAACGCTCAGAGCAGCGGTAAAATAATAAAAGTGTCTTTTATCACAGAATATGAGGTGTGGTGAGGGTTATGAACCAGGATAGGAGTGAGGCTAAGGGTTAGGGCCTACTTCAAGGTCGCTGAGGTCATAGCTGTCCCATATCTGAAAACCAAGGATGACCAAACATTCTCAGCCGTGTTCGTATGACCTGCATTCGATCCGTGTATCCGTTTAAAACTCGTCTTAAACAAAATGTTTACGCCTTGGCGTTTGATTTGGATGAATGAGAGTTTTTACATTGTTTTCTTAACTTTTCTTAACCGTAAGTATGTTATTGAAATCATGTTTTATTTTTGGGGTTATCTGGAAAACACCTTTTGAGAGTATTTACACTGTGGGAAAGTGAGCGGCCTTGGCGGAGTGTTTTGTGCTTTTTTGTAGTTTTTTCTGCGTCGGTGACATTGTCAACAAGAATTTACTCTCAGGTTGAATAAAATGAAAAGGCTCAATAATAGAAGGAAATTAATTACGTGCCCCCCCGTCACCTACAAATAAACGTGCAGGACGCTGCAGTTGAACGGCTCATTACTGTACTTAAAAGCAGCATAAAGCTACTTTTGTTTGATTCATTTCACAAAGTCGGCCTCACATCACTGGAGTTTGCTGCAGTTTACTGCAGGCATTTCACCTTGTTTAATTTCCATACCTGGATCACGGACGCGTGACTCATCAAAAACCTCATGGGCCGTGACCCTCCGAGCTTCTGCTCCTGTTTTAAACTGACAAAAGCGAATATAGTAGATGGAACCAGCTGATCCCCGGCATCTTTAACATGCCCACAAAAGGCTCCTTGGGAATACAACTAATTATACCACATCTGTATTTATTTGATCCGCGTGGAATTCTCCCTTCTGTCACCAGTGCCGAGCTACGCCAGCTTGGACTAACAGTGATTTATCTAAGTGACACTTCTGGCACGGTTTCACATCAAAGCGGCGCCAAAATCAATAGAGGAACATGGGGAAGATGGGAAGGAGGAACATTTTTCCCCTCAGCAAAACTGTCATGCATAAAATCCACCAGCATAAATAAAGCACGCCTGTGCTCGCAGGTTTGCTGAATCAGGCTGGAAATAAGAAACAAGCTGTTTGTTAATGGTAGTTTAAAGAAAGACTTTTACAACTGCAGCATATTTCGGGAACTCGAGTTCACAGCAGTCACTGTGAAAAACACCGGCTCTGATGAGGAGGACGAGCCAACTTCATCCAAGAGCAGTTTCTAGTGACCTCTGTTGTTTACCGAGTGAACTGCAATTAACTCACCCAGTGACTGATAAGGCCCTGGGAGACAGTGCAGCCTAACAAGGAATTTAACGACACAAAACACATAACACACTCCTGGTGAGAGCTCCTGGTGACTACTTTACATACACACAACTATCCAGTCACTGTACAGCGACTACAGCCATGGACAGATGAAACAGGTCCTCATCTTAAACTTTCCAAGCCAAAAATCTGTTATTTACAGCGCCTGTAATATATGGTTGTTGTGACATGTTACATATACTCAAATAAAATAGCAAGAGTTCATATTCAATCAAAACCTCATGTGTTTTATTGACTTGTCGGTCTGAAGGAAAAAGGCATGAGGCAGCAGTAAAGAAGCATTAATATATCAGTTAATTGAAACAACTGCAGCTCACCGCTCTCTGGAATGAAAATCACTGATTTAATCTTCAGACTGAAACTGATCATGAGAAAAAAGATTACGACTCCCCTTGTAAGACTGAAGTCACCGTCACCGTCACCTGTACCAGCCTTGGGGACCTTGAAAGGCACCACACGTCTAAATCATGATGATGATGATTATTATTCTGGTGATCATTACTATAGCAGTGGGACACAGTCGTGCCTCTGTTGTAAGGTGGGAGCAGGAGACACCAGCGCCCTCTTGAGGAAAAGAGGGGATGTAAATCTGTCCTTTCTTACAATGACCTTTCTTCACAGATCACTGAGGCAGACACGGAATAAAGTTGTTGTCAAGTTGTTTAAAAAAAAAAAAAAAAAAAAAAAAGGAAGGTCAGTATGTGTCTTTTCTTGTATTCATTACCTCTTTGGGACGTAGCACAAACACTGACGAAGAATAGCTGTGCAAACCTGTGTGTGTGTGTGCATGTGCAAATTTCAAGCCTTTTCAAGATTATTTTTTAATAAAGTCACCTCACTGTCAAAGTGCATCAGGGCAAATGGATAATTTCCTCAATTTCAAAAATTCATTAAAATTATTGCTTAAGATGTTTGCAAATATTTTCTACGGATCCTTGTTCAGGGCGATGCCGACTATTATTATAGAAAATGTCAAGTCATTTCAAGATACTTTGTGGTTTTTTGAACAAAATCACCTCACTGTCAAAGTGAATCAGGGCAAATGAATCATTTTGTTAATTTTAAAAATGCATTAAAATTATTCCTTAAGAGGTTTGCAAATAGTTCCTTGTTCAGGGTGATGCTAACTATTATTATAGAAAATTTAAAGTCATTTCAAGTTACTTTTTGTTTTTGAATAAAGTCACCTCACTGTCAAAGTGCATCATTAAAAAGATGGCGAGGTCAGACCAACAAAATAGGATTAATCAATCAAAATGTAGTTCAAACACTGTTAAAAAAACACTTCAAATGGCGGCCATTTTGTATTTTCAAGTGGATTACGTACTTTTCTAAGCGAGTAGGTACTGAAGCACTTGTTTGCCAAATATGATGCGTGAAAGTGAAAAGATTGGGAACGATTGTTTCAGCAATCGGCTCCACTATTCGTTTAAAAGATAAACATGTTGAGAAAAAAAATGCAAAGCGTCAAGTCCGACTCACTTGATGAGTTACCGTCTCTCCGGTGTCGAGAAACATCTCAGCACGAAGCGACGCCGCCTCCCTGTGGAAAACAAACAAACAAACAAACGTAAAACAATATGTATTTATTTTCACAACCTCAGAGCTCAGAGGTGACGGCGGCTGCTCCCGGGCAAAGCATTCATATAACTATATAGTTAATTTAAAACAAATTTATACCATAGTGTTGATTATTTAAACCCAAACTGGAAAAAACAAGACTCTAACTTCTTAATTATTCTTGTTCACACTGCATTTCCCAAGCACACAGTCGCCTTAAGTGCAAATAAAGCCTCCCATCTGTTTGTAATTACAACTACATAATTTCACTCATTGTGGCTAATCATTTTGACTGCACATTCGATTAAAACTAGTGCGGCAATGGTGCAACTTTGGGTGTTAAACCTCTCGAGGTTCGTGCAGATGTGAGGAGAACATGCAGCAGACAAACATCGAGCCACACGACAGAGACTTAACATGTGCAAAAGCTTGCGTAAGCCAACCGGCTAAATACCCCGTTCTTTATCGCCCATTCTCGGAGAGCCACGTAACATTGCACTAGAATTTCCTCCGAGCTTGCGCGGCGCTTTTTTTATTCGCCTCGTCCTCAAATTAAATGATGTTTGACGCAAGAAATTTTAAACCGCGTGTCATCAAGTGTGCGCGCTCTCATCACGTCTTATTTCCCTGTGGTGTCCACGGAATAGGACGAGCAGTCTGCGTGGCGGGCTACTCCAATAAAAGGAGTTGAGGAACGTCATGTAACATCACTTTACTGGCGTCTCTATGTAAGCTAACGACATTATGAACCCCGGGGCAATGGTGAAAGCTAATGACGGGAGGATGATGGCAACACAATGTTGCCACAGAAGCCAATTTCCAGTGGCTTGCCAGATGTTAGAAATCTAAATGTGCATCGGTCGGTGACGTGATGGCCCACAGAGATTGCTTCATTTGCCCAAACAGAAAATTAGGTTTAACTACACCTCACTTTCGGTTTAACGGGATCCGAGCAAAGCGCAACTTATATGATTTCAATTAATTACATGTATAAAAACATGTAGACTCAATTTATTCAGTTGCCCTGCAAACATGAGAGATAATTAACACACGCACACGCACGTTCTCGCAGAGCATTCTTAGTGAGGACACTCATAAGACATAATGCATTCCCTAGCCTCTTACCTTAACCATCACATCTAATTGCCAAAGCTTAACCCTTAACCCTAACCCTAAACTAACCCCAATTCTAAGCCTAACCCTAAAATCAAGTCTTAACCCAAAATGTCCCAACAAAGGTATTTTTTTTTCATGTTCAATGGATCCTTGTTTAGGGTGATGCTGACTATTATAATAGAAAATTTATTTTTATTTATTTATTTTATTTCATTTTTTAATAAAGTCACCTCACTCACTGTCAAAGTGCATCAGGGCAAATAATAGATAATTTCCTCAATTTCAAAAATTCATTAAAATGATTGCTTAAGATGTTTGCAAATATTTTCAACGGATCCTTGTTCAAGGTGATGCTAACTATTATTATAGGAAATTTCAAGTCATTTCAAGATACTTTTTGTTTTTTTGAATAAAGTCACCCCTCAAAATCCCTCCCAATGTCAAAGTGCATCAGGGCAAATGGATCATTTCCTCAATTTCAAAAATTAATTCAAATTATTCCTTAAGAGGTTTGCAAATATTTTCAATGACCATTGTGCAGGGTGAGGCTGACTATTACACTGGGTTACAAAAAAAAGTAAGTTGTCTTTTCAACTGAATTAGGACCATTTTGCACAGCTGAATCCAAAAATTACAAAAATGTACCCGCAATATCTTTTAAATGTTTTTTGCACATTTTTATATATACATATATATATATAATTAAAAGTGATCGGCGTTCCAAAACAGACTACAGTTAAATGCTGTAGGCAACGTATCAGTTAACATAAAGTCGACTGCGGTGCTGATTAATCAGTTCATGGAACCATCATTTTGAGTAATAGTTTAAATTTCACAGAATTTCAAAGAATAAAATGTTCCTCCACGGAAAAAAAGAATGTGAGAAAACATCACGTGTGATTGTGCAGAATTATTGCTTGGCTTTGTATGTTGATTCTGGGCAGAGGGGTTTGGGGAATTGTGTGGAAAACATAATAATATAGATTTTTCTATGTTTTTGGGAACAATGACAAGGCTACGGCTTTTCCACAGCTACGGATTCTATTGTATTTAACGCCTGCTCTGGTCTGTTTGACTCTAGATCTACATATAAGAACATTTATGATGCTGGAGAGAGAGAGAGAGGGAAATGACACAAGGCTTCTCTGCTATTCTGCATCACTGGACGTTGTGTATTGCTATTGTCTGGTGGAGAATAACCCGGTGCCAGGTCAGCTGACATGTTGCTGCTGTGAGGGAAAACACTTTAATATCATTCTTTATCAACACAACAGCCTCTATGACAATCTTTGAAAAGTAATCATTTGCATTTAGCGTCTCGTACTTGACTCCGGACCAGACCGACGACGGCAGCCGGAGTTAAAACTGTCAGACAACAACACAAAAGATGACAAGTGAGCGACAAGGCCTCGCCCCGCTAAACACAAAACAAGCAATTAACCGAACAATCACCTTATAATCACGAATCGACCGTGAAGCTAGCTGGTTCCTCGCTTTGCCTGGTAGCGATCGTCCCACGCTTTGGCAGTGGAGCGTTTTTGGAGGGAAAACACGGAACATCTGGTGGAGGAGACATGTGCTGGCACGACACGATGGGAGAACAAGTGCCTCAGAGCTTCATTATGTCCCAGCTGTTGGGCTAGCTGTTGCCCTCAGCAAAAAAAAAACAAACAAAAAAAAAAAAAACCTCGGCAGGATGATGTTCCTGGCAAACAAACTGCAGATTATTTGAATCAAGATCCGTTTTTTGTGGTGTTTTTGTTGTGAAACGTCCACACGAGCCGTTAGTGACTGTGTTTAGTTCAGTGTGAGCTGAACTGTGTGATTAAAAGGCTTGAGTAGTCGCACGTATGCAATAGCTGGTGGTTATTGGGCCTATAGAAGGGAGCAGGGGCGTCACACAACATTCTGGGGCCATCTTCTATCCTCCACAAGAGGGTCACGAGGGGGGGCACTGGTGCCAATCCCAGCTGACATATAGGCGAAATGAAGTAGTAGAAGTTTAAGCTGAACCAAAGTGGGAGGACCTTAAGCCCAATTTATACTTCTGCGTAAAGTGCCTAAAGTCCTCTGCGTCGACGCAGAACCTGTCGAAGAGCCTCTGCGTCGTCTCCGACTGCACGGAATATTTAATAAGTGTCCGTCACTCCGTCAAGGGACAACAGAGACGGCAAGAGCTGCGATTGGTCCTCAGGACAGGCCGAGCGAAGCTGCTCTGTGCCGGCTCACAGTGAGCACCGAGCGTCCACAGAGGCGGAGCTGATCCCCGCCGACTTCGTCGCTGCCGAACTATAAATACGTCATATCTTAACACACACAGCACATGTTTAGACTCTAAATGGCCAATTTCTCGCCTCAAATTATCTTAAAACTGCGTTCCGGGACACAGAAAAGTGACAAACGGCCACTGTTTCAACAACAACAGTCTTTCTCCCTCGGACGCCATTGCTCACTGTAGCCAAAAGCACAACAACCTTGGGCAGCGACCCCTACTGATCGGGCGGAAAATTGCAGCGCCTATCCGTCACCACGACGCAGAAGTTTAAAGGCTCGAGCGGTCTACGTGGTGACGCAGACGGATAACGCATTACACAGTCGGAGAAGTATAATGTGGCCTTTAATCAGCGTTACTCGGTCTGGTGATGTCACAGTTCGCAGGGAAGAACCAGGTATTTCTCGGTTCCCTCAAGAATCAAAATTTCCAGTTCCGAACCTGATATTTCGGTCTGAATGGGCCAGTCGGTTCGAATTGGGTTCAGGAACCAGAACCGGTGTTAAAGCCCGACCAGGGGCCACACAGAGACAAACACCATGCGCACTCACACCTAATGTCAATTTAGAGTTTCTCAACTCAATCAATGTATTTAACCAATTTTATTGAAGTGTCTACTTAATTATAAAGGCTTTGACTGTGGTGTAATAATGCCATCAACTGTTTTTTTGGGGGCCCCCCCTCTGAGTTTGAGGCCCCGAGGTACTCGCTGGCTGTCGACTTGACCCTTAATCTTATCAGGTGTGTTTTCATCAGCCTGCTTTTAATTAGGCATAGCTTTGAGCTTTGCGCATTAAAAAAAACATGAATAGAAATACAAAAAAAAAAATCGAAAAACATTTATTAAAATACCGTATGTAAGTTTTTTTACGCTCGACTGAGGTGGAAAAGTCTGCACATCAGTGAAAGGTAAGCGGGGAAAAAGTGCCATGGAAAAAGATTCTGTGATTGCGCTGGAATTATTTCAAAATGCTGGATGTGTTGATGTGTGGGTGAAACAATGTTCCTTGATTTAGTGCAAGAAGCAGGTATTTCTGCAGTTACAAGGCTGTGTCCATTCTGAGAAGCACACACACACACACACACACCCACACACACTGTGTGGAAGAAGTTCACACAGTGAAGTAAATAAAGCAGAGGGCGCTGCACGCTGACCACCAACACAACCGCTCAATTATTTACGTCGGGGACTTAAGTTGAGCTACAGTTCTTGGGTGTCGATTCACACGGTGAAAACAAAACCAGCATCGCTGTCACAGCTGGTAAACACACGACTATTAGCCTCCTTCTTTTACCTCACGGGGCCTCAAAGACAGAGATACCGAGGTCACGGGGTCAAGATTTAAAGCTGAACGTCATCTCCACAGAGCTCCCCCTATAGTCGCGAGGTAAAAATATGTTTTTACAACACCACCGTAAAAACATCCATTCATATTCTACCATTTTATTCTCCCGTCTTCTCTTCTCCTGGTCTACGTGCATTTGGTCCTAATCTCGCAAGACTGCTTTTCCGCAGACAGACAGTAGGGGGAGTGGAGACAAACCCACGATGTCCCCACAACAAAACATCTAACCGTCACAATGACTATGAAGCTGTTAAATTAGGGTAAATATCCTGCATAGTGATGCTTTGCCCGCATCTTTAGTCAGTGATTAAAAAGCTTGGAAATCTTTAACTCTTCAGAGAAGTCCGTTAATATTGACAAAACCTTGTTAAACCCCCAAATAATGTCAACGTGTCTCATCATGGGCCTGCGAATATTTCACCCGTGATTGTGCTGCTGAGCAGCACTGATGGAATTTGTTGTTACTTTATGACCAAGAAAACTCTGTTGGTCATAAAGCAACACCTGGTATGTAGACACCTGGTATTTTCGCCAGCTCTTTTACTTATTATTTACTGTATTATCTGCAGTTACACCTCTCAGCCACCGGAGTGCGCTTGTTAATTTTCCAGCACACAGAAAAAAATTCTCCACAATTCACCAGCCAGCTACGAGAAAACGACGCTTGACTCACGAAAAAAAAGGTCCAGCACACATAGACCATAGACTATTAGGTGTTACGGAAATTACATTACATTACATTATTAGTTAGATTATGCACAAATTAGCTCTCGTCATGAGTTATAATATAAATTCTTAGTCTGTTTTCGATTAAAATGTCATATAAAACATTTGGGAAACTCAGGCATGCATCATAGAATAGATTTCTGTTGATGTTGTTATGCTGCCTGTTTGCAGGACTTTCATCTGAAAATGGCCACCGTCAAGCAATACTATCAGACCTGACTGAGGGACTGTTTGTGTGTATACACCAGCAGCGCAGGGACGGGCGGGAATAAGACACGTTTTGCCTGTCAAACTGCAGAACAACAGGTTGTTTTTTTTGCTAAGTTTTGTAACTTTGCATTAGAGCGGCAACTAACGATTATTTTCATAATCGATTAATCTGTCGATTATTTTCTGGATTAATCGATGGATCGTTTGGTCCAGAAAATGTCAGAAAATTTAAAAAAACGTTGATCAGTGTTTGTCAAAACTGTCAAATTATGATGTTCTCGAATTTCTTATTTTGTTCACAAACCAAAATGATTCAGTTTTAATGATTTCTTTGTTATGTGGAGCAAAGAAACCAAGGAAATCTTCACATTTAAGAAGCTACAACAATCAGAAATCTTGTTTTAATCATGAAAAAAGCTTCAAACCGATTATCGATTATCAAAATATTTGGCGATTAATTTAGTAATCGATTAATAATCGGTTCATCGATTCATCGTTTCAGCTCTACTTCGCGTGGATGCGTCACTTCCTGTGTGCAGCGCATGTCTGTCTCTGGGGGGGGGGGGGGGGGGGGGGGGGGGACATGAAATCTAAACACCACTATACTGAGGAACAGATTATCAGTATCGTTTGAACTCATTTGACAATGGTTTGTTTGTTATTTAAAAGTTGCACACTTGGTTTTAAACGCAGTGTAGAATCCAGATAAGTTCATCGTCTGTGATGTGAACCTGCCTCGTCTCTCATCTCTAACTTTCTCCTACTTTGTTTCCCGTCAGGTGGTGTACAGTCAGCAGCAGCAGGAGCAGCGGCGGTGGTGGTGGTGGTGGTGGTGGTGGTGGTGGTGGAGGTGATCACTTTCTCTCAGGTTGGACAGCTTGTTCAAGTCGAATGCTATTAGTTCTGGGTCAGAGCCTGGGTTTTCTCCACACCCCAACAACACCTTTTCACCAGGCAGGGATTCCAGCCACCATTAATCAGAGTGGTGACAGCCCATGGATGTCAGTAAATATGTTTCCTCACTGTTTCTTTTCCCTGCTGCTTTTTCCTCAGCACCCCTCACCCCTCACTCTCTCTCTCCACTGCTTCTACAATTGTTCTTTCCTTCCGCTCCTCTGAGTTTAACGTTGACCTGTTCTTGCCTTAATCTTATATAACGATTTAACTTTGGAAGCTTAAGTTAAATCGTTGTAGAGCGCTTTGGTTTAGGTGGAAAGGGAAAATGAGAACAAAATATTGACGAAATAATAGAAAGAAAAAAATACTTCTCGGGTCAAAATGAAACTCTTTTGCTTGTTTTGCTCCAACAACAAAATTCAATTATTATTCGACAATCGATTAATCGGTTTGTGTTTTTTTTTAAATAACTAAAACATGTTCTTTGATTTTAAATGTGAATAGTTTTGTTGTTTCTTTGCTCAACGTTACAAAGAAATCCTTAAATTATTTTTGGTTTGTGGACAAAACAAGACATTTGAAAACGTCATAATTTCCATTTTACAACATTTCATGGACCATAAAAATTACAAAAGTATTATTGTATTGTTTTCATTTGCATGTTTACATATTTCAGTTATTTTATTTTGGTGTATTTACTGTGTTGTCCTCATTTCAGCTTGACTTCCTGTTCTGGTTTTTGCTTTCCTGTTTCACAGATAACTACGTAATTCAGCTCACCTGTGTCTTGTTAAACACTCACCTGTTCAGTCGTTTCTCTGACTCAAGTAAAGATGATGAATTTGCGGCTGAATTTCAGCAGAAGAATCCAAAAAAGGCGTCAAATTCAGACATTTTGCACTCGTGTATTTTGTCAATCCTCAACGGCACAGTATAAATACCCATAATCCTTTGTGCACGCATTTAAAAAAACAAAACAAAAAAAAACTTTATTGATAAAATTGAGGGACATTTTTGAGAATTTGCATTTGTGTATTAATTACTTGCCATTCCATTCAAAATCAACATATAAACAATAAAAACATTTATAATACATAAATAATATTTTTTTTACATGTATTTATTAATTTTCAGTAAGTAATTTGAGTGAATACCCAGCTGTAAAATAGATTCAAAAACTTGGTTTGCTCTTTTAGAATGTTCTAGAATAAACAAAGTTAATTTACAACTTACAACCTACAAATTAGTTTTTTGTAGTTTTTGCCATGTTTTCATTAAATATACGCTTTTAAAGTGCAGGTAACTCCCTTTTGATCAGCATCAGAATTCACTGCTAATTATCAACCTACCTTGAACTGACCTATTGTTCCATCATTGATTGAACATTATAAATATTATATAAGGCCATCCAGCCCAGTATGAATTCAAAACATCTGATTTAAGATAAATAAACATTTGTTTGTTTGTTATTTAAAAGTTGCACACAGACTTTCTTTAAAGAACAAACAACACAGTCATGCAGAATTGCCACTGATTTTTTTTAATTTTCTATTACACCAAACAGAAGGAGCTTATGAATGTTGTCAGAACAAAATGTCTCCGCTGTGACAGTTTCCTCTTCGTGGACGTGTGGCCCAGCTGACAGGAGAGGATGAGTGTTGGCTTTCAGAGCGGCTGCTGAAGTGTAATGTGTGTGTTTGTGTGAGACATGCTGGCCCAAGGCCAACAGCAGCCTGTGGGAGAAGAGTCCGTCCATGTTGCTTTTCCAGACGCAGCTGGAACGTTTGTCAGGATCCAGCTGTAACGTTTGTCCAGATCCAGCTGTAACGTTTGTCCAGACGCAGCTGTAACGTTTGTCCAGATCCAGCTGTAACGTTTGTCCAGACGCAGCTGTAATGTTTGTCCAGACGCAGCCGTAACGTTTGTCCAGCCATAGCTGTAATGTTTATCCAGACGCAGCTGTAACGTTTGTCCAGATCCAGCTGTAACGTTTGTCCAGACGCAGCTGTAATGTTTGTCCAGACGCAGCCGTAACGTTTGTCCAGCCATAGCTGTAACGTTTGTCCAGACGCAGCTGTAACGTTTGTCCAGATCCAGCTGTAACGTTTGTCCAGACGCAGCTGTAACGTTTGTCCAGACGCAGCCGTAACGTTTGTCCAGCCATAGCTGTAATGTTTATCCAGACGCAGCTGTAACGTTTGTCCAGATCCAGCTGTAACGTTTGTCCAGACGCAGCTGTAATGTTTGTCCAGACGCAGCCGTAACGTTTGTCCAGCCATAGCTGTAACGTTTGTCCAGACGCAGCTGTAACGTTTGTCCAGATCCAGCTGTAACGTTTGTCCAGACGCAGCTGTAACGTTTGTCCAGACGCAGCCGTAACGTTTGTCCAGCCATAGCTGTAATGTTTATCCAGACGCAGCTGTAATGTTTGTCCAGACGCAGCTGTAACGTTTGTCCAGCCGCAGCTGTAACGTTTGTCAAGATCCAGCTGTAATGTTTATCCAGACGCAGCTGTAACGTTGGTCCAGACGCAGCTGTAACGTTTGTCCGGACGCAGCTGTAACGTTTGTCCAGCCGCAGCTGTAACGTTTGTCCAGACGCAGCTGTAGCGTTTGTCCAGCCGCAGCTGTAACGTTTGTCCAGACGCAGCTGTAACGTTTGTCCAGACGCAGCTGTAACGTTTGTCCAGGCGCAGCTGTAACGTTTGTCCAGCCGCAGCTGTAACGTTTGTCCAGACAGACACAGCTGTAACGTTTGTCAAGATCCAGCTGTAACATTTGTCAAGATCCAGCTGTAACATTTGTCAAGATTCAGCTGTAACATTTGTCCAGCCGCAGCTGTAACGTTTGTCAAGATCCAGCTGTAACGTTTGTCCAGCCGCAGCTGTAACGTTTGTCCAGCCGCAGCTGTAACGTTTGTCCAGACGCAGCTGTAACGTTTATCCAGACGCAGCTGTAACGTTTGTCCAGATCCAGCTGTAACGTTTGTCCAGCCGTAGCTGTAACGTTTGTCCAGACGCAGCTGTAACGTTTGTCCAGCCGTAGCTGTAACGTTTGTCCAGCCGCAGCTGTAACTTTTGTCCAGACGCACCTGTAAAGTTTGTCCAGACGCAGCCGTAACGTTTGTCCAGCCATAGCTGTAATGTTTATCCAGACGCACCTGTAAAGTTTGTCCAGACGCAGCTGTAACGTTTGTCCAGCCATAGCTGTAACGTTTATTCAGACGCAGCTGTAACGTTTGTCCAGACGCAGCCGTAACGTTTGTCCAGCCATAGCTGTAATGTTTGTCCAGACGCAGCTGTAACGTTTGTCCAGCCGTAGCTGTAACGTTTGTCAAGATCCAGCTGTAATGTTTATCAAGACGCAGCTGTAACGTTGGCCAGACGCAGCTGTAACGTTTGTCCAGACGCAGCCGTAACGTTTGTCCAGACGCAGCTGTAACGTTTGTCAAGATCCAGCTGTAACGTTTATCCAGACGCAGCTGTAACGTTTGTCCAGACGCAGCTGTGACGTTTATCCAGACGCAGCTGTGACGTTTGTCCAGACGCAGCTGTGACGTTTGTCCAGACGCAGCTGTGACGTTTGTCCAGACGCAGCTGTGACGTTTGTCCAGACGCAGCTGTAACGTTTGTCCAGATCCAGCTGTAACGTTTGTCCAGACGCAGCTGTAACGTTTGTCCAGACGCAGCTGTAACGTTTGTCCAGATCCAGCTGTAACGTTTGTCCAGCCGTAGCTGTAACGTTTGTCCAGACGCAGCTGTAACGTTTGTCCAGCCGTAGCTGTAACGTTTGTCCAGACGCAGCTGTAACGTTTGTCCAGACGCAGCTGTAACGTAGCCACCCGTAGCTGCTCATTCACGTTAGCGAAAAAGCAATAATCTCAGCTTTTTCCCCCCTCACCTAGCAACCGGTGGCAGACATTCCTCAGAAAAATAGCTCAGACCACAGCCAGAGAATAATGGTGCATTCCAGTTGGAGTCTGAACACACCCCAAAGCAAAGTTGTCCAACAATGAAAGTGTCATGGGATACTGCCACCACTATTTTTTACTGTTAAATGCACATCTGTCATATTTGTTTCACAGTAAATCAGTTGTACACATCACACCGTTCAATTACTATCAGTTATAATTGATAATACTTTTGTTGTTGCAGTTTCTGTGTTCAATACGGCATCATTTTATCAACTGGTTTAAACACCAGTTGATAAAATCAACGCTCCAATTAAACACTTAATTGCACTTCTGTCTTACTTTCTTCAAACAAAGTCAGTCTTACACATACTGTTCCATTTTTTTTTTTTTTTTTAAATCCGTGAACATGTTGCTAAACTGTTTAGCGTGTGCAAAACACCACGTCAAGTGTTGCTAGCCATCGATATTGCTAACAATGGCTAACAACGGCTACATCCGTTTTCCGGTCAACTCGCTCTCCTTGGTTATTATTGTGGTGTTCGGTCAAAAAATATCTAACATGTTTAATACTTGTTAATGTGTCCAAAAACCGGATAATTTGGCTTGATAATCCTTTCAAATTAGCCTAAAACCCACGATTGTCAGAAGGGCCAGATCTGGACCAACATCTGGCCAATTATCCTCTCGCGTGGACACTTGAAGAACACTGAAAATAAACTGTTCTGTCCGTCACCAGAAGAAAGAGAAGAAGAAGGTGACAAAAAAAAAGAGGGAGGATAAAGAGAGACAGAGTGAAGGAGAAAATTCCCGGGCACAAACGGTGACCTTTGCAAAGATGGATTTGTTTACCAACACGTGCTTCCTGTCGTCTGCTCCACAGTGACCTTCGCGTGGAGACGCCGTCGACGCCGCTCATCTGTCCGTGTTTACGTCCACGTGTGACAACACTAAGTCGTGTCAATTCAACGCTCACAAGCGCGTTCCATCACTATTAGCTGTAATCGCGTGGACTCAAAGCTGTTGATAATTCTTCTCCGTCACTGACGAGTGATAAATGAGGGGAAACACTATTGTTATTGTCAATATTTGTGCAGTCACTGAATCTTTATCCTGATAGTATATTCTATTATGCAGAGACTGTATATATTATCATTAATGTTGTCCCGTGAAATAGTGTGTTATTAATGCTCATATATGAATTCACCATGCTTTGATTTGCATCACAACAATCAGATATAATGTAAGTCACACTTTTAACAGGAAATACACATGTTCAGGCTAATTAAAAGGACATTAAATAAAGTAATTATATTAAATGTGGGCTGATGAGTCAGCATGAGGTGGCCGTACCTAATGTTTATGTGCATTTATCAAATATCCTCATCTGTCCTGCTTTGCTGCACAAACCCAACAGTAAACAAAGTTTGTTTCAAGCCACATAGAGTCGTGATGAAATGATCGGATGGGCAAATATAAAAGGATGTCTATTTATTCTCTGTTTTTGGTTATAAAGGGTAGACATAATATACGCTTGTGCTTCATCGTTTACCTTTCAATGCCATAAAAAAAAATATTTTTGTTTTTCTTTTGTCTCCTGTTTTATTGTCAGTTTAATGCTTTTGACTCGTTGTAAATTCCTCGCGGACTGAAATGAGCTGAACTGAACATAAACAAGTAACGGCGCGGGTCAAATAAATAACACTTTCGCGCAAGTGAAATTCCCTAATTATATTTAATGTCCCTCAACATTGAGCATCATCATTAAAATCTGTCATTTACTTTTTGGTCATGTACGTGTAAATAAAACCGTAAAGCTGAACACACACAAAAATAAAGTTCAACACAGTTTTTGTTCTATTTTTCCTGCCTAAATTATACATATAGTCATTTTAACTGCGTATTTATTATCCAAGTGTGTTGAATAACTTATGTAACCTTCCGTTATCTTTAAAACTCCAAAGTTGTGTTTGTCTGTTGTGGGCCGCCATACATCCTGAAATAAATATATATATATATACATATATATGTATATATATATATACATATATGTATATTTAAAAAATTCTAATTCTGTAGTTATAATAAAACAACAACATCATATAATCAGGTGAATGAGCACTTCATAATTATTTTATATTACATTTCTGCCAAATTGAAATGATTTCACTTAAACCTTTACATCAGAAATAACTGTTGTTTTTATAAAACAGTAAATTTGAAAGTTCATGGATTAAACACACAATAATATTTATGTTTTGGCATTAAAAATATCATTTTCAGTTAAAGAGCTTCTACATCCTGGTGCATCGACCATTACAGAAACATGAGAGTCGAGTTGTTTTTCCTGTACTCCTTGTTACCAGCAGGTGGCAGCATTGAGCTGAAACAAACTGATAACAGTGACTTTTCCCTGAGGAGGAGCATTTCATTAAATAATACAGTATTTCTGTTTAAGAATAAGTTTAAAACGTTTCATTGAGAAACCACCACCTCATAGTAGTAATACAAAGTAATATAAATGTAACTTTCCATTACTTCTTTAACCATAAAGGGTTGTAACAAACGTGGCCTTGTATTAATCTCCACTTTAAACTTTAATTATAAAAGAAGAAAATACAAAATCAGACATTGCATTTGCTCTAAACTCTTACAAGTGTTTAATTAACATTGTCATTCAGTTTAGGTGTGTTGAGCGCCCTCTTGTGGTTATTTCTGTATCAGCAGCCTCACCAATTTTGCTGCTTATCATTTTCTCTTTGCCAAATCATTATATTTTTCTTTTACATGAGAACATATTTAAACACATTGAGCTTGTGAAGACTGTATTTTATTTAGTTGTTTTTACAGTATTTGTTCTTCTAGATATATCCTGGAGTTTGACAGAAACACAGACAACTTAATTTTTACACTTTTTTTTTTTTTAGATTTTGTTTTAGTTTCACATAAAGAGACAACGTCACGAGACAGTAACGCTGCAAAAAAACAGACTGATTAAAGAAGTTAAAGTCTTCATTGGTGATATGTTAAATTCTCTGTTACGTTTGACACTGGAACATCGGATAAGAACAGAACATGTGTCATGACATAACGATATTGTCAAAGGTCATACTAGTTGTGAGTTATTTGGCAATAAAAAAAAATGAAAAAAAAATTCAGCTATTTGTCTTTTAAGGTCTTGAATTTTCATTGCTAAAATAATTAAATAACAACCCGATTCAATAATCTTATTAACAGATGATGTAAATTATTGTTAGTTGCAGTCCTTGTATTTAGAAGTGTTTTAAAATTGTGAATGATTTTTATTTGACATGTAAATCAGGGATATTGACCTTAAGTGAAGAAAAAAGTATATAAACTCAACCAAACTAAACTCAAACTTTAATTTAACATAATTTCAAAACAAAGCATTTAACAAAATAAACATAATTATGATGCTAAATTATTCCATAACTCTTTATAACTTTAACTGCATTAACTACATAAAAAGAGTTCTTCATTGAGCTTTGATTTATTAATTTGTGTGTGCACAAACACAATTAAATATTTATGATTTCCACGTGTTTGACTCTGCAGCAAAGCAAACCGCAGCGTTAATTATTAAAATCGTGTGAATGTGTGTGTGTGTGTGTGATGATGCTCGGGGAGCACACACACACACACACACACACACACACACACACACACACACACACACACACACACACACACACACTGTGGTTATGTAAGCTGGTGTATCTCTGCATGTCATCACACAACAGAGGCGCTCAGCCGTTCAGTCATCGGCGAGGAAAAATGTGAGGAAAAAGTCACCGTCTCTCTTCGACAAAAGACTTTCTCATGCACCGGAACCACTTGTCGACGCAGTGAAGTGGTTTCTGTGAAGAGGCTCTTCTTTTAAAAATAAATAAATAAATAAATAAATAAAAAAATCAGAACAAAAGTGTGTGAAAGGTGTGGGTTTGAATTACCAAGAAACAAGAGCACGTCTGCTCTGGGCCTGTAATTATGTCTGTCTGCGTCTGACATCACTGACAACATTATTTGCCACACACACTCTCTAAAGGTGACATAGAGTGGTCCTGTTGCACATATATGTTAGTTATGGAGGTCTACTTACATACATTAACTTGTTTTTATGGTCAAAAACCTCCTAGTTGCTGTAAACGAGCCGATAGAAATCTCTCTTTTCTGACGGTGTTTTTCTGCTGCGAGATTTCAGAGTGAACTTTCACCCCCAGAAGACAGAGTCTTGTGATTGGCCAGTACTATCCAGCACACACCCGCTCTCAGAAGCACAGCGCCCCCCTCTGGAACGGCGGATGCACTGCTCCTCATTATCAAAACATTGTTTTAACAGTGTTTAAAAATAGCTTCGTCACGACTCCCCGCCGCAGTCACTTTGACGACCTTTGACCCGGAGTCAGACCCAGAGTCAGAAGACACTGTCGCTCGTGAAACACCTCCACAACGGACGTTATTCTTCTTCTGCGGTTCAATGTACGCAACCGGATGTACCCGGACTAGTGCCCGGAGCAGGACGATCGGTTGTTCAGGAGAATCGCTGCTTACGTAACTATTACGGGATTTTCAGTGATCTCGTTGAGCCCCGAGATTACAATAAAACACAGCGTTCTCAGCAATGGCTGAACTGTTTGTTTCGAACCTTCAGGGCTTCATAAACAAGGTAATGACGCAGATACACACCAAAAAAACAGCGTTAATAGGAACTTCCGGTCTAGTTCCGCTTTAAAACCTTTTTATACCAGAAAATATTGAGCTCTTGAAATATAACACATTTATCACCAATGTTAAAATAAAGTTAGGCCGAGCAAAGCCGTTTCACAGGAGGCAGATTTATTCCTCATAAGATCATTTACTCTCTCATCCTCCTCCTCTTCCTCACACATACTTCACACACTGGTGTAGTGGAACTAGAACATTTGGTGGCATATCCGTGGAGTAACATTTGGGTGGATTGAACCTTTAAAACTTGAAGTATTTAGACAATGCAGTATTTTTGTGGAATCAACCGACTCTTATACTTGTACAAGCCCCTCCCCCTTTTCCAAACACCTGATTCTAAGAGTCAAAAACTGGTGAAAAACAGAAAAAGCAACAGTTTTTGTTCTATTTTTCCTGCCTAAATTATAAATATAGTCATTTTAACTGCGTATTTATTATTAAAGTTGTCGCATTTCAAGAACGGTTGATGATACAGATAACATTTTTTGGTATGTGAGCATCAGGAGGCTTTCAGGAGCTCCCACATTTAGATCTGTGACAAACGGGTGTGAATTGACAGAAAAATTACAGTTTTAAAATCACCCTCGTCTTTAAAAAAGTAGATAAATAAAAATAAAAACTCCAGAGCTGAGTTTTAACATGGGAGTCAATGGGAGCTTTGACCAGAACTCTCTGCCCTTTAAGGTGATTTTAAGAAAAACTGTAAGTCATATGAGAATGAAAACAAACACACAGGGTTAGACAACAACCATAACAACATCTTCATGTAAACGTCGTCTGTGTAGGTTGGAAATTGTGCGCAGAAGAAGAGTTTGATTCGATTATTTTCATAAACCTCAGCTCAAGTGTGGCCACTCTAGCAGCGCAATAAACACTCATTATAAAATCTTAAAAACGTCCCAAAAATTAAACTGTGACTGATTAAAAAACCGTAACAGTTATCAAAACTCTGATTGAGGTGAAAAATGTCTCAGGTCTTGTGAAACTGTTTAAAGTTTCAACCACGTCTCTATGTTAGAGTATGACGACTCTGTGAGGCTCCAAATTGCGCTGGGTTTAATTGGAGTTTTTTTTGCGATTTTAGTCGCCATGGTTACTCAAAATGGCTAGAAAAACCCTATAGCTGAAAGGTGGAATCGAATCTAACGACTGACGAGATAACGGTAATCCAACGTCGACGCCGCAATCACCACGAGATATATATTTTATTAATTGACCAACAATAATAAACAAAAAAATATACAAAGCATCACATCAACTTTTTTATCGGGTATATTTTTATACAAGACGACACCAATTCAAAGCAAAAAAAAAAAAAAAAAGACTACTAAAGATTACAGTGAGAATTTTAGACAAAAGGAGGGAAAAATACACAAGCACTATAAGTTGAATAAAAAAATAAAAGAAAATAAAAATCCCTAGAGGGTAAATTACATTGACTATGGGGTTTTTTAAGAGCCCATTAGGACCAGGACTGCTGTGTTCAAGGACACTAAAAAGCTCCACAAAGAGCCGTCTTGTCTCAGATCGGTAGATGCTACTGTTTCTGAAACAATCCCACATTACAACAGTTATGAGTCTCCTCCATCATCATCATCATCATCATCATCATCATCATCATCTGCCAGCTTTAACAAGAAGAAGAAGAAGAAGAAGTAAAACAATCTCATGGTTTTCTTTTTGAGGATTTAGCACCACTGGGCTGGTATCGACATCAAAAAGACCAGGTTCATGTAAATAAGTACTATAAAAAAATATTGTCCGTGTTCACACCCACTGTGTCTTTGTGTGTGTGTTCTTTATAGAACCAGAAGGAAGTAGATCCACTTCCAGGAAGCGGCTGCTGCGCTTTATTTCTTTGTTAATTTGAAGCTTATTTCTTTGTTCTTTCTGCTTCCACAACCATTAACAATATAAAGGTCAAAGGTGACGTCATAACTCATGTATGTAACTACATGTAAATAGTCGTAAATAGGGTCAATCAGGTTTGATGTTATTTACACACGTCTCTCTCTCTGTGTGTGTGTATATATATATATATATATATATTTATACATTTCCCTTTGTAAAAAAGCTGTGTTAAAGCTTAATTCTGTCACGTCATGCAAAAAAACACTTGAACTCATGAACACATTATAATCTTAATGTGCTACAAAAATGAAATAAAAACAACTGACTTTAAAGTCTAAAGAATCATGCATCTTGTTTCTGTGTATAAATCTGTTGTTGTTTTTTTGTTTATGTATATATTTATATATACGATCCTGAGTTTACAAAAAAACATTACTGATGCTTAAAAAGGAAAAACCAATGTCACGGTTTGACGACGGGTAAATGAGAAATGCACCTGAAATCTTTCTGTACTCCTGTTACACACACACACACACACACACACACACACACACACACACAAGCACTGAAATGACACGATGTGTGTTTGGTTGGAGACGACAGGACGGTACAGGTGTGTGAGATGTTTTCAAGTCGAATAAAAAAACTAAAATATCTGTTATTGTAGGTACAAAGTGACTATACGACACAATGCTGCAAACACACGTTTGGAAAATTCCTGAAATTGATGCACACGTCATTTCACGCATTCCTCTCAAAACACTGTTTTAGCTTTTCATTAAAGGACCAGTGTGCAGGAAAAGCACCCAATTGAAGTGTGTAAATGCATTTTTCCATTATACAGTTCTCAACTCCAGTCCAGTTTTTTTTTTTTTTTGCTTTTCCATCAGTGATAGTACCTGGTACCCAGTGTTACCCAGTGTTACCCAGCAAGCCGAGCCAAAATGTGATGTCGACAGACTGTCGTCCACTGATTCATGAGCGCCATGTCCGTTGCAAGAATCAAGCCGAACAATAGCGAACTCTAGATCGGTTATAAAGACTTCCTGAATACTGAAAACGTGCGTTAATCTCCAACGTTTAGCAAGGAAGTGTCTAAAATCTCAATATTTACCATTGGAGTCATGGTGTTTTTATACCAACAGCACTGCTGAACGCCGGCGATCGAATCACAACCGGTTCAGCTGTTTTTCCGTTCAGCGACTGTGTCAGAGACGGATGAGTATTCAGTGCAACTGCTTTGCTCGTTACGGCCACATTATAGTTCTCCGACTGCGTAATGCGTTATCCGTCTGCGTCACCACGTAGACCACTCGAGCCTTTATACTTCTGCGTCGTGGTGACGGACAGGCGCTGCAATTTCCCGCCCGATCAGTAGGGGTCGCTGCGCAAGGTTGTTGTGCTTTTGGCTACAGTGAGCAATGGCGTCCGAGGGAGAAAGACTGTTGTTGTTGAAACAGTGGCCGTTTGTCACTTTTCTGTGTCACGGAACGCAGTTTTAAGATCATTTGAGGCGAGAAATTGGCCATTTAGAGTCTAAACATGTGCTGTGTGTGTTAAGATATGACGTATTTATAGTTCGGCAGCGACGAAGACGGCGGTGTTCAGCTCCGCCCTCTGTGGACGCTCGGTGCTCACTGTGAGCCGGCACAGAGCAGCTTCGCTCGGCCTGTCCTGAGGACCAATCGCAGCTCTTGCCGTCTCCGTTGTCCCTTGACGGAGTGACGGACACTTAAAAAATATTCCGTGCATCCGGAGACGACGCAGAGACTCTACAACAGGTTCTGCGTCGACGCAGAGGACTCTGCGTAGCCTACGCAGAGCACTTTACGCAGGAGTATAAATTGGGCTTTACTTGATGGCGCCACGTACAAAATGATGTCACGACAAGACATGTCTGATACCAAACGGAGTAGAGTAGAGTTGAGTAGTGCTAGAACTGTATCATGTAAAAGCGCCATTAAAAGAAACAATGAGGGTTTTCAAATGTGGACTTAAATGTGTCCATTCTGAGCTACCGTACAAAACACGGTAAACTCTGTAGAAGAGAGTTTTTTTTCCAAGTGATAATAGACTTCGAAAAACAGTTTTTTTCTACTTTGTTTCCCACACACTGGACCTTTAAATGTGCTTTTGTCCACGTTGCCTTACAATGTTGCATTGCATTTTTACAAAAGTGACATGTGAGGAGTATCATCGTCTTCAAATACTTTGAGATCGGAGCGGTAATCTGTCTATCTACCGTGTCAGAACAATCCGTGAATGCTTGTATGGCTATCGCTGAGGGACAGAGTTTAAAGGTTCAGTGCGTAAACAGTGTGTTGAGGCGGAAATTGAAGATACTATCCGTAAAGTGTAAAGTCGTTTCAAAATTAAAAAGAACGGTTTGGTTTACGGAGGCCATTTTGTGCTTTCTACATTTTTTTTTTTTTTAAAACACAAACCCAAAACGTAATTTCTGGTACGCGAAGGCCACCGTAGTTTCCTGGCACACTTGAGAAAGAGCAGAGAGACTGAAGCTTCTCACACACTGAACCTGAAACTGCGTCATCACTTTATATTCCTTCACACAGTGTTTAAAAATGATGCTCAACCTTTTTTCTTTTCTCCTCCTCCCATCATCTTCATACTCTACTGTATTCCAAATGCCCAGATACAAAGTCAAGTGAAATGCATTAAACACGATCTTACACGTGCTTCACAATGTTATTATGCTTAAAAACAAAAAAACATTTTTTTCTTTTTTTTTTTTTATAAATCCACTGTTCACTTAAACATCTGTACAAAAGAGAGAGAATAAAAAGTATGAAAATGAGAATATCTTAATTGAAAACTTCCTCCTATAGTTACAGCCTTTTCTGGCACAAAGCTGCTGCTTAATAAAAACATTTTCCAACAAAACAAAACAATTCTGGACAAAAACGTGACGATCATACTTACATGGTACTGCTTTAATGCACTTGTCCCCTTGTGCCACAAACATGAATGTCAAAAGTGCTACTGACAGCTGGAGGGGAGGAAGGAGCCAGTGACAGAACGAGGAGGATCCACATCTTTCTGTACTGAAGCCATTCTTTTTTTGTTTTTTTGTTTTTCTGCATGTGTGCGTGTGTGTTTCTAGTCACTGACATTTTACACGTGTGCAGGAAGTGGCCGCGTGGGAGGTTCTTCCCCCTAGGAGACGCTGGAGCAGCGGATGCTGGGGGAGCCCATTTGCGTGAGCACCTTGTCCAGCCACTGCAGGGGGCCGTTCAGGTGGAGCTCTATCCAGCAGGGGGTGCTGGTCACCGTCTGTCGCCTGGGACACAGAACAGAAACAGATGTTATAGGAGCACAAAGGAAGCTGTTGAGAGGGACAGTGTCAGGGGGGGAGGGGGGGGAGGGGGGTGAGTTCACCTCCAAAGTCAAGTTTCAGCAAAGAATCTGATTCAAAACACTACTGGAACCTTTTATAACACAAAGAAAAAATGATTTTAACCCTCACAGAGGAGGTCAAAAGTGGTCTATGGTTGGAATGTTGGTTATGACCCATGCATAAATTGAATATACTATCCATAGTAGGCTTCTTTTACGTGAGTGATTACTTTTAAATAAATACAAATGATTAATGTATACTTGCTTTACAGAGGCGTCATGTTTGTGCAGTCGCCTGAAAGTGTGCTTTTGCCATCTGAATTGTTTTAACCCTCACAAAGGAGGCCAAACGTGGTCTGATTGTCTAATGTTGGAATGTAAGAATAGAATAGAATAGAATAGAATAGAATTCAACTTTATTGTCATTGCACGTCATCAGTACAGAGCAACGAAATGCAGTCTGCATCCATTCAGAAGTGCTGTTAGCAATTAAATATGTATATTACAAATGTACAATGTATACAAATAAAAATATATATACACAATATAATATATACAGTATACATATATATTAAAGATAAATATGGTATATATGGCGGTTGATTATAGTTATGGGTGGTAAGCATTTATTTACAGCCGGGGAATAATTATTTTGTACATGTGACTATATTTGCAGTATTTACAGTATTGCACAGAATATGATAATGTGCGGGTGGTTGTGACTGGTTCAGTCCAAGTGTTATTGTCATGTATGTCCAGAGGGAGCGTGAATGTTGGTTATGATCCAAGGAAAGAATGACATTTAAGAGCGTTTACATGCAGAAATTGAATATACTATCCACAATTATTAGGCTTCTTTACTGGAGTCATTACTAAATATATGTGTATACTTGCTTTACAGAGGCTGCCATGTTTGTGCAGTAGCCTGAAAGTGTGCTTTTGCCATCCGATTGCAGAAGTTCACTATGCAAACTAAGGTGAAAGACATCCTTTCTGTTATGCAAAAGCCCTCTCTCCTTGGTTAACGGCTCTGTTTGATGTGGCAGAGGTGGGAAAATTAATTACGAAGCCCAGGACGACTCCTTTCCCACATTGTTAGCCCGTAAAAAATTATATTTCAGCTCTGGAAATATTGAAAACCGGGGTCAAGATAAGATGCAAAGTGAAAATCTGAATAAAATATCAAGCCTATTACTTTATTTGCTCTTTTCCTTAGCAAAAATCCTCTGACACATTTTAATGCAGAGGTCAGACGTACAGTAATAATCACCCACACATCTTATCCTCTCAGGTAGCCCACAGTGCTGTGTGAGTGAGAGGGGGCGTGGCTACAGTAGAGCACGCGAAAGCCAATGTGTGCTTTTTTTTAACCGATATATTTAACAATATCTTTTTACGTTACTTATCCAAACACTGTGACACTGGACTTACTCGTGCAAAAGACACCTGTCAAGTTTGAAATAAATCAGACCATTGGTTGGAGAGATATGAGAATAACAGACAGACACAGACAGAATTTATAGATAAGTGAATTAACAGATGCTTAAGAAAGACGTCGATCTAAATCTTATGCATCATCCACACAGTCATTTTAAGTGCAGTGGTTTGTCATAATAATACACTGTTTAACCTGAAGTTTTAAATCTTTACTCACTTTCAGATTTGTGTGTTTTTATGAATTAAATGTTATTGGCAAACACGACAAAAAAAAACCAACCAACATCCGTCCAGCCTGGGAAAAGACAGAGAGACTGAGGAGTGGGTGTGGAGAGAGAGTGAGAGAGGGAGGAAGGAGGAAGGAGGGCTCGGCTGTTCCAGTAACCTGAATCCTGCCTTTAAGTGAATCCACATGTCAGTGTTTGCTCTCAGACTGGACTGTTGAACAGTCGCTCGCGGCACAAAAGGTTTTCTCTCCCTTGTGGAAAAACCTCTTTGGTGCTTTCGTCCAATGGCGTGGTCTCCTTCGCTCCGTCTCCTCCTATCTTACTATCAGTGAGTCAGACTAAGTGGAAAAACAGGGCGGGGATGGAAGAGGGAAAGTCTGACATCTCATTTTTGACACAGCACATGTGTGTTTGTTTAAAAATAGTCTGGCGTGCCAGCTGGGGCCTGTTCCGACTGATGAGGCCTCGGCGACGTCACACACACACACACACACACACACACACACACACCGGATTCACCAGTGTGAGTGTGAGCAGATGCCTGGGAGCGGGGGCGGCTGGATTGCGGGATGTGATTCACAGTCTGTTTGTTTCTATTGTCTGTGTTTACATATGGGTTTGCTGAGGACGACTCGCTCTTTACGCGGCGTCGCTGAAAATATAAGCTGGTTGTGTGCGAGTATTTTTATTTTTCCGTTAAAGGTCACATAGAGTGGTCCTGTTGCACATAAATGTTAGTTATGGAGGTCTACTTACATATATTAACTTGTTTTTATGGTCAAAAACCTCCTAGTTTCTGTAAACTAGCCGATAGAAATCCTCTTTTCTGACAGTGTTTTTCAGCCGCGATGTTTCAGAGTGAACTTTCACCCCCAGAAGACAGAGTCTTGTGATTGGCCAGTACTATCCAGCACATCTGTTCTCAGAAGCGCAGCGCCCCCCTCTGGAATGGTGGATGCACTGCTCCTCATTATCAAAACATTGTTTTAACAGTGTTTAAAAATAGCTTCTTCACGACTCCCCGCCGCAGTCCCTTTTATGACTTTAAACCGGAGTCAGACCCAGAGTCAGAAGACACTGTCGCTCGTGAAACACCTCCACAACGGACGTTATTCTTCTTCTGTGGTTCAATGTACGCAACCGGATGTGCCCGGACTAGTGCCCGGAGCAGGAGGATCTGCTGTTCAGGAGAACCGCTGCTTACGTAACTATTACGGGATTTTCAGTGATCTCGTTGAGCCCCGAGATTACAATAAAACACAACGTTCTCAGCAGTGGCTGAACTGTTTGTTTAGAACCGTCAGGGCTTCATAAACAAGGTAATGACGCAGATACACACCAAAAAAAACAGCGATAATAGGAACTTCCGGTCTAGTTCCGCTTTAAACTGTTAAATCTGCCGCGGTCAAGGTGGTTTACGTCGTTTAATCCAAAGCGGCCGCTTACCTGTACTCGGCTCCCCAGCCTTTGACGAAGCTCATGCGGATGGTGCACATCCGGGTGAGTTGGTACACGGCCTCAAAGCCCTGGTTGACTGACTGGGCGAGCAAGGCAGCAAACTCCTGGTTGTTGAAAATCTTCAGATTACATCCTAGAGGGGGAATAAAAAAACATGCATTCAGATTCATGAAACACACTTGGTGGACACCTTTGGGGACACGATACATATTTTGTTGTGTTTTTCATTAAAAGTGACACTTTTAATCATCAAAAGAGTTGCAAAACGAAGAGAAAATATAGTCAAGACATTCACAAGATTAGAAGATCAGATTAGATAATCGCATGCTTTCGTCAAAGAACCTGCAAAACTGTTTTCATCTGTGCTAACATCATTGCACAAGGGTTTTCAAGGGTTTTCTAATCATCCGATAGCCTTCTAACGCGATTAGCAAACACAATGTACCATTAGAACACTGGAAATGGGCCTCTATACACCTATGTACATATTACATTAAAAAAACAGACGTTTGCAGCTAGAATAGTCGTTTACCACATTAACGATGTATAGAGTGTATTTATGATTCATTTAATGTTATGTTCATTGGAAAAAAAGTGCTTTCCCTTCGAAAATAAGGACATTTCTAAGTGAGGCCAAACTTTTGAACTGTAGTGTATGTTCTATGAATCATTTTTAAAGCCTTGAAAGTGACAAACTTAAGCCGTTTGGCAGCAAAAGTAATTTACAATTCACTAGTAGTCCGAATTGAATTCAATAGTCTTCTGAGCACATAAAACGGGGAAATAAAACAAACTGCAAATCAAATTTAAATCAACACTAGGTAACTTTTAAAACGATAAAAGCAGATGTTTAACGATTTCTGGGTCTTTATAACTGTTTGTAACCTCAGTTCAGGATTACTTTCCCTGTTTTTGGCAGTCTGAGGCTCCGTATTCTCGCTGCTATATTTCCATTTTTTAAAAAAAAAAAAAAAGCTTACATTCTGCTGCAGAAACTTCATGATTTTAAAGTCTGCCACAAAACTGAGAGGTTGAATATGCTGCTGGCTCTGTTGGGCAGAAATGGAGACCTTCGAAAGTGACATTAAAACTTATTTTCAGTTTCACTTCAACGTTTTGGTCTCATAACAGTAGTCCTTGTTCTTATTTTTCATCATCGCTGCTTCCCAATATTTCTCGTCATGGCAGAGAATCCAGCTTCCTGTGTACACTGGCACATGATGCATCATTAAGTTACACACTTCTCACAGTTTTGTGCAAAAACAGAGGTCCAGGTGCGGGGCGGGAAATGAAAGAGGCTCCATTCTCCTTATTACAAGTCAGTAAGCCATTAAAATGATTTTGAAACGCTAACTTAAAGGCGTTTGTACATCTATCTCTTGTTTTGTGTCTCTGATTCCACACACACACACACACACACACACACACACACACACACCTGGAGGGATCTTGCAGACTGTGGCAGGGTGCCAGCCGTAGCGCTGGTTACAGTTGGGGCTCTGGACAAAGATGGCGCTGTCGCTGAGACACTCTGCAAACACTTCCCCTCCGATGTAATAGAGCCGCACGCCGCGGCCTTGAGAGGAAACAAGACGGAACAAAAAAACACGCAGTGAGGACGAGGGAGAGGTGACGACGTGACGCGACGCGACGTCGTGACGTTTGAGTGGAACACTATACCGATGTGTCTGCGCGTCAACTCCACGGACGCGTTGCGGTTGACGTTGGACAAAAGGCCGAGGCAGAAACGCTCCGAGTTGGAGGGGTCGGTGAATCCGTCCACGGTCAGCGACGGCTGCGAGGCGTGGAAGGTCTCTCCTACTCGCTGGTTCAGCTCGTAGTATGAAATAGAGCACCAGAAGGCCGGCTCACAGTACGTCACAGGCTGAAGGTCTGACACACACACACAGAGAGAGAGAGACAGTTTGATAACAGAGTAGAAACAGGAGAGAATCATTCACTTTAACTCTACTGCTTTATCCTACACATGAGGGTTGCAGGGCCTCTGGAGACAATCCCAGCTGACACAGGGACGAAAGGTCAATTTTGAGAGTCCAATCGATTATTAATCGATTACTAAATTAATCGTCAACTATTTCGATGATCGACGAAAAGTTTTTTTCATGATTAAAACAAGATTTCTGGTTGTTTTAGCTTCTTAAATGTGGATATTTTCTTCTTTGCTTTGCTCTTGCTTTTCTTTACATAACAAAGAAATCATTAAGACTGAATCATTTAACATTCGAGAACAACAAAAGTTGGAAAAAAAGCCTATAAGAATGTTGAAATATTATTGAGAAAGTAGTAGTAGTATACAATAAAAAGTAGCGGTACTAGTTACGAAATAGTGTAATTCACATGCTAGTTGCTGAAATGTGCAGTTATCATTAAAGTGCTTGAAATTGTACATGAGGATGGAGACAAATGTAAAACCAGAGCAGGTGCCAGTCTGAGTTGAATAAACGGTGGAGAAAAGCAATGAAGAGCAAAATAGAAAGAGGCGTAAAAAAAAGGGGGCTGAGGAGGAGGACGAACGTAGAGAAGGAAGAAAAACACTAGCAAAGAAAACATTAGGCTGAAACTTGCGTCACAAGATGTCAAACCCATACGCTCGTTTCCCCGAATCTTTGACCAGACAAAATGTGGAAACTCAGAACCTCAGTGATGGAGACGCCGGAGCCAAGATGGTCAAATTACAGGCTTATCCAGCATAGTTTTCAGTAACTTTAACTGGTTCTGGTGCTTTGCTCGTCCCCCCCCCCCTCCTCCCCACCTCCTCCTCGACAGTCTAACATTTTGTCCTTGACTTTGAAGTTTCACGACAGATCTGGATAATGAAACGGGTGTGATTTTGTTATTTCCCCGGGAGCCGTGCAGCCGCGGCCTCCTGGAGTTTTTCCCGTCCTGATAGAATAAATGTGGGATATTGTCAGTGATGTTAGTGTTGGCAGGACGCTGTCACGGCCTGTTTAGCAGCTCACGTGGAGCGGGAAAAGACAAAGGCTTCTTTCAACACCTGGTTTCCTCCTCCGACAATAATGGAGTTAAACAAACACAATCCCCAACTGGGAATTAACACACCATTGAACCATTTGTCAGAATGTGAGCACAGGCAGACACACACACACACAGAGAGAATAACACAAACACTGAGGCAGCACGGAAAACACACACATACACATACACATACACATAAACAACCCTTACCTAAGTTGCTGTGTGTGGGTGAAACGGGGTTCGGTGACAGGTTTGGGGAGCTGGTGTCCATGCTGTGGGTCATCTGGTGATCGCTGGTCTCTCCATCCTCACTGAGGTAGCCAGGTGGTGGCGTTTCTGAGTCACACACACACACACACACACACACACACACACACACACACACACACACACACACACACACACACACACACACACACACACACACACACACACACACACACACACACACACACACACACACACACACACACACACACACACACACACACACACACACACACACACACACACACACACACACACACACACACACACACACACACACCAATGATCAATCCCTCTCTTTACATTTTATTTATCATCTTATAGGGACCTAAAGAACTCTGAAACTCCCTGGTAAATATGACACATAACAGACAACAGTTACTTCCTTTAAATCAAAAATGTGAATGTTCTTTCATCAGCATTTTTTTCTGATTCGTACCTCCCTGTAGTTTGCATTATTTACTACGGTTGAGCATCCTCATGTTTACGTGCTTTCATTCTTTAATTATTGTGTTTCTATTTGTCAGGATATCAGAACTGTGGCCAAATTTATGAAAAAAATAAAAAAACAAATCATCTCCTTTTCTTTCACTCTAATTTGTGAGAATAGAGAATTTGTCTTTTTAAGTTACTATGTTAAGTTACTACGTTGCAATGCTGGGTGTTTCTCTGTTTCCACATTTCCTCCACGGCTGCCAAAGTGAAACACCTGGTCGTGGGTGTGTCAGCCAGACTTCCCTTTATATTTACAATGTCAAAAATGTTTCATGTCTCACTGACTGCGCTTAAGCAAACAGTGTTGGTAGTTCCCGAATGATTCATAGTGTCATATCCTTGGTCTTTAATGAAATATCTATTTGAGGGTAAACCATCAATCAATTTTTGCTTGTTTGTTTGTAATTTTGTGGTCTAAATTATAAAAAAAAGAACTGTATCGCACTGAATCGTATTCTACCGTAATAAAAAGTATCTTCCCTGAGTTGTATTGTAGCACATGTATCTACATATGCTCAACTGTAGTATAGTAACACTGCAAATATTAATATATTATATTACTATTAAAGCCTCATAATGTTTTGGAAATAGTTCAATATAAAATATTCACATACAAGTCAAAGTGTTAAAGATCAGTGACACTTAAAGCCTAAAAGTACTGTACTGTTTATAAGAGAAGTGTCGCACACATCATTTAAAAAACAAATGCATGTGCGTGTGCGTGAAGCCAAACAGTTTCCTCTACAGACATGTCAGTTCTCTCACTCGCTGATAAATCTGCCTTTTTTAAAAGCAACTTTCTCAAGGTCCAAGAGCAACTGATCTTTAATCGAGACGGAGAAATGGCACTTTGATTGCTTTCTTGCAAGTTCTTTGAAACACCAAAACCTATGACTAATAAACCAAACAAACCAATATGATGTCATAAAAAACCTGGATTTATATGGCACCTTTCAGGACGCAGAGAGGTTTTTGAGCCTTTTCTTTCTCCACTGTTAAACTCACACAAGGATTAGGTGGATTAGGACACTTCCTACATGCACTCGCGCTGGTACCTGGTATGTAGTTGCTCTGGGGCTCAATTCCAGCAGGGAAGTTGGTGTTTTCGGGGATTGAATGGCTGTAGTCATCGAGTGGCGGGAACTCGCTGGGAATTTCTGTGTGTCTGGGCACCAGCACAGGAGGGAGGACTGCACGACGGACAGAAAAACAGTCACAAACACAAACAAGACGTCTGGTTACACGTCTGGAAAAAATAAATAAATAAATAGATGTTTAATTCAACACATTTTACTAACAGAGCAATTATGTCAGGTGCATAAATATCTAGAGCTCTACGTGACGAAAATGCCCAACGGAATTTTGCCATTCACAGACAAACATATACATGTATATACATATAAATATATATATATATATATATATACACACACACATATATACGTGTATGTGTACATGCCAGTGTCTGCAGAGGAGGGAGTTTTAAAGGTGACATAGAGTGGTCCTGTTGCACATATATGTCAGTTATGGAGGTCTACTTACATATATGAACTTGTTTTTATGGTCAAAAACCTCCTAGTTGCTGTAAACTAGCCGATAGAAATCCTCTTTTCTGACAGTGTTTTTCTGCTGCGAGATTTCAGAGTGAACTTTCACCCCCAGAAGACAGAGTCTTGTGATTGGCCAGTACTATCCAGCACATCCGTTCTCAGAAGCGCAGCGCCCCCCTCTGGAAACGGCGGATGCACTGCTCCTCATTATCAAAACATTGTTTTAACAGTGTTTAAAAATAGCTTCTTCACGACTCCCCGCCGCAGTCCCTTTTATGACTTTAAACCGGAGTCAGACCCAGAGTCAGAAGACACTGTTGCTCGTGAAACACCTCCACAACGGACGTTATTCTTCTTCTGCGGATCAATGCACGTAACCGGATGTGCCCGGACTAGTGCCCGGAGCAGGACGATCGGTTGTTCAGGAGAACCCTTGTTTACGTAACTATTACGGGATGTTCAGTGATCTCGTTGAGCCCCGAGATTACAATAAAACACAACGTTCTCAGCAGTGGCTGAACTGTTTGTTTCGAACCGTCAGGGCTTCATAAACTAAGGTAATGACACAGATACACACCAAAAAAAACAGCGATAATAGGAACTTCCGGTCTAGTTCCGCGTTAAACAAGCTCCACGTTGCTCCGTACCTGGTGTCTCTACTCTCTGGTAATGGTACGGGTTGACGCACACTTCGTCCTTCTTGGTGTGGAAGGCGTACTCGCACAGCTCCACCGCCCGCAGCTCGTGGTGCGACTGCAGGTCGGGCCAGCGCCACAGGCGGCAGTAGATGACGTGGGGGAGACCTTTCCTGTGGGAAACCTGCAGGCGGCCATCGAGAGACCTGCAGACACAAGGCAGAAGAGGACGCAGAGGTTTGTCAATCATTTGAATGAAAAACAACACTTTCTGAAATTAAAACCCTATTGTTTGTCTCATGCTCAGGATATTTGTAACTGACGAATGAGTCAAAACTGAGTCTCCGAGTCACAGTAAGAAAACGTGTAGAAGTGAGTGGAGGAGTCTTCTTACTCACTGGTACTTTAAGCAGTAAGCATGTTCGTCACATAAGAGTTCACCACACAAACCACCACACACCACATCATCAAACACTCAGTGTACACTCTCATTTGATTCCCCCTCCCAGGGTCTTCTGCCTCATTATACAGTATATTATAATATTATTGAAGGTAGATCCACTTGTTAAGTACTATTTGTAGTAACATTAGGAATATGGACTTAATTTAGCTGGGGCTGCAATGATTATTTCAATGAATAGTCACATATTTTGGTAATCAATTAAACTGTTTAAGTCTTTAAAGAAAAACAAGCTTTCTGATTTTCTGTAGCTTCTTAAATGTGAATATTTTATGGTTTCTTTGCTCCATAATAACTTTATAATAACTTAAATATAACTATAATAACTTCACTGACATTTTACGGACCAGTTCTCGATTAATTTAGAAAATAATCGACATAATAATAATGAAAATAATAATCAGTCACAGCCCTGAATTAAGCAAGTGTGCGAATTCTGCATATTATGCACTATCCTGATTCAACACACTTGATATTAATATTAATAACTACCATATTATATTACTATATATAATAACACTGCTGTTATAAGTTGGGTCCCGGCTGGTTTTTTTAAGGGCTGGTTATGAGGTGATGTCTAATAATAACAACAACAACACACTGGTAACATGATTACAGTACAACAGGAAGTCCACAGTGTTGTATGACATCTGCATTCATCTGCTGTGCTGCATGACTTTGATATTACAGAATGACTTAATGTGGTGACAGAGAATAATCTCTGAACACATCGTCCCACTAAAGAAAGAAATATCATCACCTTCTTATGTTAGAGGCGAGACCACAGCTCTCTCTTTCACTCACTCACTCACTCACACAAATACAGAGTAAGGGTCAAAGGCTTAAGCTGGAGCACTTCAGAAAGGACAAGCATCTGTCCTTAAATAAAAACACGGGCTGTGCACTGTCCAACCACTGAAAGCTCCACCAGTGTCAAGCCGGGTCAACCATTATGTCGTTTTAATTTTTCATGGCTCAAGCTTTTATTCGCCGTCTGCGTTTCAAATGGGGCCAGGGCGTGTGTGTGTGTGTGTGTGTGTGTATGTCGGGAAGAGCTTAATGTGCACAAAAGCATAGTTAATGTGCATACACGAGCATACGGGAGCTTAAAGAAGAAGACCGGAAGAATAAAAAGATGTTTTAAATGTCTAAATGAGTCACAAACCTTCACCCAAATGTCTAATGAGGAAACAAACCCTCAGTCATAATGTTGAGGAAGTGCTGCTGTGAAAAACATTAACAAACTGTTATACATATCTATAAAAAACAGCAGAGAGTTTAAAGTTAAAGCTGCAGTAGGTGACATGTGCTTTGATCAACAGATAAAGCTCACATAGAGTGGTCCTGTTGCACATAAATGTTAGTTATGGAGGTCTACTTACATATATTAACTTGTTTTTATAGTCAAAAACCTCCTAGTTGCTGTGAACTAGCCGATAGAAATCCTCTTTTCTGACGATGTTTTTCTGCTGCGAGATTTCAGAGTGAACTTTCACCCCCAGAAGACAGAGTCTTGTGATTGGCCAGTACTATCCAGCACATCTGTTCTCAGAAGCGCATCGCCCCCCTCTGGAACGGCGGATGCACTGCTCCTCATTATCAAAACATTGTTTTAACAGTGTTTAAAAATAGCTTCTTCACGACTCCCCGCCGCAGTCCCTTTATGACTTTAAACCGGAGTCAGACCCAGAGTCAGAAGACACTGTCGCTCGTGAAACACCTCCACAACGGACGTTATTCTTCTTCTGTGGTTCAATGTACGTAACCGGATGTGCCCGGACTAGTGCCCGGAGCAGGACGATCGGTTGTTCAGGAGAACCGCTGCTTACGTAACTATTACGGGATTTTCAGTGATCTCGTTGAGCCCCGAGATTACAATAAAACACAACGTTCTCAGCAATGGCTGAACTGTTTGTTTCGAACCGTCAGGGCTTCATAAACAAGGTAATGACGCAGATACACACCAAAAAAAACAGCGATAATAGGAACTTCCGGTCTAGTTCCGCTTTAAATAATAATCTTCACCATAATGTAAAATAATAAATAATAAAAAGAGACTTAATGAGACTCCTAAATACTTTGCTTTTACAGATGGAAACGAGGCCCGTGACGGGAGACTTTGACCAGATTTCCACCTCCAGTGGATGCTAAAGGAGTTACACAATATACACAATAAAAGCCATGTCAACATGATTTCAGAGTTGGGGAAAATGTGTCTTTCTTCATAATAAATGGCATCTCACTGAACAAACTGCCCTGGTGGGTGATAGTGTTAGCAGAATCATGCATGGCATCACTGCTGTCACAGAAGGGGGAAGTGAGCAATATCTTATATATATATATATATATATATATAACAAAATCTCAACACAATCTACATCAACCAACACAGAGAAGACAAATGAGCACTTTGGGTTCTTCTTCAAATAAGAACAAAATCACTGTCAAAACGTTTGAATTATTTAATTGTGCCTTTTGGTTTTGCAATTTGATCTATTTTGGTCAGTGTTTATGATTCCCTGTGATCACTGTTCCTCTTTTCTATTGCAGTGTTTGGCACGAATTAAGTCAGAATTTATCGACACCGTTTCCCTTTACTGCATTTGCGCAATTTTGTGTAATTTTAGTTTTTCACAGAAGTGACGGCAATTTAGGTTAATAAAGCTGGGCAAAAAATAAATCAAACGTTAAAAAAAACTGCTAGGGGAGCTTTAAAATACAGCGACAACATCACAGAAAAGGCAGCTGAAAAAGTGAATCATAGGAAATATTCCGACGGTCACGACGCCACGTGGGAAACACATGAAAAATGCATTTGCGCAGAGGAAAATTGATCACACTCACAAAACCAACCATACGAGACAGAAATATATTCTTCTTTATAAAAGAATGAACTGTGCAACATTTCTCTGATGTGGTTCACAAAAACCGTTTAAAGAGAGAATAATGTTGTTGTGATGTGTGAGGTGTTTACTTCACTTTGGAGCAAAATATGTAAAAGAAATGATTGTTCAGACTGTGAACTGGTCAGACAGGACTGTTGGGTGCTGCTGAGTGGGTGTTTGGTGGGGCTGAACTTTGTGTGGGCTGAGACAGACAGACAGACAGACAGACAGACAGACAGACAGACACAAACTGCAATGACATTACTGGCTGTTTTGGTGTCCTACTTCATGTCCTTGTCTTTGTAAAGCCCCTTCCAGTCAGTGTTTTCAGGGAACACAGTTACAGTAATAATATGGCATGGTATGACTCACACTAATGAAATAAACTGACCCACAGTACAGTCCACTTGAAACATTGAATGTGACCTAATTTTGCAGTGAACAACAATGAACGACATTGCCACTGCTATAGGGCATTATTGTTTACTACATACATAATATACTGTTGCCATGACAACTACTACAAATCAGGATCATTTATGCAATGTCTTGCATGACAAACACATCACATAACACACGAGTCATAAACAAACCCAAATTCTTCATTGAACCAAAGTCGCCCAAAACGTGTTTCTTTCAGGGTGATACACAGGGTTACACCAATATAGTAAACAAACACTTTCCTCACTAAAGAGTCTTAAAAGAGAAGAAAAATACTTGGGTTTTTGGGCTGTAAGGGATTTTCTTGACTGGTCACTTGTTTCCTGATAAATGATGGCACACTTCACTCCATTCACGCAACAAGCCTCTGGCGGCCTCTGCTGGTCAGATTGACAAGTGTGGAAGCACAAACAAACAGAGCCACTAAAAACAATACTGATAAATACAAGTTAAGTAGACATGGATTCTTCTTCTGCGCGGGTTAGCGAAAACTTGGATCGACAATGTCGCATTACTGCCATCGTCTGGAATTGGAAAACTCCACAACAATATTCAGTAACGTCTCGATCTGACACTGGCCCAAAATTACAGGATTGGATATCGGAAAAAGAAAAGCATAAAATCCGATTGCGGTCCAAAAAACACTAAATATCACTTAAACAGTAGCACGGGTGGAATGCAGTCATGTGGACTTATTTTCAAATAAAATAGGACAAACATAAAATACAAGAGTGTAAGATACTCAAAGGCTGTCAATGTCAGACACAAAAAATACTACTATACTGATCCATCCTTATTTAAAGGTCCCGTATTATATCCTATTTCTGCAAGTTTAAAGCTCACATAGAGTGGTCCTGTTGCACATATATGTTAGTTATGGAGGTCTACTTACATATAGGAGGTTTTTGACCATAAAAACAAGTTAATGTTTTTATGGTCAAAAACCTCCTAGTTGCTGTAAACGAGCCGATAGAAATCCTCTTTTCTGACGGCGTATTTCTGCTGCGAGATTTCAGAGTGAACTTTCACCCCCAGAAGACAGAGTCTTGTGATTGGCCAGTACTATCCAGCACATCCGTTCTCAGAAGCGCAGCGCCCCCCTCTGGAACGGTGGATGCACTGCTCCTCATTATCAAAACTCCCCGCCGCAGTCCCTTTTATGACTTTAAACCGGAGTCAGACCCAGAGTCAGAAGACACTGTTGCTCGTGAAACACCTCCACAACGGACGTTATTCTTCTTCTGCGGTTCAATGTACGTAACCGGATGTGCCCGGACTAGTGCCCGGAGGAGGACGATCGGTTGTTCAGGAGAACCGCTGCTTACGTAACTTTAAGCTAGTTCCCTTGTGTCCTAATGAACATGTCCGTGACATGCTTTGGTCAAAATACCATAAGGATGAAACACCACAGCAGTTCAATCATTCTGCCAAAACAGCCCTGTTCACAACGCTCGGTTTAGCAGTATCTCTTAAAAAAAAAAAAGTAAAACGAAAGTTTAAGGACAGGAAATGACATCAGCAACAGAGGCTACTGGGAGTTGCAGTTAGCATTTGGATGGCTCATTTTCAGGCTCTAGCAGGCACATTGTTGTATGTATGTATGTATGTATGTATGTATCCACTGGACAGATAAATCCTTTGAGGCTGGATGTTTGTGTAGGACTCTGTGCTGCACTGTGGAGCCAAGAATAGAACTTTTCGAGGACTACGCTGACTTCTGGTTTTCGGATACTGTTGCCCTCGCCAGCACTCTCGTGTGATTTACGGACAACGCGGAGCTCCGTGAGACAACAATTCCAGGAATTTAGCGTCTTGTGACGTCCCAAGGAGCAAAGAGGTCAACATCGTGTTTTATCTCCTGTACTTAGATTGAGGAGGACCACAAAAACATGAGTGAGTCATCTTTTTTCACACTTTGCCAACTGGTAGAGCCTCCAGAGCCCCAGATATATGGATTTAAATGATTAAAAAGTAGATTTAGCATAATATGGGACCTTTGAAATGCAGAAATTGTGCATTTGCTTTGTATGATCAGTGGGTTTTAAGATGTTGTGTATATGCTGACGATGCTGCTATATCCTTGAGTTCTATACTTGTGCCCTCATCTACTGTTATTTTTTAAGTTTATTCCTTTTTACACAAGGAAGAAAATGTGTACCTAAACAACCTCAGTTTTTCAGTGCAGAGAAAAATATCAGTATCGATTATTGGCGCAAGCAGTGTTATGTTAGTATATCGCCAAAAAGTCCAATATCGCGCATCCCTAAAACTGCTGTTTATCCGCCAATAAAAAATAAAGGAAACAAACGCAATCACTGTATAGTACATTGCGCCACACTGACTAATTTTATTGACAAGATTTACGAGATTATGCGGGAAAAAAACATCATCCTGACGGTAAAAACCACTCCTGCACCAGCACCAAGCCTCAGCCTGTCGGTTAGAGGGGAGAGTCAGTCACAAACAGCCAAACTCTCACTCTGCAAAACACTTTCAATGATTCAACACTCAGAGTCAGCTGCAGCTATGCAACAGAAAGAGGCACGTGATCTGAAGTCATCCAAGAATCCAAAAAAACTCAGGCCAGCAGCTTTCATCCTTCAGCCTCTCCCTGAAGCTGGTCAACACAGGCTGATTTTATTTACAGATCACAACGCTGACTATTTGACTACTTGCACAGCAGTGATGGAGCGGCAGAAAAGATGCATTTTGGCATTTAACGATGATGTCATAGATACTGGATGGACATGGTTCTCTCATAATTTGAGGGAAACAGAATATCACATTTTCTTTGTGCCATAAATCTGCAATACATTTGAGACAAAAGCACAGTTCCACAACGGGAAAAGAGAGGATTATAGAGGACTAATATAAACGTGAATGAATGGTTTACTGTCGTCATTGTACTGAGCAATCAGACCAGAAACATTGCACTTTCAACATGTGCACTATACATATCTTGGTGCAACAGAAGAAGTATTGGTCAGGCAATTGTAAAAGACCTTACACTTAGATTTAAATTATTACGTTTATTAAGAAATGTAGTTCGTTTTTATTAGAGTTTCATGTGTTTATTTCAAGGATGTAAACAGGATATTAAGGTGTTTGGCTCCTCACTGTCTGGGTCAATACTACTGTACACTTAAATATTTGTTTATTTATTGCGAGTCATATGAACATAGCAGTATTCAACAATGTTATTGCATACTGTACTGCACGTTTTTTCTTATACCTTGCAGCCAAAAAGTTGTCTATTTCAACCATAAGTGATTTTAATATATGACAAAATATACATTTTTTAACTTAAGAGGTTAAAACTTGTCCAGGGAGTGTTTTATTGAAATAAAATAAAATAGCTTTTTATGCGTATTATGACGGAGCCTCTTTAGACCATCTGCGCTGACTTTTGCATGGAGGACACGAGACAAATCACTGACATTTCTCTGTCACACGAGAAATTGATGTACGAGAATGAAAGGGACAAATTGGTATTGATTTTTCTTTGCCGTGGGGGATATTGTGTCAACCTCATTGTGTGTGTGCCATGAAGCCGAGGCTGAACCTGACCTTTGAGCCCAAACCAGCGCTGCATCTCTCTGTGTGAATGGCACACACACACACACGCACACACACACACACTTTTACACTTAAACACTCAGAGCAGTGACGGTGTGTGCCTGTGAGATACAATAACTGTGTAAAGAATGTTGTCAGAAAATGGAAAGGAGTGCTGAGGTGAGTGACTGTGACGAGGAGGAAAGAGTAGTAGTAGTACACACATTTTAGAAGTGTGTGTGTGTGTGTGTGTGTGTGTGTGTGTGTGTGTGACTCATAGAAGAGACCGAGACGGAGCAGATTGAGCTTTTTTACTGAGCTGAGGAGGAGGGGGCAAAACAAACACACCGAGGCATGCCCGGTTACGCTCACAGACACAAACATATACACTCTGTGTGTGTGTGTGTGTGTGTGTGTGTGTGTGTGTGTGTGTGTGTGTGTGTGTGTTCAGACTGACTTTGGTCTGGGAACACAAACACACAAACACACTACGCTCTCTCTCTCTTGCTCCTCGCGGGCTGCGACCTTTTGACAAGAATCTTTCACAACTCTCTGCCAAGCTTTGAAGTCTAGGCTCACAAAATGAATTTGAAAAATGTCAAAAGACAAGAGTGAGAAACACGACGCCTGTAGGAATCTTTCGCGCATCAAGTCATTAAACAAAATTCTTGTGTAATTTAAAATAAAATAAAAAAATGTCTGCAAAAATACTTCAAAACACTAACCCCCCCCCTACAAGAGCGCAGGGAGAGTGGGGAGGACAAAGGTGGTGATGGATAAAGAAAGGAGGCTGCAGCCGGACAATGGGTCTGGCAGACTGTCTCAACAGCTCAGGGCAGCTCACAGTGTCTGTGACTGAAAACACCCCTCCCCTTTTCCTCTCCTCCGTCTGTCCCACTATCCCTTCCATCCCAGTAACTGAGAGTGGGGTGAGGGTGGACGTGAGGATGTGGGGGAGTTGAACTGGCTTCTGTGAACTTTCATAAAGTCTGTGGCCAGACTGTAGCGCTGTGGTCCAATGACCTTCGAGCAGAGGCTGCTGCTGTCTTCCAGCAACAACATGTAACGCATGGGTGTCAAACTCTGGCCCGCGGGCCAAATTCGGCCCGCCGTGTAATTTCATTTGGCCCTTGAGGCAATATCAAATTAACATTAGAGCTGGCCCGCCGGTATTATACAGCAGCAATCGCGCTGAGTTTAGCCGGCGATTTGGCAACTGATGGTCAGTATAGCGGTATTTTCAAATTTATTAGCTTGTGGAAAAAGTAAATGTTGATATTTACCTCAGAAGGCTGCAAATAGAAAAGAGGCATTCAATTTTTTATTTAAATTTTATTTGATATGCCATTGATATTTTTTAATTATTATTATTATTATTATTATGTGAAACTCGATTTTGCATGTCACTATAAAGTTATATAAGCCTTGCTTGTTCAATATTCAATGCAAAACTTGTTTGGGTCCCTATTAAAAGGTTAATTTGTTCAACCTTGGCCCGCGGCTTTGTTCAGTTTTAAATTTTGGCCCACTCTGTATTTGAGTTTGACACCACTGATGTAAGGTGACAAATCACACGCTAATTCACAAGAAGGGAATTCATTTAATTTGGTTCAAAAAAGCTGGCCACGCGTCCACTTCACCAACTCGTGAATTTCTGGGCATTTTAAAAAGGGGTATTTGGCGATCGCAGTGCTAGAACGCAACCGTGTCGGTGGACTCGTGTTCTCCTCGAGAATCTGGACCTGCTTCTACTCAACTTAACCACCGAAGACTCCAAACGTCACATTAACGAGCAGAGTTTAACCCGGTGTGTAGCTGCTCTTCTATTACTGTGCCATCACTTCACAGATTCTGCAGCAACAGTCTGTGTCATTTCACTCGGAGGGAGGATGTTTATTTAAGTTTTTAGAAAAGTTGGGCAGCATCTGCTTTCAGTCACGGTCAGATGACGCCGTTAATGTATTTAGTGGTGTCTCTGGTGAGGGTTGTAGCTTTGGTTGTTTATGTAGAATATATAAACCTAACATTAGGTAAAATACAATAGTTTGTATTTGATTTAGTAGGGTTAAATAATTCAGGAAGGCTAATCTAGAGTATGCTTAAAGGGGAAATAAGTAGTTTATAGTGCCATCTTGAGGAGAGGCTGAAATTTACAACAAAGAACTGCTCCTCTGCTCACCCCCTCCCTTCCCTGAGCGCTACGGTGTCCTCAGCAGGTCAAATGTCGTCCTCGTTGTCTTTCTCCGTGTCAGCAGATGAGGTTCGTGAGGCGAGGGAGAGGGCGGAGCTACCGCGGCCGTAGCAGACGAAGCGGCGAGAGTGGAGGCGGGACTTCAGCTACAAGTAAAGAGACGCTTGATTTGTTCTCTCGCGTTTGTCCTTACAGGCTCCGGTAGAAACATGGCGTCTCGCTGCTAACAGTGGTTATGCGACCGTGGCCCGCGACCATGTTATTTTACATGACTTTTTGGAACACTACGAAAATGAAACAAAAAATATTATACAGCAACTAGACAATGCAGGAGCACATAATATGTATAAAAAAGTGGATTCTGGGTTATATAAACCCATAAATACTACACAGTGTCCCTTTAAGACACCGTGTAGTGGTTTATAATAGTACGAGAGACATAACTAGTCATTTATTGCTTTTTGGGGGATTGAGAGCAAGAATAAACACATTTTTAGATCAAACAATCAAACTAGAGACTTGTGAAGGATAAAAAATAATGATGTTCATAGAAAGGCATCATTAAGAAAGTCAGTTTGGTTTATAAATGCTACAAATATCACACATATTTTATCATCGTGGTCCAGAAGATTTAACGTGTGGATACATTTAGCACACACACACACACACACACATACACACACTCCCACTCTCTGGAAAAGCCATCAAACTTCTCTTTTTCATACAAAAGGAAGGGTGGGTGGTGGGTTGGCGGGGGCTTGCGGGGGTGAGCGGAGCATACCAAGAATAGAGTGTGAGAGAAAACTAAGTCCCACAGGTGATATCATAGGGCTGGAGTGTGCAGGGAGCAGAGAAGGAGGGATCTAATGTGGAATAAGAAACCAGGAGACAGACGACTGGCAAAGGCGAGACGACAAATAACAGAGTCTGGGCTCAAAGCACTGGGAGACGATAGAGCACTGGCAAGCGTTAGTTTTACTGCTAACAGTCAATGAGTTGAGCAGCCCTGCCTCGTCTTTTTCAGAATCAAAATGATGAATGAGTGAAATTACTCCAGATGCGAGTCATCAATAAATTCTTCCCTGCAGCCGAGCTGATGTTTATTTCCAATGGTAGCGACTGTAGAGACGTTCACAGGCCAGAGTTTGTTTTACTGTTGAACGTGATTTAATAAACAGGCTTTTTTTTTCTTTAACCAGACACACACTAACACTAATATGAAGTATAATGGTTATTGGTTAAGTTTATTCTGCTGTGATGAACGGTTGTGGGGGGGGGGGGGTTGTCGGACTTTTTTTTTTTTTTGTACCACATGTTTTATCACCACTCTGTGACATTCCCTAACCCTGGGGGCTGCAGCTGCATATGCAGTATAACTTACAGCTAAAAATAAATTCATACCTAACCTACATACACTGCTGATGACGTGCGCGACGCAATTCACGTTTACCTAAAGGAAACTCTTTGTTCGTCTGGCTGTAAACCGAGGATGAGCATTCGACCTTCTCCGGTTACAACATGCACTCTAACTTGTCGGACAGTAGATTCTTCTATTTAAACAAAGGGTTTTGTCACACATTGTGAGTACACTTATGTTTGTCAAGTTTTTTTTTATATAATGGATGTTGGAGAAAGAGGCAAAATATATAAAATTTGATTTGAATGAAAATAACCTGAGAACAAGAGCCTTACTGCGTGGGTTTTCTCCAGGTTCTCCGGGTTCCTCCCACAGTCCAAAGACATGCAGATTTGGGGATTAGACAAATTGGACACTCTAAATTGACTGTAGGTGTGAGTGTGAATGGTATGTTTGTCTCTGTGTCCTGTGATGGACTGACAACCTGTCCTCCTGGGTTTACCCCTCCTATCGCCCTATATCAGTTGAGATTCCTCATGGACGGATTTGAATGAAAGATCTTGCAAGAGGTCATCATAAAGAATGATAATCCAGATATTTTTCAAATATGCATCTATGCTGCGAGTACTAGGTAGTACTGGTCCATTTTGTAAACATAAGAATAACCCCCCCCGCTCACCCCTTCTCTTCACATTCCACCAAAATATGTCTTTCCTCTACATTCAAATAGCTCATTTCCACTTCATAATGTCCATAAAGCAACACTGTAGCCTAAATTCCAAATAGAAAGCTCAATGTAAGGCTATGAAACCCTCATCATACACTTATACAGACACAAACTGGACCTTTATGTGATAAAAGTATGCTTTAAAGCTCACATAGAGTGGTCCTGTTGCACATAAATGTTAGTTATGGAGGTCTACTTACATATATTAACTTGTTTTTATGGTCAAAAACCTCCTAGTTGCTGTGAACTAGCCGATAGAAATCCTCTTTTCTGACAGTGTTTTTCAGCCGCGATGTTTCAGAGTGAACTTTCACCCCCAGAAGACAGAGTCTTGTGATTGGCCAGTACTATCCAGCACATCCGATCTCAGAAGCGCAGCGCCCCCCTCTGGAACGGCGGATGCACTGCTCCTCATTATCAAAACATTGTTTTAACAGTGTTTAAAAATAGCTTCTTCACGACTCCCCGTCGCAGTCCCTTTTATGACTTTAAACCGGAGTCAGGCCCAGAGTCAGAAGACACTGTTGCTCGTGAAACACCTCCACAACGGACGTTATTCTTCTTCTGCGGTTCAATGTACGCAACCGGATGTGCCTGGACTAGTGCCCGGAGCAGGACGATCGGTTGTTCAGGAGAATCGCTCCATACGTAACTATTACGGGATTTTCAGTGATCTCGTTGAGCCCCGAGATTACAATAAAACACAACGTTCTCAGCAGTGGCTGAACTGTTTGTTTCGAACCGTCAGGGCTTCATAAACAAGGTAATGACGCAGATACACACCAAAAAAAACAGCGATAATAGGAACTTCCGGTCTAGTTCCGCTTTAACACATTTAGTTCAGGTCAGCTAACCAGTGCTGTAGTTCTGAATTTTAAAGTCCGTCACTTGAGCTCATTTCTAAATCTTCTTTTTCTTTCTAAAACTTCACCTCCCTCACGTCAGGTTTCCCCCCCCACATATCCAGCTGTGGTCCAGCACCCGCAGCAATCAGCGGCGGCCGGTGGAGCACAAAGGCAGGTTTGTTGTCTGGTGAACGTGCGTGTGAAAGTGTGTGTGTGTTTTTCTGCGTCGTGCACACACACACACACACTCCTCCGCAGATAGTGAGGCGGCCGAGGCCAAGTCAAGGCAATGCTGTCTTTCTAACCCCCAACCCTCCCCCCCCCTCTTCGCCCCGGGTGCATGCCGCAAACCAAACAGCAGCCCACGCCCTCCTCAAAGGCCTGGCATGCAGAGAGAGCATTTCTCTGAGCTGACTAACCACACACACACACAGACACACACAAAAAAAAAATATTAGTGCTGCACTCAATGGCGTGACAGTAGCTGGTACATTGTTTATAATCGACAATGACTTATTGCACGAGTTTAAATTCCGTATCATATTGAAAAACATGATATTTCTTATATAAACACCACTCTATACGTCCGTTATCCAAGAATCCGTAACATCAGCGTCGTGATGTCACACACTTACTGCGTCATTAGCAGCCACAGCAGAGGCCAACGAGGTCTGACTCATTCAGGTTTTCGAGGTCATACAGTCTACGGGTTGCAACGAGGTAAACACTGAAACGCAGGTACACGCAGGCAAGTGTCCCGTTTCTGCGCAGCAAATCAAACAATGACAGGAATCCTGAACGCTGCTGAAGAGGGTAAGTCATTACAGCAGCCAGTCGCACACACACACACACACACACACACACACACACACACACACACACACACACAGACAGACAACACACATAAACTCCCCGTGACCTGTCTTGTATTGCGTCTGCGGCGGACAATGCTGTCTCGGGTGACTCACGGTGTGGTACCTGGCGTGAAAGCTACTCAAGTGAGTGACAGACAGACAGTGTGTGTATGTGTGTGTGTGTGTGTGTATAAACGAACAAACAACTGTGATCGCACCGAAGCACAATTATGATGAAAGTTACAGAAAAACAGCAAGGAGAAAATCAGTGAAAATCTCTCCGTTACACAAATCTGCGTGAGTGATTTGTGTTGCGCCATCTAGTGGTGCCGCCGTTACCGCAGGCAGGCGGCAGCGGCTCGCTGGGCGTTGTTGCCCGATGATAGTGACAGTAGCATGGAAAGTCGGATTAAGATTACTGATAGAGGTATGTAATGAATGACTAATAAGTTTATTTTTAAAATGACCTTTTAACACAGTTCAAGAAATAAAGTACTGTGTTGTTATAGACTGATGTCTCTGTAACTTTGTAACTTAAAACATAACCTTCCACCGGTGTAAATTGAGAAAAACGGAGCAACATACATGAATTAAATGTTAAAAATCACATTAAAACACAAAGACAAAACTGCACACATTCTATGGAAAGTTTGCATTCAAACTACAGGAGAAGTGCGTCAAAAATGTCAGAAAACGTTGACAATTTTTGATTTCTTTTGTTTGATGGAGCCAAGAATCCAGGAAATATTCTTAAGAAGAAACTGAAAAACCAAAGAGCTTGTTCTAATTATTGAAAAAAAAAAACACAAATTTAGTAATCAATTACTAATCAATTAATCGCATAATCGTTGCAGCCCTGATTGACATTCAGTTACTTAAATGTGATGAGAGAAAGAGAAAATGTAACATAGTTTTATGGCTATTTCTAAATAATGAAGAGCTCCTAAGGCAATGTACTCATCTATCAACAGAGAGCTAACACATTTGTGATAGCTAATAATTTGTCTAGCAATGATGATGATAGACAAATTACTGACCTGAATCCAAGTCTATATTTAAGTGAAATCTCCATCTATCTTTGGTTTTGTCCTGCAAACACATTAAACTTTATGTACAGTATGGAAAGTACAGGTGTGGTATAACGCAGGCTGCGTGTTTCATGTAGTCTTTCACCCAGAAACATGCAGACACACGCCTCTGGAAGTCAAACTACTGTCTGAAATCTGTTCCATCTCGGCTTTGAGTGAGTTACTTTATTTTCATGTAAACCACACCAACCACCTCCCTTCCTTTGATAAGCCCGGAGAATCCACCATGCTGGCACTTGCCAAGTGTTCTGCCCTCGTTTCGTCTTTTATCTAAACCCTTGCTTTCTGGTTCCCCTTGCTCTTTGACATTCTGATCTTCTCAAACTTCAATCGAAATTTCTCGCCTCTATTTAAATTCAGCATACTTCCGTCTGTCTCAGTGAAACACATTCCTCCACTAGGATGACAGGTTCTCCCTCCAGCAACCGCAAACACACTGGGAATCCCCCTGCTTCTGTTTGGTGCTCTATATTCTGCCTTTATGAGTCAACTGATGTGTAACTGCCAAAAGTTTAGAAATATTAGGGCGCTTTCACGTCTATATTTCGATTGCTTTGGTCAGAAAAATGTTACAACGTAGCAAACGGACGTGGGTACGGTTTGCTTTTACATATGCACAGTTCTAAACGGACCAAAATAGAGAGTGACCATCGAAACCGGAAACAGACTAACCCCCGATGATTTCCATCAGGCGCGTCACCGCCGCGGAACATAAGAGCTGCGATCACCGGAGCTGATCGCTGGCAGCGCTAAATATGGTTGGCCGATGACGAGCCCGGTGGAAATTCGGGGTAATCCTGTATCTCATCTCATACCCGTAATGCATTAAAGGTACAATATGTAGTATTTATGGGTTTATATGACCCAAAATCCACTTTTTTATACATATTATGTGCTCCTGCATTGTCTAGTCGCTGTATAATAGTTTTGTTTCATTTTCGTAGTGTTTCAAAAAGTCATGTAAAATAACATGACCGCGGACCGCGGTTGCATAGCCACTGTTAGCAGCGAGACGCCATGTTTCTACCGGAGCCTGTAAGGACAAACGCGAGAGAACAAAACAAGCGTCTCTTTACTTGTAGCGGAAGTCCCGCCTCCTCTCTCTCCGCTTCGTCTGCTACGGCCGCGGTAGCTCCGCCCTCTCCCTCGCCTCACGAACCTCATCTGCTGACACGGAGAAAGACGACGAGGACGACATTTGACCAGCTGAGGATACCGTAGCGCTCAAGGGAAGGGAGGGGGTGAGCAGAGCAGCAGGTCTTTGTTGTAAATTTCAGTCTCTACTCTAGATGGCACTATAAACTACTTACTTCCCCTTTAAATTATACCGTTTTGTCCCATTTGGTTTAGTTGCTTTCCCACCAGAGGAACTGTACCAAAGTAGAGAAGATAAAGCGGTCCGAGACCACCCTGGTCGATTTGGTGCGCACCAAAGTGGCGAGATTACATTCACACCTACGCAAAACGAACCGAACCGAGGGACCAAACACGTTTGGTGCGAACCAAATGATGTCGGCGTGAAGGCACCGTTAGAAAAATAATTATAGTAAACCAGAAATTTGAGGATGTCGTCATTTTAGCTCTTCCATTTAAAATGGGTCGCTCTCAATCACAAAGACGTGTGTCGATAATTGTGGACTGGATGAACCGGTCGAAGAATTTTGCTTAAGTTACTCCTAATTGTCTTCCATGACAAAGACATTGCAGAGGACGATACCGTGTATCTGCGTGTTCTTGTCCTGGCCGACTTATTGTTGAGGTCATCGGTCCAAGAGACTTTTAGGTAGATGGACCAAAAATGCCCCGTGTTTCTGTGAAATGTTTTAATTTTTCTAGCCGTTTTGCAACGCACAGAGTTAAAATCTTGCTACCAATATATCCATCCATCCATCCATCCATTATCTACCGCTTTTTCCTCCACCAGAGAGTCGCGGGGGGTGCTGTGCCTATCTCAGCAGACATTGGGCGATAGGCGGGGTACACCCTGGACAGTTCGCCAGTCCATCGCAGGGCCACATATAGAGACAAACAACCATTCACTCACACTCTCACACCTATGGTCAATTTAGAGTGACCAATTCACCTAATCCCCATATCGCATGTTTTTGGACTGTGGGAGGAAGCCGGAGAACCCGGAGAAAACCCACACACACACGGGGAGAACATGCAAACTCCTTGCAGAAAGGCCCTTATTTTCCGAAGTTGTTCCAAACGGAACTCGAACCCAGGAACCCGGGTCTTCTTGCTGCAAAGGCAAGAGTGCTAACCACTACACCAACCGTGGGCCTACTAATATATATTTGGAAAAAATAAAAAAAACACTCAAACCAATTAATCAATGATCAAAAAAGTTGGGGATTCATCCCTGGCCTTGTCCTATGAAGAACAAAGAAAAATATGTTTTTCATGGATATAGCCCTTCTCACTCTTATAAATATAATAACAGTTTTCCCTGTTTTGTCACTTTTCCTCTGTGCCTTGGACTTGTTAACTCCCCACCTCCTGCCCTGACACGCATCAGAGTGAATCAGACAGTCGACTCGCTGCCAGGAGGGATGTGTGTGGACAAGACGAGAGCACTACCCTGCACAATTCTAAACCCAGAGTAAGTAAGTGTAGGTAGGTAGCAGCGAGGAATTCAGTCCCCCCAGGCTCTGTGAAAAGACACATGACACACACACACACACATAGAGTAAACACAGCATTCACTATTTACACCATTTATGTAAATAGTGTATATCACCATAGTTCCCACGCTAAACTGCTATTAGATTCTTGCTCTGTAAGCTCCTGATTATGCTCAACAGAAAACCTGTAGCACGTATGGGTTTGTCCTTCTCTATATTGGCCTCTGTTCAAACGTTCTGTAACTCAATGTTTGCAATGATTGGCATTTGGCATGCAACCTAAACACACTTCATCAAGTTATTGAAGGCAGTGTACCTGTTATCACCTGCCACGGTTCTGAAAACCTACACACACTTCATCAAGTTATTGAAGGCAGTGTACCTGTTATCACCTGCCACGGTTCTGAAAGTAGTATAACTTATGTGGTTTGTAAAAGTCGACGTTCAGATGATTCAAGTCCGCTTCATTAATGTCACGTCCCCAGTCAACACAGCATGATGTAGCACAAACCTAGTTTTGTACATGTCAATTATCTAAATGACTGATTCTCTTGACTGCTCAGGAGTCAGGAGTTTTCATTTAAGTTATTCACTGTGCAAAAAATAAATAAATAAAGGATTTCAGATGGGTTTTTTTTGACAGTGAACTCTTGATTAATCATGACACATTTCGGAAAGGCATGACTTGGGGCTCCGGGAAGCTGCGGTCATCAGGACATGATGACAGTCATCAGGAGATGATGACACATCCCCACAGCAGTAGTGACAGTGGCCTAGTTAGGTGTGGCAGGGAGGTAATTAGGTTAGATAAGACAGAAAGAGATGTTTGCCAGGCAAAAGTTGCAATAATTTTTTAAATTAAAATGAAAGTTTATTTGTTACCCGATTTACAAACTGCCCCCACAAAATGTTCAAATATCGAAAATGCACCGTTTTTGATGATTTCAGATGGTTCTCAGAGAAAGTTCTTTGCATGTCTGCAAGAACACAACGCTATAGAGTTGGGATTTCTTAACTAACACTTAATGTCTGCCCAGTTAAGTAGACCACCCAGGTGGAACCAGTGGTTAGAGTGATCACCTCTGGAGTGGGTGGTTCAAACCCCAGCTGCGTCACACCAAAGACGATATTTAAAATGGTATCTACATCCTATGTGTTTAGCACTACCAGCAATTCAACTACCAGTTAGAGTAGCCAAGTGACATGGTGTTTGAAATACTTCATTCAGATCAGACCAAGCAGCTCTGTCACATGCCTGAGAGCAAGAAAAGGGTTTTCTTTTGAGGAATTTGGTGCAGGAGAGTTCTGGCCAAAAATAATGAAAGGATCTCTCACAATGAGATAAAGCAGTGAAAATAGAAGTAAAGCCAGCTCCACACTATGGGATAAGACTCAGAGTCTTCCCAATTCCAAAGTAAAAAGTATCAAACGTTCGATATTTACAACTGAACGGCGATTGGGGCAAGAGCAGAACCCGGGAGTTGACCGGGAAATGAACGTTGCATACTTAAGTTTACCCATAGCTTGTGCAAACCAAGTTGATTCCGTCATCGCAGCTATTAACTGATGATGCCAAGAGTCTGCCTCCATTTCTTGTTTTTAAAGCGGACCTAGACCGGATGTTCCAATTAACGCTGTGTGTATCTGCGTCATTAACTTGTTTACGAAGCCCTGAAGGTTCTAAACAAACAGTTAAGCCACTGCTGAGAACGCTGTGTTTTATTATAATCTCGGGCTCAGCGAGATCTCTGAAAAAACCCAGTCCGGTTACGTAAACGGCGGTTCTCCTGAACAGCAGATCCTCCTGCTCCGGGCACTAGTCCGGGCACATCCGGTTGCGTACATTGAACCACAGAAGAAGAATAACGTCCGTTGTGGAGGTGTTTCACGAGCGACAGTGTCTTCTGACTCTGGGTCAAAGGTCGTCAAAGGGACTGCGGCGGGGAGTCGTGAAGAAGCTATTTTTAAACACTGTTAAAACAATGTTTTGATAACGAGTAGCAGTACATCCACCGTTCCAGAGGGGGGAGCTGCGCTTCTGAGAGAGCTGGTGTGCTGAATATGTCACTTCCGTGTACTGGCCAATCACAAGACAGTTGGGAAGGCTCTACGCTGGCTGGCCAATCACAACACAGTCTGACTTCTCGGGGCGGGATTTCTGTCCGAAACAGCGCGGCTGACGAGAGCTTCAATAAGGACTGATTTCTATCGGCTCGTTTACAGCAACTCGGAGGTTTTTGACCATAAAAACAAGTTCATGTATGTGAGTAGACCTTCATAACTAACATATATGTGCAACAGGATCACTCTGTGAGCTTTAAGTCACGTTAAATCGTGCAAGTTTCTGTTAAACCCCAAATCCCTGGAATCTCCTAGCTGAACTTGTTTGATTAAACTCAAAGTGTGTGGTCCTGTGTCCTGACTGGACCTTGTAGTCTGTGCTTTCTCAGGATTAAAACACTGAAAATCTGTCACAAAGTTCGTTGTGTCTGTGGTCTCCCCCATGTTTTTAAAATCAAGTCAGATTTGGAAATCTTCTAGTGTGGGGCAGGCTGAAGTAGGGTTTATTGGGGGAGCCTGTGAGCCACCAGAGTAGTAAAATCTTGCTACGGTAAAACCGCACGAGATATAAATACCAACCCATTTTCAAAAAAAGACATTTCTTCTGTCAATAAATGCAAGGCAAACAAGGTTTTTTGTTAGTCATCCTGTCACATTCGGGCGCTGCAGGCTACCACACTTCACATTCGCCCACTAAACAGCATCGGAAACTGGTAAACTTTCATGGCCTGACGCACTGTACACACCAATGTTTGTGACTAACCCAAATTTACAGCTCAAAGGATGGTCGGATTTTAAAAGGAGAAAAAAAGGGAGGGAAGGTTGGTCAACACCACAATGCCGCAACTGCTCATTGTTGAGTGACTAAGGCTTGAACTTGGACACGGCCCTGAGCATTCAGTCTTTATAGAAACCCTTAGAAAAGTAAAAACAGCTCGTTGTGAAAACCGCAGCGACTGAAAAGGCAAGTAAAGCAGTAGCCCTACCCAAGTGATAGACAAGGCCTGATATAGCGTAACAGCCATTTGTTTTCAATTTCTAGACGGAACGTCAGTCAGAGGGACGGTGACTAACGTCGTTTTAGCGGGATGTGGGCTTTATCTCCTCGTATTGGAATATGTTGTATACACAAACATTGCACAAGCTGCTCCACATCCACCACCAACACGCTGCCCACACCCAGAAATAAATGTCGACCAAAGTCACCGTGTTGTCTTACCACGTCTTTCCCCAAAGCGCACAAGCATTTTTACCCCCCTGAAGCTGAACATTGGTAAGACACACGTCAAGTGTAGACATGATACAGACGTCAAACCTAAGTAGGTGGCGGCTTTAGACTAAACCTGCAAATCTGATTCCCTTTGTTTGAAACAACTGCAGAACATTATCCTTGTGATTGTAAAAAACCAGCATCTGGCATTTGGCCTTCTCTGATATGATATAGTATCAGCTGCGATGAGTTAAATCCTCCTCAGGTTTCCTACCCGACATTGACACCACAAGTGCGGATGAGCCGATAAGATATTAAGTATTGGAATCCGTTTGATACCGGTAAAAAAAAAAATGCACTGATCATGTGAGCTACGTGGAGTTATTTTCAGAACAAAAAGGGGGGGGAAGCCATACAGACAAGTGCCATTTTATATTAAAAAAAGACCGATAATGGTATTTAACAGTATCAGACATGAAAAAGTCGTTAGGTCATCCGTACAACCAGCCAAGCATTGATAATAAGTCAAGACTAGGGTTGCAATGATTATTTAATGATGTTTTTTTCCTAATAATTAATGATTTTTAAAGAATATTTTCTGGTTTCATTGCTCCATGTAAAAAAGTAGCTATTAAAAACGAAAAAGAAAAACAAGATGTTTGAGAACATCATCAACCCATTGAGGTTGTTAGATCAACATTATTCAACATGTCCTGATTACGATCACTAGTTGCAGCCCAAGTGAGGACAGTGATGGCTTGTCATAACGGTACTTTTGTCCCACCTGGCCAAAAAAAAAACAGGCCTGAACAATTCATTGATTTCAAATCAAACTCTCACCATCCCTGCTGCAGGATCCTGGTAATGCTCCATCACGTTTTAGATCCATTATAGAGCGTATGTTGAAGTGAAGCTCAACGTCTCAATATCAATATATATTGAATCACAATATCTCTCAAAAACAAACACAATCATAGATGTTTTCACCAAATAATTCAGCCGTAATCTCTGTACACTGACTTAATCTGAGCTCGGTGAATGTTTCCTTCAGCATTCAGCATAACAGCACACTACTATCAAGAGGGACGGTGATGAACATCATTGGGGAGTTCATGTGTCAGAGAGATAAGAGCTGACCTCCCAGTAGACAGGCCTGAACATGCCGTCAGCTGCTGTCAGTGAGCCAGAACGTAGGGGAATTAATAGAAACAGCAGCTCTCCAGGGACACTGTTGGCCAACACGGAACAGCCAACTCTGATCTGGGGTCATCTTAATGCACTGCTGTCTCTTCCCCTCTGCATTAGTGGTGGGGAAATATGAAACCTGGATCATGGCAAACATTATTTAACTTTCCGGGTAGGCTTAACTCCGAATGCCGGCCCGGGCTTGTGCAAGCTGTGATATGCACAGTTGTGGCAATCAAGAATGTGGGAGTGTCCTGCGTGGGGTTCACTTTTCATCTGACACACTCTGTGTGCTATTAAATCCAAATTGCCCACACATGCAAGTGAGAATCTGTGGACGCAGAGAAAGTGCGAGGCCTTCCTTAGTTACTATAACTCTATAAGAAATAAGCCAGACTGATAGAAATAGAAAATCTGATGCCAGTCAGTGAGTTACACCAGGCTGAAACTAGTATGACAACCCAGTAAATCCTGCTCCATAACCGTTCAGACTTTGTTTAAACATTTGAAGAAAGGTGTTATTTCAGCTTCACTGCCATTTTGAGCGGTTGTATTATAGTAAGATGACATCTGCCCTTGTTTAAGAGTAATGGTCATTTTAAATGACTAATTCCCATTTAATTATTGTGTGTTGAAGCATAAGTTGCCTAGTCCTTATATTCAGAAGAGGATATCAGCACGTGGCTGTTAATCTCACACTTTCAAAATGACTTGAGTCATAAAACATCATTGCTAATTTATGTTCTGTTTATCGTATCCTTAATGTGTTGCATGTTAATTTAGCTTTTCGCTGACAGATGTAACGCTGCATTCAATTTACATCAAAACGCTGAACTGGGAGTGGGCTAGCTACTGATAACCATGAATGTCAATGTGTACGACTGATTTACTGTGAAACAAATAACACAGTAGTGCAATTAACAGTGCAATTAACTGTAAAAGGAGCAGTGTTTGTACACGTGGCAGCAATCTCGGAATCCTATGTAGGGGTTTAGGTGAAGTTGCTTCCGACTTTTCGAGTTGGAAATCTGACTCATCTCGGAAAAATTTGACTACAACTGGAATGCAGCATTAGTACCTAGGGTGGATGAAAAGTGAGTTGATGTACTTGCAGGTCACTTACTGGAGACTTTGATTAACCTCAACCTCTTACCTGTTAAAGCCTCTCCTTTACAGCTTCAACTATAACTATGAGCCAAACCCCATCACTTTTTGTCATGCCAATCACAGATTTTATACCTCACATTGCAGTCTGCAGCTGAGATTCTCTTTTCCTTCCTGCCTATATTGAATATGGTCCAATAACTCATATTAGTTCAAACAACGTTGATGGAGCCTAACAGCTCAACATGACAGCACAGCGACATTCCTGCACACAAGAAGTGAGTTGTTTTATGTCAAGGCTGATGAACGCAACAGCGACATTGCTCTAAAACGAAGTGAGATGGCTGCAAACAGGTTGGCGTATGAGTGAAGCTACAAAGAAGCCGAAGTGAATTCTGCTGTTCAAGACGCAGGCCCCATTTACACCTGGCACTAGAACGTGTTTTCTATGACTGAAGTCCCCACATGCATTTACATCTGGTATTAACATCTGTCTCCGGTGTCCACATCAAGATCCAATTGCTATCCAATCACGGTCATCTCCTTCCTTGCATCACCTCCTCTTCTCCTTCTGCAAAGACTTAAGGCCAATTTATACTTCTGCGTAAAGTGCTCTGCGTAGGTTGCGCAGAGACTCTGCGTCGACGCAGAACCTGTCGTAGAGTCTCTGCGTCGTCTCCGACTGCACGGAATATTTTTTAAGTGTCCGTCACTCCGTCAAGGGACGACGGAGACGGCAAGAGCTGCGATTGGTCCTCAGGACAGGCCGAGCTAAGCTGCTCTGTGCCGGCTCACAGTGAGCACCGAGCGCCCACAGAGGCGGAGCTGATCACCGCCGATAACGCCGCTGCCAAACTATAAATACGTCATATCTTAACACACACAGCACATGTTTAGACTCTAAATGGCCAATTTCTCGCCTCAAATTATCTTAAAACTGCGTTCCGTCACACAGAAAAGTGACAAACGGTTACTGTTTCAACAACAACAGTCTTTCTCTCTTTCTTTCTCGGACGCCATTGCTCACTGTAGCATGAAACAACCTTGCGCAGCGACCCCTACTGATCGGGCGGGAAATTGCAGCGCCTATCCGTCACCACGACGCAGAAGTATAAAGGTTCGAGGCGTCTCCGTGGTGACGCAGACGGATAACGCATACGCAGTCGGAGAAGTATAATGTGGCCTTAAGGCTACATCGTCACATCCTGCGTGCCGCCATATCAACAACAATTTTAGTCGCACATGGCGTTGCACTACTGTATGTACTCCTCTTTGAGTTTCAAAGCAGACGATATACTGTGCATTTTTGTCACTTTCGCGTTAGCTGTGCTAGGAGCCACCAACGTACAGTTATTTCTGCTAACGTAGTTGCTGCAGGTGGAGCACAGACGCATCAAAGACCCGCTGCGTTCTCTGCGGTTTGGCAGATCGGATAACAATTCATCCTCGTCTCGCGTGTATTCCCTATCACAGAAAACACCTTTTAATGCCAGATGTAAAGGTCATGAGCATTTGCCATTTAAAAAAAATGCTCTTTCTCATCCAAGGAGCATGATTTTGGAGCCACAGAATTGCAACGCGATGCTGTTATCACACAATTGTTATCTTAATCAAGGCATTCCATCGTTGTCTTTTGATATGGCCATTGCAATTTCAAAAGTATATTGCTCTGAATTCTGCAGTCCTGTTACATCCTGTGGATAAGGGATTCAATCAGTGCTTCACTAGAACTTCTCCACACCTGCAGGCAGACAGACAGACAGACAGACAGACAGACAGGGACACTGGCACTGAGATGAGAAGAAAAAAGGGTCCATGCAGCTCCAGCTCTCTCTCGCCTACGCATAGAGAGCACAGAGCTAGAAAGCGTCCCAGATTAAGGTCAAGTTATATAACTTGGACTCCATTTGTGCTTCAGCGTTGCATGTGCGCTGCTAATGCACATAATCTCTAAAAAACTCCACGTTCTCCACAGAACTCTGGCGTTCTGTGGAAAACAATGCCACTCGGACACAAAACAAGAGTCTAATTTATGAACACAAGTGCACACGTACTTGTACACGAGACGACGATCGCTGCAGCTCAGTGACAGCATGCACAGCTTTGCTTTTTTTATGGTGCAGCGTTAGCTCGTTAAGCTTCGACCTCAGCCACCATGTTACTGTGTAATAAAGCCGACGGGAGTTTGGAGGTACTGAAAGTGAGAGAAGTGTCACGGAAGGATGCTGAACGTGCGGCGTTAGCCAACAACAGGATATCGCTTTTTGCTGCTGCTGCTGCTGAACTTCACGGTCAACGTCGGGGCTGTTGACGCTGGGAAAACCCTCCGCTTACCTCGGTATAGTGATGCATTTGGTGTTGATGTTCTGCGTGGTGATGGCTCTCTCCAGCTCGTCCAGCTGTCCCGTCTTCTTCAGCTTCTTCACCAGGCTTTTCACGGCTTTCTCGCACCACTTCTCCTCCTGGCCGTTCTGCTCCCCTTTCTTCCAGCCCAAGAGTCTTTTGACGATGGGGGGAGTGAAGGGCAAAATTGACATCTTGAGTTTTCGTGGGGGTTTTTGAAAGTCCTCGCAGGAAAAGTCCGTCGGTTTTATGACACGACTGCTCTTCCTGAAAATTGTCCCGAACAAGCGTGGGTTAAAGCAGTAGTTTTTTATGTGCTAAAGTCGGGCTTCGTGTTGTTTTATGGAGCTCCACACAGAAACATCCCGGAGTTAAACCCCCCACAGTCTGAGACGCACTCACTCACTCCGTCAGTCCGTCTGAGAGAGTTCAGCTGCGGACTGAGTGCACCGGTAGTGTGCCGCACTGTGTCTTTAGTGTCACTCCGCCCAGTGAAAAGTAGTCCCGTCTTGCATTTCTTCACATCTCGTCTTTATTTGCGCAACAACACACACACCGAACTCACAATAACAAGCCTTTCAACACACACCTGACTGAAACAAGGAGGTGGAAGGACTTATTTTGGGGGTTTTCTACGAGCGCCATTGACCCCCCCCCCCCCAGATCTGCAAAGTTTTGATGTGTTCATCCGCCGTGCTTCGGCCCACCGACTGAAGTCTGCATGAAATGCTAATGCACGAGCTGCTGCTGCAGAGAGAGAGTGATCTGCTGCTCATGGAAGCTGTGAAAGACAGACCAGTCTTCTGAGTGTCTGCACATTCTGGACATGAGGCACCAACACATGGTTGCACCCAATCAAATATCAGTGACAATGTGTTTGTTTGTGTGTTTTAAAATGTTAAAAAATTACCTCAATTTTCAGTGGTGTTATCTTTCCTGTGTCCTTTTTGCACATTGCCTTCACAGTGCAAGGACACATAGCTGTTTCACCAGGTGAACAGTTGTTTTTTTGTTTGTTTATAAACCATAATCTCAAATTCAAATGACCTGCGGGGCCACTGAGTGTCTAGGTCAGTCAGTAGATGGCCAGTCAAGTGAAATTAAAGGGACACTATGTAGTATTTATGGGTTTATATAACCCAAAATCCACTTTTTTATACATATTATGTGCTCCTGCATTGTCTAGTCGCTGTATAATAGTTTTTGTTTCATTTTCGTAGTGTTTCAAAAAGTCATGTAAAATAACATGGTCGCGGGCCGCGGTTGCATAGCCACTGTTAGCAGCGAGACGCCATGTTTCTACCGGAGCCTGTAAGGACAAACGCGAGAGAACAAATCAAGCGTCTCTTTACTTGTAGCGGAAGTCCCGCCTCCTCTCTCTCCGCTTCGTCTGCTACGGCCGCGGTAGCTCCGCCCTCTCCCTCACCTCACGAACCTCATCTGCTGACACGGAGAAAGACGACGAGGACGACATTTGACCGGCTGAGGACACCGTAGCGCTCGGGGAAGGGAGGGGGTGAGCAGAGCAGCAGTTCTTTGTTGTAAATTTCAGCCTCTCCTCTAGATGGCACTATTAACTACTTACTTCACCTTTAAGTCCAACTTTTCGAGAAAAGGACAGCGAAATGATAATATTTATGATGATATTTCACATGATTTCAAAATAAAGGTGTCTGTGTTTATATGGAATGATAAATAGTTCACAATATGTGTATATTTGTATGTATTTGTGATGCAAAATTCATCTATTAATAAAATAAACTATACAGAAATAACTTTATTAGTAACTGCCCAATCCTCCATCCAAGACTCAGTACAATCCTGAATCCTGAATTTAATTACCACTTAAATCTCATTTCGCTCATCTACAACATTTAATCCAAAACTGTCCATTAGATTTCAGGTGTATAGTGCATGCACACACTCACAGGCAGACTAACAACGGTGTAACAAGTATTTGCATGAAGATCTTTGCAGCTGTACAAAGAGAAGATTGTGCTGATCACCTGCATATGAATTTGGAGTATGGAAAAATGTGTTTTCTTTGTATTATTTATTACCTTGTAGACTGTTTACTTCTCTTCTCATAATGAAGCTTTACATTTGACAATTATTTTAACACTTACATATATTTCTCTTATAAACTGTCACAGTCTTACCTAAGAACATAAGGACACATGAGACAGTCGCTATCTCATGGACACAACTGTCCAGTGATTGCTGCGGGGTTGTTGGTTTCTGCGTGAATAAATAACTTAGGAGCTGCTGTGAGATGGAAGGCGATAGAAGTCACACACACACACACACACACACAAGTTGAGCCTCTGACTTGCCTCAGCTTGTAAGAGGTGCGAACATCCTATACGCTTACTCATCAAGATGGCAGTTTGGCTTTTTCTCGGCTTCTGAAACCACAGCTAAACACACGCACATATGTTTGCAGACGTACGTCCACCCTCCCCCTCCCCTCGCTCCCTCACTATAGTCCACAGACACACACACACACCCACACAATGTCAAGGAGTCAAAAGTGCCAGATGTACAATAGAGTGTGTATCACAGATGAGCTCTCTGCACAGAGCGAGGGAGAGAGAGAGAGAGAGAGTGATAGCCGGACGGATCGGGGTGAGGGGGCTGCTCTGCTTTTGTTCTCCACGCTTCAAAAGAAGGACTTTTATTGCGTTCAAGAGCAGTTTCCAAACCTGAGTGTCTTATTTGCCCGCACTCTTCAAAGAGAGTGTTAAAAAGTTGTGCAACAAAGGTTGACTGACTGCATGGTGCACTTGCTCCAAAGTATCACACTGGGCCAAAACACAGCAGCAGAAAAACATACTAATCTAAGTCACATTAAACTGTTTATTTATTTATTTGACTTTACGATCTAAACAGTGTGATTGAGTCAGAATGACCACATTTCACTTTTTAGTTTTGTTTTCCTGTGCAAAACCTTTAATCAGTTCACAAGATGGGCAGCATTTGACCTGTGGTTACTATTTTGGTATGTGTGCACTCTGACATGTGTCCAGTCACCCCCTCCTCCTCCCCTCTTCCCCTCTTCCCCTCCTCCCCCCTCTCCTTCTGTGCACAGTGTGTAGTTTGTGCTAAAAATACAGCTGGCTTTCTACTCAGCAGGACGGACACCTATCCTTTTATCTATTTTGGTCCCACAGCCATGTGTACTTTTCTATCTGAACTTAAGCTCAAACACACGCACAACAATGTCTGGCAGTTTAAAAGTTATTTCAACTCTTACGTGTGCCGCCACTGGACCTGCGTGGAATTCAATTAAAAACCGCGTCCTTGTTTTTAAACCAGTTCTATTACATTAGTGTCATTTATATGAGGTGGTTTTCCTACGAGCAGCAGTGAAGAGCCTCCCGCCTGTCGTCGTAACAGTTTGCAGCTGCAAAACCCTCCTTCCTCTGCGACTCTCTGGTGTGTTGGCAGGTTGCAGGAGCGTGCAGCCATGTGTCACATGCTGAGGCCCCCGCGGGCCCTCGCGGCACCTGTTTACGCCCCCGGGGGGGACACGACCGGCCAAGACAGCTGGTTTGTTTGGGAGAAGAAGTGTGGGGCGAGACAGGGCGGATATGGGGGTGCAGGGTTGGGGGGGGGGATGGGATTACAGATGGGCCGCGGTAGACTGGGGTTTAGGGTTGGGATCTGTGGGGGCTTCTGTGAGAAGAATTACTGAGCACAAAAGGCACGTCAGCAGGACTGAATAGGCAGTGACCACATGCAATCCGATGGATGATAATGACATTGTGCTGGCCTCGACCTCAGAGGACGTGGTCCAGCGTGTGTGTGTGTGTGTGTGTGTGTGTGTGTGTGTGTGTGTGTGTGTGTGTGTGTGTGTGTGTGTGTGTGTGTGTGTGTGTGTGTGTGTGTGTGATGTCAGCTGGTGTCCCTGTGGGGCAGGAGCAGGAATAATAGAAATAGTGGGTCCCTGCTTAGATGAGATAAGAACACAGCTGATCTGTGTTTGTCCACCTTTTGGAGGAAATTAAAAAACGCCATTGGATCAAACAAAACAAAACCTTTATTAACTTTAATATGAGCAATGTGAGATTTACTGAATGTAACCTAACGCTGTGCGGCATAGTCAAAATAATAACCACAATAAAACGAGTTGATATTAATAATTATCACAATAAATGTCCAAGCTGATTGTGGTTTGAAAGTCAGAAATCAAACACTTGTTGAACTGAGATGAAGTCATTTTATGTGTAATATCGCAAAGTGTGTTTGTGCGTATTATTCATAAATATTGAACCTGTGTTATAATATTGCTATTGAAGAAAATGATATTGTGATATATCTATATAATGTTATTTAAATATTATAGCCTAACCATATGACAAACAGTAACAGAACTAAGTGTTAGTTAAAGTATGTGTAGAATTAGACAAAAACAATGTACACTCTCTTACATTAATGTGTGAAAATAAACTTGTTTTATAGACATTTGCACATTTAACCATATTTTACACTCTCTACATCTTATATAAACGTATACAAGTAGATTTAATAACACTGTATAGCAATAAAGTTAAAACTTATAAACTTAAAGACAAAACATACACATAATATGTTAAATGAATATGTTAAAATAAACAAATTGAGAGGAAAATTTATTTATTTTGTGACCTTGTTCACTTTATTAGGTGTCTTGAAAACCTGTAAGTTCTTAATTAATCACATTAGCTACGGAATGAAATATGAATAAGTATTTGAACTATGCTAAATATGAGCAGAACATCATTCATCAGGGCCAGAGATGGAGTTATCACAAATATCTGTTTTTAATTTTTAATGACAAGTTGACATCCAAACATCAATGACAATAAAGGATTACTATACTGCAGTGTGTGATTGTTTGACATGTGTTTGTGGAGAAGACGCGTGTGTGTGTGCTATGTCAGGTATGCATGTTGTGATGTGAGTGAAGAGCTCAGAAACTCCTGGGAAACAAAATAAAAGTCAGTTTTCACTGAGCTCCTTGACACTGACGCGACACTGTCTCCTCTCTGAGAGAGCCATCAATCACTCAACAGCTCCTGACAGCTCATACCCTCACTGTGCTGAGCACATGCTGTACCCAAGAGACTACACACACACACACACACACACACACACACACACACACACACACACACACACACACACACACACACACACACGCATTCTTGTACTTGCTGCATACTGAGGACTGGGTTGCTGACAAAGTGAGAATCAGCATTTCCACTTTATAAATCAACACAATTACAAATATCTACTTCATGAATGACATCTATAAAGAACTATTGGTTGCAGTACCATAACATGTCTGCAGGTGGAGCCCCAGAGCAAAAAGGGCTGGAATACTTTTCCGATTTTTTTTTTTTTGTAATTTTTGGTCCAAAATTTGAATTTGACAAAAACGTCATACTATACTATATCGTCCAAAATTTGAAAAAAAATTTTTTGACCCAAACTTAAAAAAAAAAATTTTGACCCAAAATTTTTATAAAAAATTGACCCAAAATTTGAAAAAAAAAGACACAAAATTGAAAAAAAAAAATTGACCCAAAAATTGAAAAAAAAAATTGACCCACAATTTGAAAAAAAAAAATTGACACAAAATTTGAAAAAAGAAATTGACACAAAATTTGAAAGGATTTTTTTGACAAAAATGTCATACTATACTATGTCGTCCAAATTTTTTTTTTTTTTTTGGGACAAATTGAGTATAGCATGTTATAGCAACCGAAGGAAGTGAGGTTGCCAGTCCTCAAAAGTGAGGACCGGCGAAAATGTCCTCACTCCGTAAAAATGACCTCACTTTGTTGGTTAAAAACCCTCACTGGTCCTCAGTATGCCGCAAGTACAAGAACACACACACACACACACACACTGGTTTCCATGACTTCAGAGGACATAGCATTGACTTACATTCATTTCCTGGAGACTAACTCTAATCTTAACCATAATAACTACTGCCTAATCCTAACCCTGACCCTATAACCTGAACCTAACCCTGACCTTAGCCTAACTTTAAAACAGTGTCATTTACATTATGGGGAATTGATTTTTGTGCAAATAAGGAACACAAGTTCCCATAATGGGACTGTGTAAACAGATTTAGGTCCCCACAACATAAGGAATAAAAGGTACACACACACACACACACACAGAGAGAGAGAGAGAAATTACTGAGTGAGGAAAGATATCATGTGTCTCTGCACATTAGTGTGGAGCTGCACGATATTCTCAAAAACACATTTTGCAAGTATTTTGTCAGATGTCGTTTTGATTGCGATATGGTTCAGTTGGTACGACATTTTTGCGTCAACTGTCATTTTCACACACACATATTTAAATATATACACACACAAATATACTGTATGTTAGGGCTGCAACTAACAATTATTTTCTTGCTTTCTTTTTTGAAAAATATTGGGTGCGACAAAATGTTGAAATAATGTTGATCACTGTTGTTTACCAAACCTGGAACTGATGATGTGCTCGAATGTGATGATGTTGGTCAACAAACCAAAAATGAGTCTGTTTTAATGATTTCTGCACAATCACAGATTTTCTTTATACCTCACAGCCATTGTTATTCCATTTATTTTGTTTTGATTTAACACGTGGATAGCACTCACAAAAAGAAGGTTGCTGTTCCACATGTATTTTCTCCAAGTGTTCTCCGGTTTCCTCCCACAGTCCAAAATCATGCAGAGGTCAACAAGATACACTAAAGCCACCATAGGTGTGAATGTGAGCGTGAACGGTTGTTGGTCTCTGTGTGTCTAGGGTCACTTTTCACCTTCATGTGGAGGACAAATTGCAAAACACTGATTTTCTCTATGGCCTTTGGTGCAGGAGAGTGAGTGGTTTCAAAGCTTCAGTTTGCAGCTGGAGACTCATGCTCTCTGAAAGCAGGACGCTATTGTAGAAGGTTATAATAGTTTGGGATTTTTCATTAGTTCTAGTTTTTTTTTTAATGTTTGTATTACTTTTTCGTTTTAGTTTTTAGAGCGGGGTTTGCTAGTTTTTATTCATTGTTATTGTTTGTAAATGCTGACTTTCTATCAATTTTAGTGTTAGTTTTAGTTTTTTGTACCATGACTGTTTTGTCAAATTTTGGACCAAATTTTTTTTTTCAATTTTTTTTTCAACTTTTGTCGACATAGTATAGTATGAGGTTTTTGTAAAATTTTGGACCAAAAATTTTTTTGTCAAAGATTTTTCAAATTTTGGACGACATAGTATAGTATGACGTTTTTGTCAAATTTTGGACAATTTTTTTTTTTTTTCTAAATAATAATCAAAAAAGTTTCCCGGCCCCTTTTTGCTCTGGGGCTCCAACTGCAGACATTTTATGGTACTGCACCCAGTAGTTCTTTATAGATGTCATTCATGAAGTAGATATTTGTAATTGTGTTGATTTATAAAGTGGAAATGCTGGTCCTCACTTTGTCAGCACTTTTACCTGGTCCTCAGTATGCAGCAAGTACAAGAATGTGTGTGTGTGTGTGGCCACCTTGGAGAGCCAACAATTTCATAATCAAAGATGGAAATTCAGAAACACTGGCTCAGAGTGGGTCCTACTTTAAACATGACTTTTGTTCTCCATCCAGGGTTCTTACACATAATGACATCCATGCTCTGTAATGTAACCAGTTTGAATGTTTTGTTGGCCTTAAATTGCAGTAAGATTTAGTATTTTTCTGTCAAATATTAACATGTGGTTTGAAAACCTTTTCTCTCTTGTTTAATGATTATAAACGGGTCATTCGTGCTTTTATTTCTACTAGACTGGATTATTGTCTATGGCTCTGGCTTGCAGTTAAAAAAAACAACAACTTGACCATTAAAATAAAGATAATAACAGATACCATATATGTATAAAAGAATGATAGTTTGTTGCATTTATGATTTAAAAACTACAAAAAGAAAAGAAAACCTGCTGCCTGGCATAAATATGTGGATCCAAAGATGGACAAAACTCCAAAGGCTTTTTCTTGTTTTATTTGACGTAGACGTTGGATGTGATGCACAACACACACAACACAAAAAACTTGTATTGATCGCCCTGATCACTAAAAAATATATGTTTTTAAAACTACTAGGAGCCACTGCAGAGGAGCTGAAGAGCCACAGGTTGCAGACCCCTGACACAGTGTGTGACCCCCTTTACAGTTGCTAACACTGTGGGTCATGCACTGACACACACTGGTACAACACAGAGCGAGTCATGTGTCCGTTGTGAGACTCTGCTGATGTGACATTTCCATCCTTGATGCTCCATGAACACATGATCAGATACAAACACGTGACTCATCACGGCTGCAGGTAGATCCACTCTCTTCCCTTATATAGTCACGTTGACCATAATCCCTTCCTCCAGTTTATCTCCACTCGCGCTGGTGACTCATTGCGTGAAACAACAATCTCAGCAACAACACTGCGACCTGTGACTGATTCTAAAAACTTGTCATCGAGGGCACTACGCTCTCATGACTTACCTCTGAGTCATGAGTCACTATAAATGGCTGCTGGTCAATCCCAGCGAGAGCAAATTTCCTGTTGTTAGCGTGCCTTCATAATCTCATTGATAGCAGACAGGATATTGAGTAGAGGTTATTCGGTTTGAAAGCAAATTGGCACCAAGCACTGTGTTTCATTTAGCGAGCCGTGTTCTGATAAATTGGTTTGGGATGTTGCTTTAGCTGAAGTTACAGATTCTCTGAAGAGTGGAAGAGCAACAGCCACCCGAAATAGTTCTGTTGTGTGAAACCCAACACATGACTCAGCAGCAGCAGCAGCACATTCACTGATGAGTCTGGTTCACATTATTTCATTACAGTGAGACACTGAGCGGAAGCTTTTTTTTTCCGGCTTGTTGTTTTTTAACCAAACATACACATGCACACACACACAGGTCCGTGCAGCTATTCTTTTGTTGTGTTCTTGCTCATTAGGACCAGGTTTTGGTCAGTGTTTACGCCAGAATTGGTCCTAAACTCTGGTTGTCATGACTTCAGAGGACATTATATTGACTTATTTTAACTTCCTGGAGACTTAGTCAAACCTTACATTATGAGGACATGATTTTTGTCCCCACAAGGAGACATGCCCCCATAACGTGAGTGTGTAAACACATTTAGGTCCCCACAACATGAGTAAATACCTTGAACAAACACACACAAACACACACACTTTACTATGTCGACCAAAATTAAAACAAAATTTTGACCCAAAATTTTTGGTTCAAAATTTGACAAAAACGTCAAACTATACTGTCGTCCAAAATTTGAAAAAAAAAATTTGACCCAAAATTTTTGGTATCAAATTTGACAAAAACGTCAAACTATACTATGTCATCCAAAATTTGAAAAAAAAAATTTGACCCAAAATGTTTCGTCCAAAATTTGACCCAAAATCTTTGGTCCAAAATTTGACCCAAAATTTTTGGTCCAAAATTTGACCCAAAATGTTTGGTCCAAAATTTGACCCAAAATGTTTGGTCCAAAATTTGACCCAAAATGTTTGGTCCAAAATTTGACCCAAAATGTTTGGTCCAAAATTTGACCCAAAATGTTTGGTCCAAAATCTGACCCAAAATGTTTGGTCCAAAATTTGACAAAAAACTTCATACTTTACTATGTAGTCCAAAATATGAAAAAAAAAATTTGACCAAAAATTTGTGGTCCAAAATTTGACAAAAAACGTCATACTTTACTATGTCGACCAAAATTAAAACAAAATGTTGACCCAAAATTTTTGCTTCAAAATTTGACAAAAACATCATACTATACAAAAATTTGAAAAAAAAAATGTACCCCAATTTTTTTTTTTTTTTTTTTTTGACAAATTGAGTATAGCATGTTATAGCAACCTAAGGAAGTGATTTCAATGAAAACAAAGTGAGGACCGGCCAAAAAAAAAATGTCCTCACTCCGTAAAAATTACCTCACTTTGTTGGTTAAAAACCCTCACTGGTCCTCAGTATGCCGCAAGTACAAGAACACACACACACACACACACACACACACACACACACACACACACACACACACACACACACACACACACACACACACACACACACACACACACACACACACACACATATATAAACGTTTAGAACACAGTTATGTTAAAACATATACACAGAGGCTATAATAATGTGCTATATTGAGTGTCTCATGTCCTCTTTATCAGCACAACATATAGGCAACTATACAAACACACCTGAGCAAAAATGAAAAATGTATTATATAACTACACTGAACATTTAAATGTATACGCACACATAACACGAGCAGTGTGAGTCATTACTCAACCACATGAAACGAAGAAGAAAATTGGGGTCACAGGAGAGAAAAGCTGTGAACAGAGTTATCATGATGATTCATTATTATTACTAAAATATGACTCACAAGATATCTTCATTTCTAAAAGGAAACATCACACTTTACCAGAACAAAGGACACACTTAATTAAGCGTCAGCAGCAGAAAGAAGAAAAATTACTAGTTAAAAGTAAAAAAAAATTAAATCTTGTAAAATGTTACAAAAGTAAAAATAGAGAGTATTTTTTTTTTAAGTATGGAAAGTTCCCACAAATTACACATCATAGAACATGTAATATATATATATATATATATATATATATATATATATATATATATATTTTTAAATTATTTTATTCATAAGCCAAAACTATTTGACACACAATAATGAAAACAGTAAATGTATCATATAAGTTACAGTCAATTTAATATGAGGACTTGCACATTTCTGGAAAAGAGCCAGTGACTCATTAATGTTGCTTAAATGTTTGAATCCTGGTCATAAAGTTACTGTGTGACTGCTTCTATAGACTTATTCTATAGACTTATTCTATATATAATAATATTCAGATACAAAGAAGAGAAAAAAAATCAAGTCTGCTCTATCACATTCCACACAGTGTGACGTCTACATTTTAAGGCATGGTATCTTTACGCCACCTAGTGGTGAAAGTAACGTCATTACAAACATTAAATGCTACAGTGTGTGTGTGTAAAATAAGCATCTTTTGAATTTTGATTAGAACTGAAGGCTAAAATATAAAAAGGTGTGAAATAGAATCAGTAAAATAGTCACATAAAATGGGAAAATAGTAAAATGGTTAAAAACTACATAGAAGTGTCCAGGTTGACTGTTCTTAGAGGTGGGTCTTAGAATGTTCAATAGTGGGGGTAGATTTAATTTCTGTGGGTAACTCGTTCCAAAGTTTGGAGGCAGACACACACACACACAGAGTATACATGGTGTGTGTACATGGTTTCCATTTACTTGGCTGAAATGACTTCTTTTAATTGTAAATATGTTTTACACTGTTCAAATTTCAAATTTTTAGCAGTATTGTTTTCAAAATAAAACTCTTAAAACTGTTTTGATTCTAAACAACTGTCAGATATTCAACGTTATAAGTATTCGGGAAAAATTGACCACAGATATTTTAAGGCTCGGTGTTAAAGGGTTCTAAAAACCAACAATAACATAATTAAAATCAATCCTAAAACGAATAGGAAGGTGCAACACACCACTAATAAATGGTGATAAGTTTCACTCACTGCACCTGTAAAAAGGTTCTATTTTACTGAACAAAACCCCCATCAATCCTCACACATATCCTATTAACCGTGGTGTTAGAGCTCTGTCTGTTACAGGTTACACACACTGTATAACAAATGAACTATGTCTAACATCATCCCACTGTGTGGGATTTGTTTGAAACTGTCCACTGCACATCACACGACACACGACACTAAAGCAGCTTTCAATCCCGTACCAATTCCCCCCTCCTTTCTGAGAGATAATTGCACATTATATCCTGCATATACCAGTCTTCCATTTGCATTTTTATGGCAACAAAACCCCTCAGTCTGAGAAAACACAAGCACAGAAGATCAGGCATTTGGTCACAGACCATTGCTTTTCTTTGTGGCTGATATAATTTCTCATTCTCATAAGCCCCATTCACACACGCCCCCTTGACAATATGCAAATAATGTCCCTGGGCGACCGTTGTACTGCCGCACTTGAACAATGTGTGTGTGTGTGTGTGTGAGAGGAACCCTTTTGTCACCAGAGTTCTTCTTATCAAATTCCAACAAGCTTCTAAAAAAGAACAGTTCTGCAGCGGATCATTATGTGGCAGCACAGACACAAAGAGATCAATGTGACGATGACACGCGACTCATCTTCGTTCATCAATTCTTTCATCCAATTATTTCAGTTCAATTCTCAATTTGAGACGAAGAAAACATCATCGTTTGTGTCACAAACCTGTGGAGAGACACACAATTAAATGATGTCTGTATTCTTGAATGAAGGGAATTCGTATAATATGTATCTATATTTTATTATATCCATTAGCAAATATCTGTACTTTTTGTATGTTCAGATACATTTTAATATATACTTTTTAAACTAAAGCCTGACTGATCCATTATTTCCTTTTGGGGTGATGATTACTGCAATAAAATACTTCATATAAGGTATGTTAACTTTAAATGTTTACTTTTTTGTCCCGGATGAAAATGAAAACAGATGATAACATATAAGTATAGTTTTCAGCAGCATCTGCAACATTCTGAATTATTTTTTATACAATAGCCAGTTAATGATGTATTATATAGTATAAAAATTAATAAAAATTAAAAATTAATTTGAAAAAAGAAAAAAGGCATACTTTAGTATGTCGTCCAAAATTTGACAAAAAGTCATAGTATAGTATGTCGTCCATAATTTGACAAAAAAGTCATACTTTAGTATGTCGTCCAACATTTGACAAAAACGTCATACTATACTATGTCGTCCAAAATTTGAAAAAATCTTTGACAAAAAAAATTTGGTCCAAAATTTGACAAAAACGTCTACAATATCTATTTCATGAATGACATCTATATAGAACTACTGGTTGCAGTACCATAAAATGTCTGCAGGTAGAGCCCCAGACCGTTTTTTTTTCTATTTTTGGTCCAAAATTTTACAAAAACATCATACTTATAGTATGTCGAACAAAATTAAAAATAAATTTGACCAAAAATTTTTGGTCCTCCATTTGACAAAAACGTCATACTATACTATGTCGTCCAAAATTTGAAAAAAAAATTTACCCAAAATTTTTGGTCAAACATTTTACAAAAACGTGTTTACTATACTATGTCGTCCAAAATTTGAAAAAATCTTTGACAAAAAAAATTTGGTCCAAAATTTGACAAAAACGTCTACAAATATCTATTTCATGAATTACATCTATATAGAACTACTGGTTGCAGTACCATAAAATATTTGCAGGTAGAGCCCCAGACTGTTTTTTTTCTATTTTTGGTCCAAAATTTTACAAAAACATCATCCTTATAGTATGTCGAACAAAATTGAAAAAAATGTTTACCAAAAATTTTTGGTCCAACATCTGACAAAAACGTCATACTATACTATGTCGTCCAAAATTTGAAAAAATAATTGACCCAAAATTTTTGGTCAAAAATTTGACAAAAACGTGATACTATACTATGTCGTCCAAAATTTGAAAAAATATTTGGCAAAAAAATTTTGGTCCAAAATTTGACAAAAACGTCATACTATACTATGTCGTCCAAAATGTTTTTTTTTTTTTTTTTTTTGGACAAATTGAGTATAGCATGTTATAGCAACCTAAGGAAGTGATTTCAATGAAAACAAAGTGAGGACCGGCCAAAATGTCCTCACTCCGTGAAAATGATCTCACTTTGTTGGTTAAAAACCCTCATTGGTCCTCAGTATGCCGCAAGTACAAGAACACACACACACACACACACACACACACACACACACACACACACACACACACACACACACACACACACACACACACACACACACACACATAGCAGCTGTAATATGAATATCAAGGGAAAATCTCTGATATTTCCAGTACATTCTGTTCTGACCCCTCTCTGATTTCCGACCACAGTCGCGTCTTTATCTCATTACACGATCTTTAACATCTGAGATGATGCATTTGAGGAGTTAAAAGTTTCTATTATTTCACCCAAAAAATGTGGGAAAAACCTCGGCAGACAGCCGATAAGGATAATAACACAGATCATGTTATTGTTATTTTTGGGGGTGGTTTGTGAGCGCCTTAGCTCCAGGCTAAGAACCAAAGGGACAGGAACTCTCATTAATTTCTGCAAAAGGCTGCCTGCGTGTATCGAATGTACGAGCAATAAAAAACGAGTAGGAGCATTTTAGCAACAGTCACTTTAACATTCTGGCACTAAAAGTACTTTGAAATCTATGGTGCTTGTGTATCCGGGTTCACCGTGCAGCGCTTTTGTCTGTGTTTGTTGAGTGGAATCAGGGAGTAATTCTGCAGTTTCTTATCTGTTTTCTTTCTTTCTTTCTTTCTGTCTTCTGTGAGTAATCGTGTCATTTGTTCTGTACCATCAACTTGCCCGAGGACAACAGACGTAAATTAGCCGTGGCGTGTTTTTTACGCGTTTGATTTTCATTAATGTGCAATGTCCCCTTTTGTAAATAAATACATAAAATAAGTAATCAAAGTGCATGTTTGTGTTTGTGTGCACTTTATTATATATTATATGTTCCCATCAGGAAAAAGCTTTTTATTTTAGAGCCAAGACTTGGTTGAGGGTCAAGCTTTGAATTAAGATTAAGAGCTTTGTGAAGATAATCTGCTCTTCTTGTATTTCTGTGTCCTGAGGAGACTTTGTTTTCCACTTTTTACACCAGTAACTGTCAGGTTTTAAACTAAAATCAACAGTTAGCACAAGTATGTGGAGACAAACACCTTTATTACATTGAAGGATCTTATTTTATTGATAACACAGTTGAGAACAGCCATGTTCGGGGTTCTCTGGCAGACTCCACTTGTTAAACACTCTTTTCTCAAAGTCTTAGGTGAGTCATGAGGGTCAAGAGAATATCCAACCATCCACCTTCTACTGCTTTATCCTCCACGTGAGGGTCACAGGGGGCGCTGTGCCAATCTCAGCTGACATAAGGGGTGAAGGGCGGGGGTCACACTCTGGACACAGGGACGCATTGAGACAAACGACCACCTAACACAGATCAGTTCTTCACAAATTGATCCCACGCACGACAAACTTTACATGACTTGCTTCACTTGTGCCAACAGATGGCAGCAAAACCCAGCTGAGCTGACAACAAAACCCTTTAAAATCCCACTTATCCAAATGTTATACTTATGTGAATCCAGGGCTCAGGGGGGAGACTTTTAGCCAGAGTGACTCGGGCAAGGTTATGGAAACACAGAAATTGTGAGTTTCCCCAGAATCTCCTCCTGCTTATTAGCACTGCAAGTAAAAGGGACATGTCATATACTGACATATATTGATATTAACCTTTAACAAAATTAATATATGAGATATATAGTGTTTTTAAATTTTGAAATCTACAGTGTTTTCTTAAAAAAAATCCCAGCTTTTGTCGACTGTGGGAAAAATCAATAATTTGCTGAGATTTTAAAGCAAAGTTTTCATAGATTTTTGCCAAAACACATGTGACATGTTCGCCTGTAAACTGTACAGTGTGAGATGTCTGTATAGCAAGTGAAGCAAGAGGACAGAATCAGTTATTCATTCATTTGAACTTATTCCATACACATATGAACATAAAATAATGCCATAATAAGAAGAGTCTCAGCACTTTTTAATGAGACTTAATCCTTAAAAATGATGAAATAAGGCGTGAGAGTTATTGTTTCTCTGGCTCAGAGAACATTAGTGATCGTGAATGTGAACGATTGGTACTGGATTTGCACAAAGCACTGACTGTTTGCCTGAAAGGTACAAGAGATGATTTGATAAAAAAACCAAACAAGGCTGGGCACATTCACTTTCACACAGCCGCACATTACATTATTGAAGAAATGCCAGATCGACGACAGGCAACACGTCCTGATGCAGCTGCAAACGTTCAATTACACTGATGATGATTATGACTCTTAAATACAGTTAGAAGAAGAGATCAGGAGTGAAATTAAACACAGACGCAATGACATGCAGACGGGAGCTTGGTTAGCGGGAGATGCTGAACTGACTGTTGGGTTTAAGGCAGGGGTCTGAAACTCAAATGACCTCAGACGTCTCGTCTGGTCAAGAAACAAAAACCTTAAACCTTAAAATGACAACACAATATTCGGTGATGATTGTAGAAACTAAAATGATGCTGATATTTTACAGAATTTTTAAGGTCAAAGTGTTTTCATGGAATGGAATAGAATTGAACTCTTGTTTCAACAGCATAAAAACATCAAATCATAATATTGAAAGTGTGTAATTTGCGATGAACCAAAAAAATATAAATAACAAAAACAAAAAATGTATAAAAGTACACATATATATGATTTAACTATTTATTGTAATACATGTGAATAATAATAATAATTATTATTATTATTATTCACATGAACAAACATCATTTTAGGATTATAATCTGTTGTGGGCAGCTGCGCCTTGTTCTCTTGCTCTGTGTTTACTAGGAAGAGAATGTTGCCATGTTTTCTTTGTGACATGATATTAAGTGAGGGGGGGGGGGGGGGGGGGCACATATGGCCCACGAGCCACAAGTTTGACACCTCTGCTTTAAGGTTTTGTTGACTTATCTGTTAAATGTGTGCCATTTCAGGACATATAACTGAGACATAAACAAAGCAGGATTATAAGAGAATAAGGCGCCTTAAAATCATTCGTTTTTCAGAATGTCTTGGATTTCAGGTCTTTCCAGAATACAACAAAAAAGAAAGAAAGAAAGAAAAAGTACTGAGGGAAAAAAAAAAAGAAAGAAGGTAAATCTGATTTTGAACCCAGCCATGACGGCTAACTGCAACACTGCGGGGCATGTGTTGACAACTCCTCCAACAATCTTAAGAACATCAGTAGTCGAGGTAATGTTGCCTTCAGGGCTCAGGCTAGTACCTGCAACGCCAGCGCACTGACGGCCCGACATAGTTTTCTCACCTCCGCCTGAGTTTGATCGACAGCTTCGCACAAAAAAACCCCTCTGAAGAATCCTCATTAATGTGCTGCAGCTCAGCAGCAGAGCAGAGGCCTTTGACTGGACCAGAGGAAGGAACAGACATTTTTATGTCAAACTCTCACTGTGTTCAATGCAATTACATCAAATGAAGAAGGTGATATTATTTCCTTTCCGTTTGGTCTCTGCGAAGTGAAATGATCTGACATTATGTGTTTGCTGCATCTGAAAACATGCTCTGTCAATCAGAGGGAGCGCTTGTGTGTATACACCAGCAGCTCAGGGGTGGGCGGGGGGGTAAAGAAATGTACTTTTTGTGCACACTTCTTTGGGATGATGTTGCCTCCATCTTGACATAAAAAAAACAAATCAGTCCCCTGGTCGACACAAGGTCTTATCACAGCATTTTGTGAACTAATGAACTATTATATTTAACAGTCACGCACTACAGTTTAAACAGTGTATACTGTTAACTAGCTTTATAATGATATTTTTATTACAGAGCATCGTTTTGTACGAGATAATTATACGCTCTTAGTGGCAAGTTGAAACATATGTCTGAGACAACAAAAAAAGCTGCAAACACGCCAACGTTTTTACATTTTTGATCGCCACCTCTGCTTTTGCTCGGTGTTAAAGGAGTTTTGTGAACTTTGAAAAAGGTGTCACACAGGAGGTGATGCTTTTAGCTACAGTTACACAACATAACTCAAAGAATAAAGGACGAATTTGGATTAAAAAGGTAATGGATTGTTCGTGGTCTGTACACACATTCAGATTCAGAATTAAAATGAAAAGCTGCTAAACAGGAATATACCGTAAGAGGTTTGTGCTCTTTATCATATTACATATTATTATTATTATTGCTACTAACTTGAACATTAGCTGTAATCCTGCAGTGTATCACCAGACAGGATGTAATCCAAAAAGTAACACTAACAGAAATAACAATACAGTAAAAAGTACAATATTACACATTATATTAAAGGTCACATAGAGTGGTCCTGTTGCACATAAATGTTAGTTATGGAGGTCTACTTACATATATTAACTTGTTTTTATGGTCAAAAACCTCCTAGTTGCTGTAAACTAGCCGATAGAAATCCTCTTTTCTGACAGTGTTTTTCAGCCGCGATGTTTCAGAGTGAGCTTTCACCCCCAGAAGACAGAGTCTTGTGATTGGCCAGTACTATCCAGCACATCCGTTCTCAGAAGCGCAGCGCCCCCCTCTGGAACGGCGGATGCACTGCTCCTCATTATCAAAACATTGTTTTAACAGTGTTTGAAAAATAGCTTCTTCACGACTCCCCGCCGCAGTCCCTTTTATGACTTTAAACCGGAGTCAGACCCAGAGTCAGAAGACACTGTTGCTCGTGAAACACCTCCACAACGGACGTTATTCTTCTTCTGCGGTTCAATGTACGTAACCGGATGTGCCCGGACTAGTGCCCGGAGCAGGACGATCGGTTGTTCAGGAGAACCGCTGCTTACGTAACTATTACGGGATTTTCAGTGATCTCGTTGAGCCCCGAGATTACAATAAAACACAACGTTCTCAGCAGTGGCTGAACTGTTTGTTTCGAACCGTCAGGGCTTCATAAACAAGGTAATGACGCAGATACACACCAAAAAAACAGCGTTAATAGGAACTTCTGGTCTAGTTCCGCTTTAATGTATACCGAGTTGTGTATACAGCACATAAGTACAGGTACATTCAATTGCTTCAACAATAAAACTCTTCTTTTCAACCAATGCAGGGAACTAAATAAAGGTGATTTTTTATCTCCTTGAGTTTAATTAAATGAGCTGAATGTTCAATAGAGACCAGAAACTCTTGCTTCCACCATTTTCTTTCTCAGTGAAGAGAGTTTTTTAACTTCTTTGCTTGAGACAAAGGGAAGGGTTGAGAGATGAAAAATGTCCGTTCAGCTCAGACCAGTTCAAGGGGAAGCTTCAGACAATAAGGCTGTGTGGCAGCAGCGAGTCGCCACGCTTCAATAAAAGACTTTGATATGAGGAATAAAGTCAACGAAAGATGGAAGAAAGAAAAAAGATGAAAGATTCACCGCTAACGTCGCCCGGTGAAGGCCGTCACTGTTTCATGCTGAACGACAGGTGAGTTTTACAGTTCGTTCAAAAGCAGCTGAAGTAAAAGTAATTATCCTTATAAAAGATTTTCAATGTATAATTATGGTGTTTATACGTTGTATGCAAAGGTGAGAATGTTAACCTGTCTGTACTTTTATAGGAACACTGCAACATTTTATATATATATTTTTTTTAAATTGGCTTCAGATTTCAGAAGTGTTGTTGTTGTTGTTGTTGGTCAGTCAAGGACAGAAAGTGCAAAAATAAACCAACATGTAGAAAAACAGGCTTTGAGCAAACGCTCTGGAACAAGTTAAAACTTGGATATTTTCTTCAAGGAGAAAAAGCAAAAGCACATATTTATCACAGCAACTCCCTTTTCACAAAATGCCGACAGATCATCGCCGATGATCGATGATTCCTGGGTCAGATCTCTTTAGTATTTCAGTCCAGACTTGAAAAACAACAACTATCAGTGAACGGGTTGATTTTGAAAATAATAATAATAATGATAAAAGGTTACAAAATGATTTAACATTGCAGCAAACGATTAATAACTTAGGTTTGAATTAGATTCAGTCTTAGCCAAGAACCTTTTACCTTTACCACTGACAATATAGATTTTCTTTTGTCATACACTATATACATAAAGTGCATATACAACAAGTAGCAAAGACGAAAACACTACTACTACTAATAATAGTAAGTTTCCACCTGACTCGTGACAAAATGAATCCACTGGCAAAAAATGACACAGTTCAACACAAATATTGTCCATTTATCAGCATGAAAATGAGAAAACAAGAAGAAATCTAACGAGAGCGGTATAAAAAACAAAGAAAGAGAAAGGGGGCGTGGCTCCTTCACGTACCTGACTGATTAGAAGCCACACCCCCAAGGCCCAGGTGTTTCTAATCAGTCAATCAAACAACGAATGCTCAAATTACAACTTTTCCACAAGTTAATGAACTCAAATCTTTAAGCATTATGTGTCAATTTTTATATTCAACACATACATTCTCTCTGTATGGAGCTTCCAAAGACATGCAGAGGTTAAAGGGATAGTTCTCTCTGTTCGTTCTCGTTCTCTCTGGTAAAGATCCTCGTCTGTGTTCTCTTGATTTTCTCTAGATGGTTCAACTTCACTGGTTTCATAGTCAGTACGTGTTTGTTTCTTTGTTTAATTTCCCCTCTCTCTCTCTCTCTCTCTCTCTCTCTCTCTCTCTCTCTCTCTCTCTCTCTCTCTCTCTCTCTCTCTCTCTCTCTCTGACTAAAACAAGTGAAACTCCGGGACTTATGACTGGGACGACTGCACGGGGTAGTGATTCGGACCAGAAAATAGTACCAAACTGTGATTTGAAAGCGTTTTTTATTGTTGAAACGTGTGAACATAACATATGCATGCATGTTTGTGGTTTAAAACTCGTTAGTTATATGTCCCAAACTCTTCCGGAACTACTTTTCTCGAACTCCTTGTTAAATGATTTAAAGAAGACATATTATACTTTATTTCTCCAAGTTAACCTAGTTCCCTGGTGTCCTAATGAACACGTCTGTGACATGCTTAAAAAAAAAAAGTAAAACGAAACTTATGGGACAGGAAATGACATCAGCCACAGAGCTAACAGCAGTTAGCATTTGGAAAAATGATCATTTGCAGGCTCTAGCAGGCACATTGCTGTTACATATAACATGTATCCACACGAAAGATAAATCCTCTGAGGCTGGAAGTTTGTGTAGAACTCTGTGCTGCACTGTGGAGCCAAGGATAGAACATTTCACGGACTTCTCGGACTTCCGGTTTTCGGATACCGTTGTCCCACTCCCCGGCACTCTCGCCTGTTTTACGGACAAAGCGGAGCTCCGCGAGACAACAGTTCCAGGAATTTAGCGCATTGTGACGTCCCAGTGAGCGCTGAAGTCAACATTGCGTGTTTTATCTCCTGTACTTAGACTGAGGAGGACCACAAAAACACGAGTCATCTTTTTTTTCACACTTTGCTGACTGATAGGGCCTCCAGAGTCCCAAATAAAAGGATTTAAATGATTAAAAAGTTGATTTTGCATAATATGTCTCCTTTAACAACATTGCACCCACTCTACTGTGTCATACAAAGTTAACGTTCCAAAATCTGAACTATCCCTTTAATTGAGCACTCTGTGGGTGTGAATGTGAGTGTGAATGGTTTGTTGTTGTATCTCTGTGTGTGTGTGACCTGTCCACTGTTTACCTGGCCTTTAGCCCGATATGTCAGCGACCCTCGTGTGGAGCATAAAGTTGTTGAAAATGAATGAATAAACGTGTAATATAATAATAATTATATGACAATAACAACAATAATAACAATAACGTGTTAGGGTTAGCGTCCTAAAATACACTCACATCTGCACTTTGTGGGGAACATAGTTCAAAAACATTCCTTTCCCTTTTGATGTTTATTTTTTTATTTCTTTTCTTTTCAAGCAGTTACCTCTCACTTTATGTGCACAAGGAACACCCCCCCCCCCACACACACACACACTTTTTCAGGTATTAGAAGGACTAACTAAGCTAACATGCAGTCCGTGGATGAACGGTGTGCAACTGTGTCGAGTTAAGATGCTCAGATGTCAAGTATATTATATTGTAGCCAGGGGCTCATTCTTTACACTGATTCCTGTCAGCTTTTAAACGCCGCATATGTGATTTTCGACCGGGGAGAATTCTGACAGGCACGGCCCTGCACCGCACAGGCTGCCAGGACGCATAGCAGTGCTGCTGTGCAGGCTCAAACATATGCACATCTGCAGCGATACGTGCTGTTTCTCAAGTGCATTTTGTTTGTTTGTTTGTTTGTTTGTTTGTGCCGTTTCCTTTGCAACTCCACAGTCGTCAAAAACACTAAAGTGATGGAGAAACGTGGGTCGGTTTAAGCACTAGACGGAAATAACAATGTCAAGAAAAAACATTTCAGCAAATGTTTGACGGCAGGGGAGAAAAAATACAGTGTTCATCAGGAGAGAGAGAGAGAGGGAGAGAAGGAGAGGGCGGAGACTCCTGAATGTCTCTCTCCCTCTCCCTCTCCCAGCCAGAGGAAATCTGAGCAGGGTCGGTACCGCGCTGGAATCTACCACACTGGCATCCACCGGAGCCAAAACCTCATTCTGGAAGTTTGGAAAGCAGAACGGAGTGACAGCATTTCCTGCATCCATTTAGAGAGAGAGAGAGAGAGAGAGAGAGAGAGAGAGAGAGAGACCCACAATATGGAAAACATTTAGACCTCCTAAAGAACAAAAGTCAAGTCCAAAGTACATAAGTTGCATTGTGATTTCTTTCCTTTTTTTCTTCTTCTTTTTTTTTTACTCCTCTGCTGGTATTTTGAGTAAATTGCAAGTTTTTTTTGTAAAAGGAAGCCTTTTATCTGAGAACAACAACAAATTGAAAACAGAAGTGGAGCCGGTTTGATACTTGACTGTGTGGTCTCGGGGCATTCTTTGCTCTTTGTAATGCATTTTGTAAGAAGAATTACATTAAAACCTCTATGGGAGTTGTGAAACTTCCTCTGAGCGTCACTGGAAATGTACTATGCAGCTTTATATCTGATATTTACGCCAACCACTATTTCACCACAGTATGTTGTCGTATACATGTCTTTAAAAGACAGAAGTGACACACGACTAAATGTGTTTTACTCTGTTTGTTAAAGGGACAATGTGTAGTATTTATGGGTTTATATAACCCAAAATCCACTTTTTTATACATATTATGTGCTCCTGCATTGTCTAGTCGCTGTATAATAGTTTTTGTTTCATTTTCGTAGTGTTTCAAAAAGTCATGTAAAATAACATGGTCGCGGGCCGCGGTTGCATAGCCACTGTTAGCAGAGAGACGCCATGTTTCTACCGGAGCCTGTAAGGACAAACGCGAGAGAACAAATCAAGCGTCTCTTTACTTGTAGCTGAAGTCCCGCCTCCTCTCTCTCCGCTTCGTCTGCTACGGCCGCGGTAGCTCCGCCCTCTCCCTCGCCTCGCGAACCTCATCTGCTGACACGGAGAAAGACGACGAGGACGACATTTGACCAGCTGAGGACACCGTAGCGCTCAGGGAAGGGAGGGGGTGAGCAGAAGAGCAGGTCTTTGTTGTAAATTTCAGCCTTTCCTCTAGATGGCACTATAAACTACTTACTTCACCTTTAAAAGACAACCCTGTGCACATTAAAGAACATTAAACCGCTGAGAATCACAGTTAGAACTTAGATATTCTTCGTGGTTCCACAATTCTAATCCAAATATAACATTCAGACTCTAGATCACATATCACACACGATAATGCACTAGAACCCTTTAGTAAACCAAGTTATAATTGCTTGTACTCTTTACTTGACGTTATTCTTTTTACGCAAATTACGTCAAACGAAATACTCGTTTAGGAATTTTGACTGTAGTGCATAATTAAACAAATAATAAAATAATAATAATAATAATGAGAGTCACCTTATCTCTCCCTTAGTCTGTCACTAAACCAGTGTGTGAGGAAGAGGAGGAGGATGATGATCTTATTGGGATTAAATCTTAACATTTAAATAATGGTGTTATTTCAAGAGCTCAACATCTTCTCAGGTGGTAAAAGTTGCATTTTGTATGGACAAATTAAATGATCATAATTGTTTAAAGCTGCAACAGGCATTTTAGGATGGAGGGGGGGGGTTCTCTGTCCTGAGCCCCGCCCACTGAGGACATAGTGACAAAAATGCATAAAATAACTATTTTATCCCATTAATTGCCTGACTCTCTTTTAGACTGTTGTCAAACTTTGTATACAATATAGAATGTTTAAAAAAATGGATATGGCAAAACAAATGCTGTGATGGTAGTTCTGAGACACTTGCTGTTAAAGGTTAATAAAGTAGCTGTTGCAGATTAAAACTGTGCTAATTCACGTATTGGAACATTTGTGTGACGTGTGTCCCGGTTCACAGACGGGCTGATTACAATGTGGAGCTCTGGTGTTTGTGTTCCTGTGAGAATGAACATGCAGAAGTTCTAAATATCTGTATTTATAAAGCAGCCTCTGTATCATGATATGTATCATGTCATGATATTGGATGTAGAAAAATACCCCCGTCCATGTTCTCACCCTATGGTTGGACAGAGTCTTCTGTTGTGGACCAGAATTCCCCAAAAACTGGAGACTAGGTCTAGAGTCTAGAGGAGGAGGAGGTTCTCTCTCAGATTACTTGATGTACACTTTAGTGAAAGGTCATTATGGAATTATTGACAAAATGTGTTGCCTACTGCAGCTTTAATACCAGTGTTATCAGCTCTAAATACTGTATGTAGCCGTATGAAATCATATGAAATAGTTATTTAAATCATTATAAAACGCATGTATAATGACTGGCTGTATCTGTAAACCAGTGTTTTTCAACCAGTGTGCCGTGAGAGATCGTCAGGTGTGCCGTGGGAAATGATCCAATTTCACCTAATTGGTCTAAAAACATTTAATATGGATATAAATATTCAAGACACTTTGATAAGAATGACTAAATTGTTAATATAGGCTACAGAGTATCATTTTTTAAACATTTTTGTTTGGTGGTGTGCCTCGTGATTTTTTTTCAATGAAAAAAATGTGAAAAACACTGCCGTAAAAAACAAAAATTGTCATTTGTTGCTGTAATTTTCTTAAAAATCCAATACGTCATAGCTCATATTTTCTATATCCTTCTTCCCTCGTGTTACACTAATGATTATTTGTCTGTAAAAAGTCACATTGCTATCATTTGCCCTCCTTAAATGATAAGCGTTATAGACAACGAATGAACGGATGTGCTGTTTATTTGCTGCATGTGATGATTTAGCAATAAAAACAAAATGAAGTGGTATATAGTTCAGCGCTTGTGTGTGTGTGAGAATGTTCAATAATGAGAGCGTTCACAGTGGGTGTGTTCGTTTCCAACTCGCTTTAGAAAACTTTTGTCGCTTCAAAAATGTCATTATTCCATGATTGTCATTAACTTGACTGCGATCCAAACAAACTTTCACAACAATCCCATATAAACGGCTACGACACGAAAGGACTGGGACGGATGCTTGACACGGTCTTTGAAGTCAGAGCCTTGTGTCAGTTTGCTTCCCATGATCGTTCCCAGTTGTTGTTGTTTTTTTTTTTCTCTCCTTCTTTTCACATCAGAGCTATTTTGAGGACAGCGTCAGGTGAGTTGGAAGAAAGGTTCTCTTTGGGTGATCTCAGGGGGTTTAACGGGAGTCGAAGAGTCTCCTGGCTGCTATTCAAGAGGTGAGCAGCTTCAGGCGGTACTGGTTGCGGCTCACAGCAGCTGAAAGAGAAGGCTGTCTCCAACACCACCACCCCCACCACCACCCCTCTCTCCTCTGTCTGTCACCATATAATTACCCTGTGGCTGACAGACACGGTGCTTAAAGTAACAAAACAAAGACAGACTGGAAAATAAACAGCACCTCACTCGTTCAGTGAAGAGGGCGAGAGCCGAGGTGTGCGCCGAGATTCTATAATAGTTTAGAGGTGGACGGGAAACTGTGAGAGCAAAGGTGCGGCGGCGGTGTGTCCGTAAAAATGTGACACTCACATTGTGTCTACGGCTGTGGCTGCAGACAAACAACGGTCCACTCTCACAGTCACACCTCAGGTCAATGTACAGCAGACGTCTCAAAGTCAAATGACCTGAGAGTCAATGAGCGTCCAGTGTGGAAAAAATTAAATAAATAACTCAGTATTACATCATATGGAAGAGGATTAGGGCCAAATGTAAAAAATACAGCCTGGATTAAGATATTAAAGTCAGAATTATGAATTTTTTCTCAGAATTTTGAGTTTAATCCCAGAATTATGAGAAAAAAAAGTCTGAATTCTCATGTCTCAGAATTTATACTTTCAGAATTCAGAGACTTTAATCCCAGAATTACAAGATTAACGTCAGAAAACGTCTTCTCAGCGCAAAACGTCACACACTCAACAGCTATTAACTGACAGTCCACCTCCATGTCTGTTTAGATTCTTAAAGGTAGAGTGGGAGATCGTCTTCTGGAGCATTTTTTTTTTTTTTTTACCCTATTCCTTAAAATCCTCTTCACGCCCCAATTGTAACCTATTAATTAATGCATAATGCATGTTAATGTTGTGGAACAGACAGGCCTGTAAAAACACCATCCAATCATATTGGATCATGATACATCGATAAAGCTGCCATCTGCTTGCAGCAATGATATGGCAGAAAAGGAGTTTATTGGAGCTATTGCCAATAAAAATAAGGCTGACACAGAGCAATCCAAGACCAGAAAGAGAACATCAGTGCTGCGTTTGAACGGCGGCAGCAACTGATGCCATGGTGGCTCTGTTTCTACTGGTCAGGCAGGTTGACCGGTAACTGTTAGTGTCTTTGTGATCTTTTGAGAGGATTTGTTGTTTTTCGCCATCACGTCGTTTCTTAGAAAAAGTTAGCGTCACCAAGAAGTACTGAAAGGAGGTGTAGCTTCAGGGGGGGAATTCTGAAGAAAAGGACTTGAACGTTGCTCTAACTGTTTTTCCCAGGATGGCCAACAAATACCTTTAAGTCACGTTACATTTTTAAAGCTTTCTGAGAGATAACAAATCACTGAAAAGTGAAACTGAAAATCGTCTAATCTGTGTTTTCCTCAGGATTAAAACATTGAAAACATGGTTGCCAAATTTGTTTTGTCAGATTTGGAAAATTCTCTGGTGTGAGGACAGGCCCTACACTCTTAGAAATAAAAGTGCTAAGTAGAACCATATAGGGTGCTTTGGTGCTTAACCCTTTCTGGCTCCAGGTAGAACCTTTTTTTTTTATAAAGTTTTCACCTGGAACCCTTTTGGAGGGTTCCACCAAGAACCCTTTTAAAAGCCTTTATTCAGGAAAGGGGTTTTTAAAGGGACAATGTGTAGTATTTACCCAAAATCCACTTTTTATACATATTATGTGCTCCTGCATTGTCTAGTCGCTGTATAATAGTTTTTGTTTTATTTTCGTAGTGTTTCAAAAAGTCATGTAAAATAACATGGTCGCGGGCCGCGGTTGCATAGCCACTGTTAGCAGAGAGACGCCATGTTTCTACCGGAGCCTGTAAGGACAAACGCGAGAGAACAAATCAAGCGTCTCTTTACTTGTAGCGGAAGTCCCGCCTCCACTCTAGTAGCTCCGCCCTCTCCCTCGCCTCACGAACCTCATCTGCTGACACGGAGAAAGACGACGAGGACGACATTTGACCCTCTGAGGATACCATAGCGCTCAGGGAAGGGAGGGGGTGAGCAGAGCAGCAGTTCTTTGTTGTAAATTTCAGCCTCTCCTCTAGATGGCACTATAAACTACTTACTTCACCTTTAAAGGGTTCTCTGGATCAAAATGGGAACCATTAGTGTGACCAAGAACCCTTGAAAAAACCTTTCTTTGGGAAAAAGGGTTTTTCAGAAGAAAATGGAACCTCAGCCCTTGTAGAAGGACCCTTTTGGAACCCTTATTTCTAAGAGTGTAGAGAAGCACCCAGCCAGTCAGTGGTTGCGTTTTTGTTGTTGTTGTTGTTTTTCCTTATTCAAATTTGTTGTTTATTTCCCGGCTAACCCTGGAGCTGTCCGTCGTTCCCGTGGATGCGAGGAGACATTAATCAACAGTGATGTGCAATCAGCGAGAAGACAGTGAAGAGACGTCTGAGCTGTCTGCGGTTTCACACAAGAGGGCTCACTAACAGCCCAGCCATCGATCCACGAGCACTCTGAACATCACTGTGACAAAACACTGACAAGACATGTCAGGAGAGGACTGAGCCACTGACACAGGCCTGAGGGATTCTCTCTGGCCACATTTCATATTTCTGCACCGAGGGAAAAAATGAATTTGACGTTTAATTGAAGCGTGAAAAAGTGACGACTCTCTTTGTGTGTTAAATCCTGCACGAGGCTGACATAATATGTCATCATATAAAACACACATGTAATTAAGCAGATCTGATTTATGTCTGTACCTGGTGCAGTTTTGAGGGAACAGCAGTTTACTATATCAACTTTAGCGTGTAATCATTTTTAATATGATGACTTAGACACCACTCTCTCACGTCCAATACCGTTATCACAGAATTTACTGCCTGTGATCATTCCAATACAGAGTCGAGAATGCTGATTATCCAAATGTGGTTTTGTGATATGGTATTTTACAGTTACAATACACGATTGATGTGATATTATGGGTTTTTGGATTTCATTTACTGACATCTGAACAGTATCAGACCAATGCCGAAAAAAATAAACTAAAAGCTCAATGGTTCATGGTTCTAATTTAAATAAATAATCCCTTTTTTTTACATTTTAGATTTCTCCACTGTTGCATTGATTGTTTTTATGCAAAGTACCTTACAACTCTTGTTTAAAAGATGCTATATAAATAAATGAATTATTCTTGTTCTTAGTATTTTAATGAATCCACTGCATTGTTGTATTTAAGCAGGGTTTTTAAATAACACTAGTGCCTTAATGTGTAAGTATTTATTTGCATTTTAACCGGTAAAGGTGAAATTTTAACACAATTCACACTTTGGTAGTTTGATGCAGTGATTCTATACATTAAGGCCCTCAAAGAGCTCAGTGAGGTCTTGAGATGATTAAGGCAGAAAATCAAAGATGTTTAAAAGAGAGTCAGACAGTAAACGGAGTGAAAGACGACACAAACAGAGTGTTTTTCAGAGGTGGAAAGTTTGCCCGGAGTGAATCTGCTGCTGCGTATGAAACAAATATCTGTGTTTGTGAAACTGAGGCAAATCAGAGATAACATGAAACATAAAGCACAAAGTGAACAGGCCTCTTTGGCCACATGTCCTTCACAATGTTCATCAAGAAGTGTCTTCCCCTGTGTGTGTGTGTGTGTCTCTGTGTGTGTGTGTGTGTGCAGCAGTCGTGCTCCTGTGTTTAAAGGCACAGTCTCGTTACTCGTGACCAGCAGCAGCTGTGACGCTCAGCTCACCTGAGACTAATCTCCACTGTGACCGCTGTGTGATTTCATGTTGTCTTTTACTATGAATCACATGATCAATGTTCTGCATCACAGCTCGTCATCACAGAGTTCTGAAATCCATGCTGTTTGATTTTAAACATGTAAATCAACTAGTTGGATTTTGCTATTTCATGTATAGTTTACATATAAAATGTTGGATTATTGGGAATACATTAGTCATCTGTCTTTGTTCAGGGAGTACAGTGTATGCATTTATTTGTTGTTAATGTAAATTTATATAAAATATATTCTTTTTTGTTTGTTTTTATTGTCTACGTGAGTATTTTTTTTATTCCATCAACCTGCCTAGAGACATCAGGGATGTACAATATCATATTTGTTTACCTCTGCAATAAAATGTGTGCATTGTGATTCATATAAAAAATAAATCATATATTCCTGATTTTTTTGGATAATATTTTACTATTTTGCATTTGTATTTCTATATCTCAAACTACTCTCTCATTATTTTATACCTTGATCTATTACCTTTTTTGTGTATTTGTCACTTGTGTTTTTTTTAATTTTTAGTTAATTTTGTGTGAATAACTTGAAAAAGGAAAAACAGATGAGTTCATAGTAGAACTTCTGCAGTCTGCACAAAAGCATTTAAAAACACAATTTCGATCACTCTAATCTAATCTGTCATGTTTATTGTACATTTATTTCCATGTATATGTGCATTTATGCTCCTACTCAAACATGAATGCATAAATAAACAACACTGCCTGTTAGTTTTCTGATTTTTAAACTACTGGATGGAAACCTATGGGGGAAAAAAGCCGAGTGATTGTCAAAGTGTGACTTCTGAGTAGTTAAAAAGTGAAGTTATCACATCCTGGTGCAAGTAGGTCTCTCTCTGGGCCTCTTAATCTGTGATAATCCAGTCAGTTCCAATTAAATAAAGCAACCATTAAAGGGAAAAGACTCTTGTTAATCTCAGATTTCAGATATAATTTGGTGGCTCTTAAGCCACCGTTAGAAAATCGTTGTTCTTGACCGTGCAGAAAAAGTAAAAAAAAAAAAGTGTGATTTGCAATTACAGAGTTGAGTCTGTTCCAAAATCCCTCACGTTAGAAAAACTCTTTGACTCATTACGATTCCCTGATGTGTTCATTAACATAATTATAACATCATAATCTGGACAGGGATAATTATATGGTGAAGGGGGTGGAGCCGGTGAGCCAGCGGCAGAATTAGCCCCGTTTTCCCCTCAGTTCACAGTGAGGTCAGCGCTCACCGCAGCCCTGAAGCCCAGGGCCAAGAACCCTCCTCCAACTGCTCACTCACTGCCTGGGATCCATTTCATGGTCTCCATGACTCTGGATCCTGACAACGGATAAAACAAAAAACAAAAGACAAGAAAGTGGGCAGGGGTGTTTTTCAGATGAGAAGAAACCAAAAAAAAAAAAAAAAAAGACGTGGAAAAGAAACCCGGTAAGTTTTTTGTGGACTCTTCCTGCCAGCAGCAACACTCCCGACCCAACCCCTCCTCTCAATCCTTCCATTGTATCCTAACCACAAATCCCACACTTTGCTTGGAAAAGCAGCGAGGAGACTTGTCTGAAATATACATTGGAATTTCTGTTTTTTTTGAGGTGTGTGTGTGTGGGAACGTGCAGAGCTTTTATTCACTCCAAGTAAAAGTTTCTAAACTGTCTCCATTCGACAAATCTGTGTGTTTTTGTGACTATTTTTAAAGCCCTGACCGAAAAAACATACCGTAACGCTACGCTGGGGGAGATTTTTTTCGAATGCTGCAGCGCTTCATTTTTCCTCGGGAGTGCTGCGACTTTGTAATCAGGCCTTCGCTTCTTTTCAAGCTTAAGTTAATTACAGGTTTGTGCAGGCAGCCTGCAGAGGTTCAGGGTCAAAACAAAAATGCCTGCCTGAGCCGAGCGGAGTGGAAGCGGAGCGAGGTGCTGCCGCCAATGCTGCGTCTTTAAACACACGTCTCCAGAGAGGTTATAGCTTTTTAACCGCCCTCCGCCGCTGACGCTGCTTTTTCATCTCACCGTTCTCCTCGGCCTCTCCTCAAACTCCAAATATGAGTTTCCATAAATAATTGTGTTGCTGAAAGACTCAAACAGGATGCCATTATGCTATAAACACAGAGCTTTCTCCTGCCAGAGTTGGTTTTGGGCCCGAGTGCCCTGCTGTGGTTTGTTGTGTAATCTCTGAGCTATGCACTTAATTTTCTTACCACTGGCACCGTGACGCCTTTAACTGTTTTCCACTGCTGCTGGTCCACTCCGGTGCCAAGAAGATAGTTAAAACGTTGATTATGATTTATACAGTTTGAATGCATTTTTTAAGACGTGTTCAGTGGAAGGTCCAAACAACAGAACATGCAGGGGAATCAAAGCTCAAAGGTTCATTTGCTGCTCTTGTTTTTTTGGAAGTTTTGAGCGTCGTCGTCTTCAAAAAGAGCTGACTGAGGCGTTCACTAAACCTTAGAGGACAGCTACAACAATTACAGCTAACTTTTAAGGTTTAAAAAAACTGGTCTGTGGTACTTTATTGACAAGATTTAGGAACTTTAGGATCATATCTGCACTGCAAAGTAACACATTAGAGTTCTTGTAGAGTAACTTACTCTTTACTCCAGTATTAACATACATGTTTTGCACAAATGTTTGCATTTTATAGGAGTGTGTGTTTATTTTTTGTCTCACTAACCATTTGTTAACTGCACTAACCTGTATAATGCATGTGTGTTATAACGTGTCACTCTGTCAAAATAACACGTTAGGGTTAAAGTGTAGTTTCCCAGGTTTTCTTTTTTTAAACATGTGCATAATATAACATTTTTTTTACATTTTTGCAGTGTTCAATATTGTTTTCCTGAGGTAAAACCTGCCATTTTCCAAGAGATATGTTTGATAGAATGTGTTATTGTAAATATTCACATAAATCTGAAGTAATAGGCTGGAAAAATGCTGTCAACAACAATCTCTCATGACCCAGACTCTGGGAGAAACTGTTAATACTTGTATTATTACAATTTAAATTTCAATACAACCTTTTTGCATTTAGTTAAGGTTGCACAGAAGAAAATCTACCACTAAATTGAATAATTTCTGTTTTCTCTCATTTCTGTAAAAATGTAAACCTGTAAAGCTTTACTTCAAAATTGGAGAGGCACCTGAAATCTTAACACAGCTCCACAGCATTGGTGTATGATGATGATGATGATGATGATGATGATGATGATGCTACACCCAAATAGAAACCACAACAGCTAACTTTTAGCTTCGGCCAAAGCTGTCACTCTGAGGGAGATTAATGATCTTGTGGCGGCGCTGAAGGTGGAGTAGATGCTACTTTCAAACTTTCCGAAAGATTATTAATAATATTCCTATGACGTGTGACGGTTTGCAAACTCCAATTTGAAGAGCGTCGTTGACTTATAAAAACAACATGTGCAAGGAATCACAGTGTGGTTTTTCACGTCTGGTGATGCAAAATTAATCTCAACAAGTCGGTGACTTTTTTTAACGACAGCGGTTTTGCAGTGTGACACGTTACTTTTAAAGTTTCTGTGCCAACGTACAGTTCAACACAGCTTTGAACTACAGCTACGAGGACAGACGAGAAGACCGAAAAGCCCATTTTATGTCATCATTCTCCAATAAACTCCAATAAAAGCACACGGGACGACCACAGCGAACCTACGTTTTAATACAAATACTTTATTCAGAATGTGTGTATGGCATACATTTCGATGGAATTCCTCAGATCGAGAGAACACAACCCAGCCTTGTGTGATTTTTGACAGCTTACATCTGCAAAAATGACACAACGAGAATCTGTAATGCATATATAGAATCAAAAGTGCATATTCCTGTTCCTATTTTTTTCTGTCTTTTAATTTTGTCCACGTACACATTATACTATACATAAATAATTGCATTGTAAAAATGACTCAAGTATTTACACATGTATAATATATTTTATATAATATATAAATTTTATATTAAATCTAGGTAGATTACAATTAGGATACTGGGTTTGGGAACCTTGTGTGTGTGTGTGTGTGTGTGTGTTTGGCTACATTTATACTACTCCCATTTTCATTTGAGTCTCTTAACCCTCTGACCATCAAGACTATGAGTCTGCCTGGATTTATATTGATTTCATGGCTGTGGAATTAACAAAATATGTTCAATGAGATAGATAACGTTCACTTTCAACATCTGGAAGTTAGTCAACCGTTTAAAGGTCACATAGAGTGGTCCTGTTGCACATATATGTGAGTTATGGAGGTCTACTTACATATATTAAGTTGTTTTTATGGTCAAAATCCTCCTAGTTGATATAAACGAGCCGATTGAAATCTGTCCTTTACGAAGCGCTTGTCAGTCGTGCTATTTTTAGCCATAAATCTCGCTGGAGAAGACAGAGTGTGTTGTGATTGGCCAGCCAGCGTAGAGCCTTCCCACCTGTGTTGTGATTGGCCAGGTATCTGGAAGTGACGTAATCTATCACGTCAGCCCTCAGAAGCGCAGCTCCCCCCTCTGGAGCGGTGGATGCATTGCTACTCATTATCAAAACATTGTTTTAACAGTGTTTAAAAATAGCTTCTTCACGACTCCCCGCCGCAGTCCCTTTGATGACTTTAAACCGGAGTCAGACCCAGAGTCAGAAGACACTGTTGCTCATGAAACACCTCCACAACGGACGTTATTCTTCTTCTGCGGTTCAATGTACGTAACCGGATGTGCCCGGACTACCGCCCGGAGCAGGACGATCGGTTGTTCAGGAGAACCGCCGCTTACGTAACTATTACGGGATTTTCAGTGATCTCGTTGAGCCCCGAGATTACAATAAAACACAACTTTCTCAGCAATGGCTGAACTGTTTGTTTCGAACCGTCAGGCTTCATAAACAAGGTAATGACGCAGATACACACCAAAAAAAACAGCGATAATAGGAACTTCCGGTCTAGTTCCACTTAAAGAACGTCCTGAGGGGCTACCGTAATGACAAGTATATGGGCGCAAAGCTCTATTTCTCTGCTTTCCCGGGACCCATCCATCCGTGCTTCTACTGCTTCTGTCGAGAGGCGGGGGTCACACCCTGGACAGATCTCCAGTCCATAGTTTTGGAATTTTCTAGATATCACCAACGACCGAGGAGTTACGCTAATGAGAATTACGCTAATGAGAATTACGCTTGCCAAATCCAGTCGGCGATGACAAGATGGTCACAGAAGTGTTGGCTGTGTTTCAGGATACATAAGCAAAAAAAAAAAAAAAAAAAAACCTTTGGAAACAATCCTGATTGGTTATTTCATTTCATTGTTGGTCTTATAAAATATACTTGTTCTACATTTTATCCTTGTTTGGCTTTAGTAATACTCTGATTAAACTACAGGGGAGAGAATAAAAATGTAGTAGTATGGATGTAGCCTTTGTGTGTGTGTGTGTGTGTGTGTGTGTGTGTGTGTGCTATCTGTGGTTGTTGAGTAGCACCTCCAGCCAGCAGGGACAGGAGGTGATGAATTGTCTGGAGTAACACGGGCCCCATCCTTTAGCAAAACTAATACGAACACTGTGGGGGTCCCAGGGCCCCTCCTGGCTCTCCGGCTTCACGTCATGCTCGGCCATCCAGCTGGAGCGTTCATAGTCAAACACTTTGAGGGAGAAGCCGGGCATCACCCGCTTCACGCTCAGCCCCCGAGCACTGGGCGGGTCCAGCGTGGGCGAGTGGACAAACACCGGGTGCTGGCTGCGATTGTACACCCACACGCCGTCCGGCTCGCGACTCAACACGATCCCGAAACCGATTTTGCTGCGTATCTGTTGCACGCCGCCGCCGCCGCCGCCGCCGCCGCCGCCGCCGCCGCCGCTGCCGCCGCCGTTCCCGCCGTCTCCGTGAATGGGATGCCCGCGGAGGCCCGACGCGCCGTGGCTGCCCGGGTCGTCGCGGCGACTGTGGTAAGCGTTGGCGTGGAGCTGGCCGAGGCAGAGGCCCGTGCCCTGAGGTAGGTCGTAGAAGATGCTGAGCGAGGGCTCGTAGGCCGGATAGAGGCGACCCACGCGCGTGCGCCGCTCCCAGTAAGCAACGCTGCACCAGTGAGAGCGCTGTCCGCCGGAGGTCGAGGAGCCGAGGGAGGTACCAGTGTCTGCAGGGGGGGGGAAGAGAGGAGGTGGAAGAATTAGTGTTTGCATTAGTAAGTGTGCTAATTTTTTTGTTCACCACAGTAATTCCTCCTGAAGGAGGGAGAATAATGTTATGTTAAGGGGAAGGAGGAAGGGAGGATGGGAGAGGAAGTCTTTATGCTCACTTAGGTTTTTTTTTCCTCTATTTTCACTAAGGGTGGACGATAGCACAACATCTGATTTTGGCTTCTTACCAAGTAATACAAGCGCCAGATTCACTGATATCATCATTACCAGTGTTTTTAAATTACAAACAACTCATGTTTTGAGGTGTGAGCTTCATCGCTAGGCTACTTAAATGTATTTTTATTAGCAGCAAATACCTTGGAAAACAGTGTTGTTTTAAGGCTGTAATTATAAATGACTGACTTTAAGGAAGGGCAGGGCCAAAAGCTAACATTTAAAACAGTGGATATTGATAATTATCGCAATAAAATGTCAAAATAGGTTCATTTTGGCTATTATACTGTAATTATGTGTTAGAATCTCAAAGTGCGTTTGCACAATGGAAACTACACCGTGATACATGTTGTTGAATTATTGCTCGGCCCTTATTAACTTATTAAAGGTGCTTGATGACACAAAACAATTTGTAATGGTGCCTGCATGAACACAAAGGCCACTCAAGGATGTGCAACGCGTGGCTTCCCCCAACAATTTCAGAAATCTTCTTGTTGTTGTTGTTCCAACTCCCACTGATACGAATACGTCGCCTGCGATGATTTACGCGCCGACACTGTACGTGTGAGAACGGTCCGTCTGAACACTCACTTTTCAGCATGAAGCACAAACGAGTTTCTCTTGTTTGCATCGGTCGTAAAAGAAGAAGGAGGAGGAGGAGGAGGAGGAAAACATCGACCTCGACCAACCTGACCTCCAGACTTTCTGTCTAGTGTCGTGTCGCTGTGTTTTTTTTCCGATGCCCTGTTTGTTGCGATCAAAGTCACCGACTTCAACCGTGCTACAGCACCGACCTCGCCCGACCAGAATGTTCTGGCTGGTTTACGGGGAGCAGATGCTCGGTCCTTCTGTAGGCTACACGATCAACAACACCCCATTCAAATTAAAAAGCTCCGCACAGTCTGTCCTTTTTTGATGGATTGCATGTTAATCATGAGTAATAAAGTGCATTATAGAGTGTTCATTTTCATCCACACAGAACCTCCGGGGAGGACAGATTCATTGTGACGATCTATGCATTTTATTTCCACAGAGAGAGCTGAACTTTATTAGTAAGGAAATATTATCATTTAACATCAAGTCGAGCAAAGAAAAACATTGCTGTTGGCGTTGGAATGTGCAACATACATATACGCTGCCTACAACAGCGAGAGCCTCCGTGTCTTCCACGAACACACTTAAGTTGACGGAACGCAGATTTTGTCCCATGAGCGTGTGAATACACGATTACTATGGTTTTAAGTTTACAAAAATATAGTTTTAATGTTGTGACAGAGGGCCCACGGTTGGTGTAGTGGTTAGCACTCTTGCCTTTGCAGCAAGAAGACCCGGGTTCCCGGGTTCGAGCCCCGTTTGGAACGACTTCGGAACAAGGGCCTTTCGGCAAGGAGTCTGCATGTTCTCCCCGTGTGTGCGTGGGTTTCCTCCGGGTTCTCCGGCTTCCTCCCACAGTCCAAAAACATGCGATATGGGGATTAGGTGAATTGGTCACTCTAAATTGACCGTAGGTGTGAGTGATTGGTTGTTTGTCTCTATATGTGGCCCTGTGATGGACTGGCGAACTGTCCAGGGTGTACCCCGCCTATCGCCCAATGTCTGCTGAGATAGGCACAGCACCCCCCGCGACCCTCTGGTGGAGGATAAAGCGGTAGATAATGGATGGATGGATGTTGTGACAGAACGTGTGCAATCCTCAAAAAGCCTAATAAATATGAGGCGAGTTAGAACTCTGTGACCTTTGACCTCCTATTACCGTGATATCCCTGTAATAAAGACTAATGGACAAAGTAGATGAATGAATATCCATGACGACTGGCACTTTTCCATTGGCTTGGTTTTGCTTTTCCATTAATGATTAGTACCTGGTGTCTGGTTCTTTTTTTGGTACCTGCTCTGGCGAGGTCCCAAACAAGCTGAGCTGATATTAAAAATGTGGGTCGAAGCCGAACCGGGTAGAGTCGAGTCGTGCTACAACTGTTTAATGTAAAAGACGTCACTGTATCGCCATCATCAACTGCAAAGAATCTGGGTGTAATCCTCGACGACGGACTTTCCTGCACCCCCTACATCATCGCGGTAGCCCCGATCCTGCAGATTTGCCCTCTACAACATCCGAAGGATCCGGCCCCTCCTCACAAAGGAAGCAACGCAACTCCTGGTTCAATCCCTGGTCATCTCCCGCCTCGACTACTGCAACTCGCTATTGGCTGGACTCCCTGCCTCTGCGACTAAACCGTTGCAACGTATCCAGAACGCTGCAGGGCGCCTCGTTTTCAATCTACCCAAATTCTCCCATGTGACCCCCCTCCTCCGTGACCTCCACTGGCTTCCTGTTGCGGCCCGCATTAGATTTAAGACCACGGTGCTGGCCTTCAAAGCCATCAACCGAACCGCACCAGTCTACCTCCAAACACTGATCAGACCACACACCCCAGCTCGAGCACTTCGCTCTACTACCTCAGCCGGCCGTCTGGTACCGCCATCCCTGAGAGCAAACAAAGGCCGCTCAACGAAGTCCCGACTCTTTTCTGCTCTGGCACCTCAGTGGTGGAACGAAAACTTCCGACCAACGTCAGGACAGCAGATTCGCTCGCCATCTTTCGCAAAAGACTCAAGACTCACTTGTTCAGACTTCATCTCGACCCTACATAGCACTAACCTAAAGTACTAATAGGTTCCTACCTTCAGCACTTGTATCATAGCACTTATGGAAAGTTCCTTTCTTGTGACAAATGTACTTATTGTTAGTCGCTTTGGACAAATGCACTAAATGTAAATGTAAAGCGCCTTATGTGTTAGTGAAAAAAGTGATGTGGCGTTAGAATTGCACAACCTCTGGTGCAGATAACCATTTCCTGACACACCGGCAGAGACCTACTGGATGTTCATATGCCGTCAGATTATTTCTCTGCGCTACGATGATTCACATTATTCACAAGCTCTGCACAACGTCTCACTGACCTCATGTGTTTTTTTTTCATGAGAAGATCTGCAAAAACAGTGTTTCCTCGCTCACATTTTCCCTTCAATTTATCATCAGCCCAGTCTGTGTATTTTGAAAAGGGGGCTAAAAACTGTCAACACCGATCACCCTGCTTCCTTCACTGACGTCCCTCCCCATCTCCCTCCATCGCACTCCTTCAGCGTTTCAGAGTTTAAGAGGAGTTAGAGACGAGGCAGCAGAAAGAGGAGAGGGTTGGGGGTGGAAAGCATTCAGCTCTCTGTCAACCTCGCGCAAGCCCATGAACCCTTGACCCCCCAGCCTTCATGCTATCAGCTCACATTAACTCCCACACAGAGTGATGCCATTATTTTGCTCCAGAGACTCTATTGACACAGAGGATTTAAAGACCCATGTGCCTGTGGCCCCATTCCTTTCATATTCACCCACCCTCTCCGTCCACCAGGGGCCAGAACCAGAGCCGTGGCTCTTCTTCTTCCATTAGCAAGTCGCTTTTGGGTGAAACCAGGACTGAGATTGGGGGTTAGGTGTGCTGTGTTTGCACAGCGGCCATTTTCATTGCAGGGAGACAAAGTTGGATGGGAGGGTCGGTCGGTTGTACGGGGCGAGTGTGATGGGAGGAGGGGGAGGAGACGAGCAGACACACACACACACACACACACACACACACACACACACACACTTTTGCACAGCGATTCTTCTTCAGATGCTGGACAGCTTAACCAAAGCAGGATATCAAACCTTAACTATAGCTAGTTAACGCCTAACCCTAACCTGGTTAACCCTAACCCTAATCATCTCAACAAGATACCTCATCAAAATGTCCTCGCTTCCTATGGTTTACAGGTTTTTTTTTCTTCACAAAATATGTTTATCTTAATGAGGACACATCATTGAAATAATGCTAAACTTAACCATTAACCAACTAAGTACCTCACCTTAACCCTTACCTAAAACTAGGTCTCAACCCTGAAAAAGCACTTTAAAATTGTGGTGCCCTAACAACATGTCCCCACAAAGATAGTTTAAAAAAAATGTTATTTAAACTACACAAAGGTAGAAATGCAAGTTCTCTCTCACACACACACACACACACACACACACACACACAGAAAGTAGATGATGAGATAGGGACCATGCAAAATTGGGCCTTCTGAACCAAACAGTATGATGATAACACACACACACACACACACCCCCACACACACACATACGTTTACACTTTGGCACAGCCATTCCTGTTGCTAATCTAATTTGGACAGCCTGAACAAACCTTAACTATAATATTTACTATATTCCTAGCCTCTTACCCTAAACTTAACCATCCCAACTAAGTGGCTAACATTAACCCTTACCCTAACCAAAACCCAATTTCTAACCATCCCCTGAAAAAGCACTTTAAAGTAGTGGTGCCCTGACAAAATGTCCCCACAAGGTCAAATGTCCCCACAAAGATGGTTGGTTTTACATTTTTTTAGACCTCACAAAGGTAGAAATGCAAGTTCGCTCTCTCTCACACACACACACACACACACACACACACACACACACACACACACACACACACACACACACAGAAAGTAGATGATGAGATAGGGGCCCATGTGCACATACAAACACAAATTGGGCCTTCTGAACCAAACAGTATGATAATAACACACATACACACACACACGCACACACACACACACACACACACACACACACACACACACACACACACACACACACACACACACACACACAAAACTGCACTTCTCATCTGAGGCCCACGTGTGTCATTAGTGAATTCCAGGCTGGCAACTCCTGCGGTCTGGAGTTTTTACAGCTCTTCAATAAGAGAGCTGGCTGCTCCGTTAGCAGGGTCTCTCTCTCTCTCTCTACCTTTATCAGAGTCTCTCTCTCTCTCTCTCTCTCTCTCTCTCTCTCTCTCTCTCTCTCTCTCTCTCTCTCTCATACACATGTACACACACACTTTTACAAGCTGTCCTCTTCCCTGTAATAAGGCAACACAAACATGTCTGGGGGAAACACAGGGAGACTTTATGAGCTCATGATCAGATTAAATCCCAAAGACGACATTAAACAAACCGGAACTTTTTTGGGGGGCTGAGGGCTTTTCGTGCCCGACGACGACGCCGCCGCGCACTTTAATTTCTCACAAAAACGAAACGACGCAGCGAGAGGATACGGTATCAACGCTGCCTTTTAAGTTTACGACGCATTAAGAATTCATTGCACTGATAGAGAGCATCTAACGAAAACACAGAGATTTGTTTCTCAACTATTTGCTCTCTTAGATCAACATTGAAACAATAAATTATATTTGGAGCTATTCATTTCTATCTTGCGTGCTGTGTGACTGTGGCAGGATTTATCCTCCCCACTTTATTCTGACTTTTTTTTTTTCCACTTATTTACATCGTCTGCTTTGCAGTTTTTCTTGCTTTTTTTCTCTGTTGTGAACCTCAGATTTAGCGTTAGCGCCACAGTCTTCTGGTTGATTTCTTTTTCCCACTGCAGCCTGACTGATACGCTTTGAAGTGAAAAAACACTCAATCATGATTTCCACCAGTGTTTGACAGCCTGAGTTGAACAACATGTCACGTTAAATGTTTCTGGCACAGTCCTTAGTGTCATCACGCTCAGCCTGGCTATCATCCAGCTCAAGGTATAATGAGCTTGTGTGAGAGCGTTCAGGGAGTGAGGAGGAGGAGGAGGAGGAGGAGGAGGAGGAGGAGGAGGAGGAAGGAGCGAGTGGGCAATGGATTTCTTCAATGGAATTTGTAGAGAAGGGTTCAAACTGGAGGTTATCAGTATGTTTATGTTCAAGAGGAGGAAGTAGAAAAAACTGTGCGTGCGTGTGTGAGTGCACAAGTACATCTTGAACGTGAAGGCTGGCAGCAATTACAGCATCCTGCAAGCATTTAAGCCGACCACCATTTAAGAGGCCTGTTTACCAATTAGGTAAGTAGCCTTTGTTATTCCATTTCAACATCGCTGTCTTTTAGTGCCAATCTCACCAAAAATGTCCGACACACCTCACTGTTGTTTTTTCCCCAAAGGTGGGAAGATAAGGTGGAGTCGAAAAAAACAAACCACAAAAAAGGAAAAAATGGAAATACTGCACATTTTCCAAAACAGTGTCTGTATCCAGATCACCATCAAAATCTAATCATTCCTTACTTTGGTCTTTCATCTGGCTAACACCTGGAGAGGGTGAAGTCACCTCCCACTTTCCAGAAGCGTGACCGTAGATGAAAATGCCTCTGTACGCGATCGGGTGGACGTACAACCAATCAGAGCGACTGAAAACGTGTGTAGTCTTCTAGGAGTGAAGGCTATTAACAGTGTTAGTAATGGTGACTTTTGCCCGGCGGCGCTCCGTAGATCAAGTCGCACCCAAAGCTAGAGACACAAAAACAAGATCTTTTGCCCGATTTTACCCACGATTCACAGCGGGGCAGAGTCTGCGCCGGTCAGCACCAGTTGGGGACAGTCTGCATGTGCGGGTAAAGACTTGAATCGACAACTGTGTGAGGGTAAAGCCCAATTTATACTCCTGCGTAAAGTGCTCTGCGTAGGCTACGCAGAGTCCTCTGCGTCGACGCAGAACCTGTTGTAGAGCCTCTGCTTCGTCTCCGGGTGCACGGAATATTTTTAAGTGTCCGTCACTCCGTCAAGGGACAACGGAGACGGCAAGAGCTGCGATTGGTCCTCAGGACAGGCCGAGCTAAGCTGCTCTGTGCCGGCTCACAGTGAGCAGCGAGCGTCCACAGAGGGCGGAGCTGAACACCGCCGACTTCGCCGCTGCCGCACTATAAATACGTCATATCTTAACACACACAGCACATGTTTAGACTCTAAATGGCCAATTTCTCAAATTATCTCAAAACTGCGTTCCGGGACACAGAAAAGTGACAAACGGCCACTGTTTCAACAACAACAGTCTTTCTCCCTCGGACGCCATTGCTCACTGTAGCCAAAAGCACAGCAACCTTGCGCAGCGACCCCTACTGATCGGGCGGGAAATTGCAGCGCCTATCCGTCACCACGACGCAGAAGTATAAAGGCTCGAGTGGTCTACGTGGTGACGCAGACGGATAACGCATTACGCAGTCGGAGAAGTATAATGTGGCCTTAACAGACCCTGAACCTCAGTCGCAGCCAATCAAACGTTTGAATTTTTTGAGCCGACTCTGGGCGCAATCGGGGAGTGTGTCCTGTACTGATTATTGACCCGACTGTAAACCAACAGCCAATGAAAAAGAGTAGGTGGGAAACAGGATGTAGTGTCAGAAGTCCATGACCACACAAAGTAGTGGGAATATCAAAACTGACGCTCTTGTGAAGAGTTTGATGAGTTCAGTCGGCTTCGGTTGATTTGATGCGAGTCTTTCAGTTGTCGTATAGTTGTAAAATAATCTGCTGCAACCAGTCGGTTGGCGCGAACTCCGAGTCTTTTCGAAATCGGTAACGACTGTAAAAGTTTTTTTTTTCGTGTGTCCGAGCTTAAAATGGAAGCAACGGCTGAATCAAAAGACAGCATGCTCTTGCTTTGCTGTCGTCACTGTGTTAAGCCCCGCCTCTAATGCTTCAGAGTTTGTGATTGGTTCCCTTTTTGTGGGCGATTCTGAAGTTGGCAAAAATGGTGTCTGTCCATCAGTTAAGACTGGGTTAATTCACACAGGCCAGTCTTAAAGCAGAACTAGACCGGAAGTTCCTATTATCGCTGTTTTTTTTGGTGTGTATCTGCGTCATTACCTTGTTTATGAAGCCTAACGGTTCGAAACAAACAGTTCAGCCATTGCTGAGAACGTTGTGTTTTATTGTAATCTCGGGGCTCAACGAGATCACTGAAAATCCCGTAATAGTTACGTAAGCAGCGGTTCTCTTGAAGAACCGATCGTCCTGCTCCGGGCGGTAGTCCGGGCACATCCGGTTGCGTACATTGAACCGCAGAAGAAGAATAACGTCCGTTGTGGAGGTGTTTCACGAGCAACAGTGTCTTCTGACTCTGGGTCTGACTCCGGTTTAAAGTCATCAAAGGGACTGCGGCGGGGAGTCGTGAAGAAGCTATTTTTAAACACTGTTAAAACAATGTTTTGATAATGAGGAGCAGTGCATCCGCCGTTCCAGAGGGGGGCGCTGCGCTTCTGAGAACGGATGTGCTGGATAGTACTGGCCAATCAGGTTTTTGACCATAAAAACAAGTTAATATATGTAAGTAGACCTCCATAACTAACATTTATGTGCAACAGGACCACTCTATGTGAGCTTTAACTTATATCCCCAGACCATATCTTTTTTGAGTTACGCTGCTCACAACTCGCAGAAAGACAAATGGGTCCAAAATCATAACCTAGGTGGCAAAGACAATAAACGGCTGTAAATAAATCACAATCATCTGCAGAACATACTGTACAGATTGTTTTGGATGAAATCTGTGGTAATCAACGATACTGTGCTCATCTTTTCTGAACAATACACTAGTTTCCTACTAAGAGTTACCTTAACACAACTTTACGTATTTCACATGACTATATACACAACTATTAGTTTGTAATATGGTACCGAGTTGTAATGGTTTGCTGCAGTCCACGTAGGAACCTATATCAGTTTATAGAAGCACTCAGACCTGTAAACAAGACGAGTCAAGCGCAACTTGATTTGTTCCAGTGGGTTTGATGCTTCAAGACAAAATGACTTTGTTGAGCGCATTAATGTTTTCAACATATTCTTGAAGACTTGAAAGCACATGAATCCACCACAGTTGGAACAAAGAATCCCCAGTTTAGGAAATGGGGTTTTCTGAAAGAGCGTGTACATGTGCAATTAAATTAAATTAAATCAAATTAAATTAAATGAAAAGACTGAAAGAAGTCTCATGGAGGAAGAAAGAGCCAGTGGACAGAGGGGATACTTATTAAAAGGTAATATAGCGACATAGCGATAACAACCTTCAGAATCTACCAATATTGATCAGCCCAAAACTGTCATTTAGCCGTTGTAAACAGTTAATAAACTGTGGTGATGTCTGTCCCTAATAGAGTTTTATGGATCGTATTGTACTTTTCTTTTTGACCTATATCGGGCAGATACTGGTCCTCATTATGAGTTCAGTTTATCCCCTAACAAAGAGCAGATTGCCAACTACAAAAGTCTAATAAAAACCAACGAGTGCTCTCAATCATCTTCAGGAGTCACATACAATATTATTTGTGTGAATTAAACAAAAAAAAGAGGAACAAATGAATAGCGTTTGCTTCAGATATGGTTGTCAGTGGATTTGAAAGACTTCAGGTTTGCTGACTCATCTGACTCTCAGCTTGAAAACAACTGTGCAAAATTCCCAAATTATACATTACAGACTTCCTCCTGTCGAGCTTAACCTGCACAGAGTGAAACAAAGAGGAAGAAGAGAGTAAAAAGGAAAACAGTGAACGAGGGAAAGTGAAAATGAGTGGGAGAGAGAGAGAGAGGGAGAGGGAGAGAGAGAGAGAGAGAGAACCTGCCAAGCATAACCAGCATCCATGGAAAAAATGAAGAGAGAGAATGAGACTGTGAGAAAGAGAGGGAGGGTGGGAGACTGTCGTCTTTCATCCAGTGCCAAGGATTAGATTCCCCTCCAGTTATTAGACTCTTCCACTGTGCTGAAAGAGGTGGTTAGGATGGGGATAGAGGGGGAGGCTGAGGGGGACGAGCAGGGAGGAGAGGAATCAGCGACTGACCACTGTAGCCTCCGTCGCCTCCAAGATGATTTGTTTTCATTCTACTGCGTCAAATTTCCTCCCAAAGTCGAGTAGAAATGACAAAAAATATGGGGGAATTAAAGAAAAAAACAAAAAAAACACACCCCTCCCTAGCAACAAATGGTAGGTCCAGTGTTGTTTGAGACAACTATCATTACGGGGCAACTTCAATCCGGCGAGCCACATTTAAGCTGGCGTCTTGACTATCTCTGCCATCAGAGCGTGGCGTTATCGCCAGACGTGGGAGACGTGGGCCTTTACAATCAAACACAACGTGGCTCTCGCTCGCAAAACATGTAAACACACACAAACACACATGACCGGCCCGATACACGCAAACCGTCTGCCGCTGACTCGCCAGTTTATGTTACGTGATTGTGAGCTGATTGTGACCATGTGACGTCGTCAAACTACTGTCAGGCTGAGCACAGTGTTAAAGTTAAACCCCACTGGCGTTTTCTCTTTAATTTAGTCAGGAAGTGTATATGACATTAAAAACACATTGTTCAGTTAATAGTTAATTCAGCCAGGGAATCAATGCTCATTAAGAAAGAATTGATAAATGTATATACTTGTTAGTACACAAGCTTGCGCAAAGTGACATGACCGTTTACGTGAAATCACTCACGTCTCAGCTGTTTTTTAAAATGTGTATAACTGTGTCTGATGCAGTCTGGTTTCTGTTTTCTTTGCACAACAACCTTGACATCCCAGGTTGTACATTTGGTATCAAGTTCAAATCTATTTATACATTTTCTCCAAGTAAATGCAACAGTATCACAGGCTGCCGTGGCACACAGATGCAGGCCGAGGAGAATGATGAAAAAGGTCGGGTTAATGGCAGAATTTCGAAGAGACTACGCACGAGTGTGTTTGTATAGCTATATCACTTTACAATGACAATTGTTATAATATACTGATGGTAAGAGCCTTTCGTTACAGAGGCTGCCATCTTGCTGTGATGTTTCTACAATGAAGAAGAACAACGTTCCCGGCATGTGAAGGATAACATAGTTCCCCCCGATGCACTTGGGAAAGGGCCAGAGTGAGCAGATGCTTTTTAGGAAAGATAACTTTTGGAGAATATTGTTATTGTTATTTTTGTTCCGCTTCCGTTTCACATTCGCGGAGACAAACGAGGTAACATTATTTGTATGCTACATCTGAAGGCTCTGTCAAGCAATACTATCAGACCCGATCGAGGGAGCGCGCAGCGGCAGCACGGTCGGGTGGAGACGACGAGCACTGCTAAATAAGCAGATTGTGAGCGGTAGGAGTCATTTTAGCGGATTGTTCTCGCAATACTGTCATGCTCCGTCTCGCTTTAACCCTGGATTTCCACTGGACGCGGAACGGCCGCGGCGCGGTCGGCGTTGCAAATCGCTTCCATTCTAATCAATGAGAGCATTCCCACCGGCCGCGCTGCGGCGCGTCTCTGCAGCGTCCCAGAAGCGGCTCGCCGCGCCGCAGCGCTATCGATAGGAATCAGTTCTATTTTTTTCGTTGCCGCTGCTGAACCTCGTAAATTTCAACGAAGCAGATCGCACCAGACGGGAAGTCCGACACAGAATCAAAGTAAAACGTTTCCGCCCCCCCTTTCAAAATAAAACACAATACGCAGGTCATATAGCCCTGTCACAACTTCACATCAACATTACGTGGTGACCGCTGCTGTCAGGTAAACAGTCAATTAATCAGAGCGTACGATTAATGTACGACGAGAGACTGATTGTTGAAGTGGAGAAACATAAAATCATTTATGACACTAGATCAACAGTTCTTCCACGTCGGAGAATGAGAAGAAGCTGTTGTTGTTGTTGTTGTTGTTTACTTTATACACACAGTCTATCGCTGGATCTCGCGAACTCGCGTCCGTTCGAGATTATCGCGCGATCTTCCGTGAACACCGCCGGCTCCCAGGGCTCCGCGCCGCTGCCGTAACGCGCCCCGTGGGGATTGTCGCCGGGCAGAGGACGAAGCAGAACCGCGCCCGCGGCCGTTCCGCGTCCAGTGGAAATCCGGGGGGTAAGAGTGCAATGTTGCTGTTGTGCCATAAAACAAATCCCTTCATGTGTGCAGCATGAGATTGTTGCTGGGCAACACAGGCTCTAACAACACTATATTGATAAACCCAGAGAGTGGAGCTGCTAGGTTTTGTTGACGTTTGACAATCGTGTGAATGTGACAGACATTTATTTACATTTAAAAGTTACACACTACATTTTTTACGTTGGTAAGCTAACATTGGTTGATTTTGTCACTATTGGTCTATTGTCTGACTCAAGTTCCAGAGCAACATTTTTAACTGTTATTCACGTATCTTTAACAACTATGCAGAATGAGGTTGTGACTGACGACTAAATTATACTTTTAAAAAAAGGACGTTAACATGTCACGGCGGCTGCAGCATGAGGTGATTTATTGCGGAGCGTCTATCTCAAGTCATCTCGCTGTTGTAGCAACAGTGTTTACGCAGGTTTGTTTGATCGATTGGTGCTCTTCCCAACTCTGGCTGATGTAATCATGCTCATTCATGCAGTACTTAAATTGTGACAGCGAGTGGTGAAAACAAAGCACATCAAAGCTTCAGCGCGCACTGGAAATAGCTTCGCTCGATTACGATGAGATAATCCTTTGACTGTTTCTGAAGGGGATTAGTCCTTTTCTTCAGCCGACCCTATGTTGTTTCACGTCGACTGACGCAGCAGTTCATGTGGTGCCCTGTATACATGAAGCATCTATACATTATGTGGCTGCATTTTTCAATAATTACTGTAATGACATGTTGTACCTACACACACACACACACACACACACTCTCAGACAAACGAACAAAGGTATCATTGAGAATAACTGTCCTTCATTTTTGCTCAAATGACGAGGGCTTCTACAGTTAGTTGACACTATCGTCAACACACAATGTTGATGTGGAATATTCATATAATCATGTTATTATTACTACTATTATTATTTTAATAGATAAAACCACCTACATGTTTATTTGAACCTTCATAATTTATGGAAATGTTTGTTTTATGACATCTCAAAGATGCGTGAATTTGAAATTTTTCTAGCACTAAACCAAGTAAAACTGTCTGATTTTTTTGTATCTATTACATATTTGTGTGTTTTTTTTTCTTGATAACAGGCACAGATATAAGCGAGAAGTTTAATTTGAACTTATCTCTAAAAGTGTACAGTAAAAATGTCCGACTTGTGCAGTCCTGGGGACAGTATAGATTCCATCGTCTGCTAAGACTGCAAACACTTGTGGAGAAGAAAATAAGAGCAAAAGCAAGACGGAAACTTTCAAAACTATGGGAGTGCGTTGCACCAACGAAACGCGTTAAATGCTGCCATTTTTTTCTCTCTAACCTCTGGCTCTGAACTGTAGTGAAAGGTACCGTGCTAATAAGCTAAGCTAACATCACGCCAATGCTATGTTAGCTAAGCTCGTCAGTCCAGGCGCATTTGCTGTGTCATCGTCAACAGTGGAGAACACACACTTCACTTTTTTCTGTTCTGTGACAAACACGGCGGTATGGATTGAAGCGGGGTCGTACCTATGTTCCCCGGCTCCTATGTTCCCCGTTTTCCCAAAAAAGGTCCTATGTTTCCCACTTTGTATGTGACAGGGGAACATGGGACCCTTTTTTTGAAAAAGGGTAGGGTTAGGGTTAGGGTTAAGGCCACATTATACTTGTCCGACTGCGTAATGCGTTATCCGTCTGCGTCACCACGTAGACCACTCGAGCCTTTATACTTCTGCGTCGTGGTGACGGATAGGCGCTGCAATTTCCCGCCCGATCAGTAGGGGTCGCTGCGCAAGGTTGTTCTGCTTCAGGCTACAGTGAGCAATGGCGTCTGAGAAAGAAAGACTGTTGTTGTTGAAACAGTGGCCGTTTCTCACTTTTCTGTGTCACGGAACGCAGTTTTAGGATAATTTGAGGCGAGAAATTGGCCATTTAGAGTCTAAACATGTGCTGTGTGTGTTAAGATATGACGTATTTAAAGTTCGGCAGCGACGAAGTCGGCGGTGATCAGCTCCGCCCTCTGTGGACGCTCGGTGCTCACTGTGAGCCGGCACAGAGCAGCTTAGCTCGGCCTGTCCTGAGGACCAATCGCAGCTCTTGCCGTCTCCGTTGTCCCTTGACGGAGTGACGGACACTTAAAAAATATTCCGTGCACCCGGAGACGACGCAGAGGACTCTGTGTACCCTACGCAGAGCACTTTACGCAGGAGTATAAATTGGGCTTTTGAGAAAGGGTCCTATGTTCCCCGGTCACATACAAAGCAGGGAACATAAGACCCAGGGAACATAGATACGGTCCCGATTGAAGCACACGTGCGAAACGCACGGAAGCAAATGAGTTAAGCATACTGAATTGTGTAGAATTCCTCAGCTAACTTCCTTAAAGGGACAGGCTTGGTCCATAAAACTCTTCCACCTAATGTTAGGTAGTTAGTCTGTGGGTCGAAGCATTACTATTAATTAACTACAATATATAGCCTTCTGTTCTTTGAGTTTTGATGCTAACTGAAGGCTACAGGCTCTCCAACACACTTGGAAGGGAAGGTGAGTTTAACACGCTTCCAACATGATTTAAAATAATCAAAAAAGTAGTTGTTGATGATCATAATCATGAGGTGGCTGTTAACAAAAGTGTGTGACGGCCCTTTGCAAGTGTCTTAAAGACAGATAAAGACAAAAGCAGACACAAGCAGAGCTGACAAGTCTCCCCTCCCAACACATTCCTGGTCAGGCCCTTTTCCTCGACACTTCCTCCCCCTTCAGCCAGGCAGGGGTCAAGTTGACAAGTCTCTCATTGACCCTCACATGATTTGACTATATGGCCTTCACTCTCCACAACATCATTACTCACTTTCACTGGCGGAACACATTCATTCGTTTCCACAATGAAGACACACGATGAAATTATGAAATTCCTCCTGAAACTTAATTTGGGAGAATTATCTGAGCGTTACATTACAATGCACAATCTCTCTACATCACAATAACACAGTCTGGGGTGACTGTGAACAAGCAGTGTATAAGCACTATGAACCATTTATGCATTCATGCCTTCTTCCATTTTTGTAAATCTGATTTCATTTGCAACACAACACGACATTCAGTGGATATGATCACCATGTGAATGTGAGTCCAACCATCTTTGTCTTTTATTTCTAATTTTCTCTCCTGAAGGGAAAAAACAGGGAGCCCGTGGAAAACTCTTAAAATAATCTTTTTTTTCAAAACTCTTTTTCAAATTGTATTATATCTTTAAAATACATGAAAAAATACTGAAACTGTACTGAATCAAATTTCTCAGAGACAAACTAAAAGCCCCATTTTTTTACGTCCATCCGTCCCACACGTTATCTCCATCACTATCCTGCTGTGCGTCATTGGTATGGACATTAATGCAATACTTCCTCTAGAGGGCGGTGCAGAGTACCGTGTTACATCAACAGATATAGCGACCGTCGTAGAAGCTATTTTATTGTGGTTCATCTGAAATAGACTGAAACGCAAGCAGATTCCGTGGTGGTGGAATGCAAGACCACTAAATGTAAGTCGTCCCATTTATCGGGGAGCATTACTCATCGGTGTGGAGCAGCATTTTCCTCGAATTAGTCGGATATTTAATCGGACCAGAGTTGGACTCAAGCTGGCCTGAAGAAATAAGGGAAGAATCTGGTGCACGTCGATGGCGTTTGACATGTTAACCTTAAATTGCCAAATACTAACAAGCTGAAAGAGGGCGTTTTGCCCCCTAGTGGAGCGGAGGCAGACACACTTCATTCAGTAAATCCATTTGAAACTAGTACGTGTATACTAATCCATCTATATCACACTGTGAAGCATGAAGGCGTGACTTGATTCCCCCCTCGCTAACAACAGACAGCTACATCTCCTGAAAACTCCTCTCCTCAAATAAACTTAAGCCTTAATCCAGCGCTGTGCTCCGACTGAGCTCACAGAACCGGCGACAGTTTCCTACACTTCACAGAGTCGGAGCCTGTCGACATCTGCAAAGAATCTTTAGGCTCAGCAGCATGGCAGCATTCCATTAAAAGCCAAATTGCGAGCTGGCAAAAACTCTGAGGGAACAACGGAAAGCCACAGCCAGTCCTGTAATTTAAACCTTATTTTAAATTGTGATGGCCTGACAACATGGACTGAAAGAGCGAGGGAGCAAATAAGAGCTAGAAAGACAAAGCAAATGAGGACAAAAGGCAGAAAAAAAAGAGGCAAACGACAGAGACTGACAACCACTAACAATACAGACTGAAATGTGGACATTCTTTCATTCTGGATCATGAAGAAAACCGACATCATCCAGCGAAAAACAGGCCGCAATAAAACGACAATAAAAAAGAGGAAGTGACGACACCGAGGAGAGGGAAAGTTGACAAAAAAAACCGAGAGTCAAACTTAACTTAATAATGATTATCTCTGCTGATGTGTAACACATGGTGGACGTCTGCTACTACAGTTTGAAGCTTCAAGGTGTAAATGTCTGAAACATGCTTCTGCATCCGCGAGTCTGTAAACACGTTTGCGTCCAGCTGCATTTCAGCGTATACACATTCTCACAGAGAGCAGAGCAGCGCATCGCTCCATCTGGCATTCCTGAACATCTGAGGAACCAAGATCATTCACTAATCCTGCGAAACAAATCCAGTAAATAAATAGCAAAAATAATACAGATAAATCAATAAATATGTGCTTTAAGCACGTTAGTGACATTTCTGAGAGGAGCTTTGAACAAACAGTTCACTGTTTACAATCATGTTGTAGAGTCAATATCACTGCAGGTTTGTTTGGTAAACAACACCTTAACCTGCTGGTGAGTTGACTTTGAAATTGAAAAAACTTTATTTATTCAGAAAGGTGAACAACACACAAACATACAAACAAACTGGTCATTTGTCTTTATGACGTGATATAAATGTAAAGAGCGTTTGTACTAACTTCTACTCATGATTCAGTGAACTGTGTCACTTTTAATACTGTTTTATGATTATTATTATTTTCATTATCAGCCTCATCTAGTTTTTGAGTCGCCGTGCAGTGTTTGTCTTGTGTATTGTTGCACTCCTGCTTAAAAAAAACTAATAAACTAATTGGATCACTGACATATTTTACAGCTGTGATGGTGTCATAAATGACAAACTTTAAACTAACAATAATAAATAATACTGTATTCTTCCTCAATACACAAATAGAGAACATAACATCGTCCTTCAAAGTGCATTTGCTTTTGCAAATTAATTGTATATATATAAATTGTTGACACGCGTGCATGAAAAGCATTTAGCTTGTCGTTAAAAGACCTGTGATATTTAATCATGGATGTAAATAAAGTTATTTTAACACTAAAATACTGGAAATATATTCATGTGGATGCCGGGAAAATAAGCTACTCTTACAATACAGTGAAGATTAACAATAATTTAACTATAAATCATACTGTTTACCGCTTTATCATGTCATTTGAAAATGTAATATCATTATTACAGGTGCATTCGTTACAGCAAATGCATTGTATATGAATTAAACCTTGAGAAATAGTCGTAAAAGAGTAGTGTTAACACTTTTATCACTAAAATATTGTAAACTTATTGATGTGGACACCAGGAAAATAAGCTATTGTTACACTGGAGTAAATGATTTAACTAACCACCAACATTAACCAATGCACTGTTACTGTGGGCAGGTTTTTTTATAATGTTAGCAGAAAATGTAACATCATTCTTCAGAGTGATTTTGCAAACAAATTGTGAATAAGTGTAATCTCTAGGTAACAGTGTTGTCATTTAACCTGAAAAGAAAAGTATTTCAGGGGAAAAAAAAGGACAAAACTGACATAAAAGAACTCTGAGTGCGTTGCGTGTGCACTAAGTCCTCAGCTGCATACCCGCCATGACGAAAAAAAAGAAGGCGTGATGGAAAATATTTGAGGAAATGGCAAATGGTTAATGGGCCAGCACTTGATGTTGAATTCCATAGTCTAATGTGTCTCAGTCAGGCACAGGAGCAAGTGTTGTACGTGTGCCGGCAAACAGGCTGGAGGTTCAAGTCCCTGAGAGGACCCGTCCAGACGGAGACAGACAGATTCTCCCCGGACGCAGGAGAATGTGGGTGTTTACATTTCGTCTTTGCACAGTTTTTACATCTCGCGACTTTAACACATCGTTGCAACCGATTCCGCAGCACGTCTGCAAAGGCACGTCATTTAAAAACGCACACTTCTGCGAGTCAGACCTTTACTTTAGAGCAGTGCAAGTCTGCGTGGACGGTTTTACAAACCCCTCGTCCGTCTGCATCAACCTGGACTGACCTGGAAAGCTTCACACTTTCCGAGCTAAACTCACCGAAACAGCACGACGCAGTCACAGACTCCCAAAACCCACCCCCAAACTTCCAAGAATGTCGGCTCAGCTCTGCGTTTCTTAAGTATTAACAGCGATATGTTCAAACACGTATCAGATGTCACTCTCCAGAGTCAGACCCCCTCATCCCCCCGCCTCTTTCACTCTGAGACCCTATACTCCCCCTCACCTTCCCCATTTCCCAACATTCCTGGGCCGTGCCCCATCAGTCAAAGGGCCGATTCATAGGGTTAATGCTGCAGCGAGCGCAGACAGGGTTTTTTGAGACAGGATGTTTGGCTGATACCTTGCTCTGCTTAGGCAAACAAGCCACCAAAATTTGATTAGCGAAGGGCAGAGAGGGAACAGTCTTCTTGTCTTACTTCACTGCATCCAGGCCACACTAATGTCCACTAAGTATTATTGCTTTACTCGTTTCCACATGTTCAAAAGCCAGGACCCTAATGACGACAAGGTGGACAAGCGTCCGACAATAACAATGACGTCATGTGACAAAATCGGAGTAGGGAGGTTCATCGCAAACTCTTTGGCACTTTCCTTCTGGACTATCAAAGCCTTATGATGAATATCTCGTACGTACCTCATAGAGTGTCCAATGTCGGGCAGTCACATTTTTTACAAAAATCTTGTTATGACAATGTCATTTATTATTACTCTTATCTGTGGTACCTTCACTCTTTGCTTCATTTGGGTGGAGCTCACATGTAAGTCTGCAGATTTGTTCCTTACGATGCAAACTACGTCCACACACCACTTTTCAGATGCTTTGCTGTTGTGGCTGTGTCCACTCAGGAGGACGCTTGTGTCATAATATGACATATCTGTCTTTTTCCTAATGATGGATGAATGGATCTACGGCCAAACAAAGAGCCGGCCTAAAGGCCACATTATACTTCTCCGACTGCGTAATGCGTTATCCGTCTGCGTCACCACATAGACCACTCGAGCCTTTATACTTCTGCGTCGTGGTGACGGATAGGCGCTGCAATTTCCCGCCTGATCAGTAGGGGTCGCTGCGCAAGGTTGTTGTGCTTTTGGCTACAGTGAGCAATGTGGTCCGAGGGAGAAAGACTGTTGTTGTTGAAACAGTGGCCGTTTCTCACTTTTCTGTGTGACGGAACGCAGTTTTAAGATAATTTGAGGCGAGAAATTGGCCATTTAGAGTCTAAACATGTGCTGTGTGTGTTAAGATATGACGTATTTATAGTTCGGCAGCGACGAAGTCGGCGGTGTTCAGCTCCGCCCTCTGTGGACGCTCGGTGCTCACTGTGAGCCGGCACAGAGCAGCTTCGCTCGGCCTGTCCTGAGGACCAATCGCAGCTCTTGCCGTCTCCGTTGTCCCTTGACGGACACTTAAAAAATATTCCGTGCAGTCGGAGACAACGCAGAGGCTCTTCGACAGGTTCTGCGTCGACGCAGAGGACTCTGCGTAGCCTACGCAGAGCACTTTACGCAGGAGTATAAATTGGGCTTAACCCTTTATAGGGCCTTAAGACCCTGGTATACTTCTACTTGAAGAGTGCATTGGGTGTGGACAGCGAACACCAAACTAAACGAACAAGGGTTTCGATTAAGAAGAGCTGGTGTGAAAGCGCCCTAAAACTTAAAACAGTTGCGCAGATGTGCCATCTTCAAACACAAAATAAAACCTACAGAACCTACAATCTACATATCTTAAATATGATTGAATGTTTTTTACAGCATCAGTGAAAACACATGACTTGGTTGACTGAGCACGGCAAATTCTCCTTTGTCTTTGTTTCAAATTGACTTAATTATATTTACATGTTGGGGTATTTAGCGGACACTTTTATCTGCAGCGACTCACACGGGGCTCACGACCTGTTCTACCCACTGAGCAACTGTCGCTCCCTCTTTTTCCTGCGAAAACACGATGACGTGCGTTACTTTTAACGGCCGTCAGCCATTAATGTTTGTGGTGAACTTGACTGCTTTCAACTTGGGATGATTCACTATTTATGTCATCAGTCGAAAAGAGTAGTAAAAAAAAAAAGTTACACAATATTAACCGCGGTAACGTTGTCACCGAGCTCTAGGATGTTGTTGTTGTTTTCTTCTTCTTCCTCCGACTTTGTTTATTTTCCATCCTATTCACGACGATTGCTGGTAAATGGGAACGTTGTTAATCGCCTGTGACGCTTGAGGTATTCCATTGTTATGGTAAAGGATAAGCATGATAATAACGGGCCGACGATGCAGTAAAACAAGGACGTGTGTGTGTGTGTGTGTGTGTGTGTGTGTGTGTGTGTGTGTGTGTGTGTACATGTAAATGTCAAAACCTATCCTTTTGGGGAGCTTTTTCAGGGTTGGGATGTGGTTTTAGGGTTAGGGTTAGGGTTAGGGTTGGGTTTAGGGTTAGGGTAAGGGGCTCGGGAATGCATCATGTGAATGATGTGTCCTTACTAATATATATAAACAAGTTTGAGTGTGTTTGTGTGTGTGTGTGCGTGTTCTGATAGCACCCCTATGTGAGCACTGAGACGATCTTATCACCGAGTCAGACAGAAATTCCTCTCTGTCTCTCTCTCCTTGTCACACACACACACACACACACACACACACACACACACACACACACACACACACACACACACACACACACACACACACACACACACACACACACACACATACAGGGATGCTCTCAGGAGATATTAGTCTGCTTAACTTCCAGAAGATGTTTCCCCTCTTTTTCAAAGCAGAGCTGTTTACTGTGTAAAGGGAACATTAACTGTGTGTGAGATAATAGAGCCTGGAGCAGTGGTATGTATGGACCACACCCTTCTGCTTTTTTCCTCTTAAAGGTAAGGTAAATAATTTGCTTTAAATTCATCAAAGAAAGCACCGCAGCACACGCTCAGAGCATCTATTTGTTCTGTGGAAACATAGACGACGACCGACGCGATCGCCTGAAGATCCGTTTAAAGATCTGAGCAGCGTTGATTTTATTCTACGTAAACATATATTAAAAGAAACTTTAAAAGTCCAGCTCATTTCCTGTTATTCTACACAAAGTGTTTGTCTTTTAAAACATCAACGTTGAACATTAACAACAAAGGCTTCGTGCGGATTTCTTGGCTACTGTTGTTTAGCCAAGTCTCGTTCCTGCCGGCGCTCTTGGCCTGAACTCGACTTCTCAGCTCCAGCTTTCTGGTGTGGGGGCAGGGGGATCAGAGACCACACACACACACACACACACACACACACACACACACACGCACGCACACACAGGTTTATCCTTTTAAGGACTCTGCGTTGACTTCCATTCTTTTGGACGGCCTGAAAAAGCCTTATCCCCGACCTTTACCTAACCACAATTCCTCAAGTCACAGCCCTCAAATTACCCAGTTCCTCAGAAATGAGGTTCTGCCTCATTAGGACCAGGTTTTGGTCTCCATGAGGTCTACTGGCCCCGGACAAGGTCAGTAATTATGTCGGTAACAGCCCTTAAGAGGTAACAAACACAAGTATTTATATATATATATATATATATCTACACACACACACACACTTACACAGATTTACCCTCACACTCCAGATCATTCATAAAAACAGCTCCACTTCCACACATGTGTCCTCTCACCAGCTCACAGCCCATAAAGCTCTTAGAACATTTAGACAGCGTTAGAAAACAAACAGAAATGCATGTTAAGCACGTTACACTCTGAGAAATAAAAGTGCTAAATAGAACCGTATAAGGTTCTCAGGCTTGTCCTCATAGCAGAACCCACCCTGGAACCCTTTTAAAACCCTTGATTCAGGAAAGGGGTTTTAAAAGGGTTCTCTGGATCAAAATGGTTCTTACAGGAACCATTAGTGTGACCAAGAACCCTTGAAAAACCTTTTCTTCGGGAAAGGGTTTTTTCAGAAGCAAATGTTTCCGGGGGTAGAACCTCAGCCCTTGTATTAGGACCCTTTTGGAACCCTTATTTCTAAGAGTGTAGTCTGACTGAAATCGACTGGAAAGCACACCCAGATAATGCGGCTGAGAGTCAAATTACTATTTTGCACGACGCATTAACAGTATAGATTGAACCAGGAGCCAAACTCGCGAAGCAAATGTTGCAGTTTCAGGCTCAAAGAATTAAAGATTTGTGGAGTTTTCAGCATTTGTCACTGAGAACAACACAAAAAAGGCTTTGTATTGTTCAAGTCGAGCTGATATTACGACGAAGCAGCTCACTGAATAAGGAAAACATGGACATTTTTCCCAGAGTGGTAATGTGTGCATTGGCAGGGCCAGTGATTCCTAAACGCTTGCCTACAGCTTTGCCACTGGACATCTTTTTTTTTTTTTAGCATTTATCTCAGAGAAGAACACAGGATCCGTTTTTTACGCTTCACTTTGATTTTAAATCAAAAAGCAAACAGCTCACTGAATAAGGAAAACATGGAAAAACCTTCCCAAACTGGTGACGTGTGCATTGGCAAAGGCTTGTGATTCCAGTATTTTTCTGAAACGCTGCCTGCAGCTCTGCCGTTAAACACACACACACACACACACAGCAACACAGGCTTCAAACCTCAAACTCAAACGACACGTCTGAAGGTAACCTCGGGACTCAGAGTACAAACAAACTCCGGGAAACTCTCAATGGAATTACTGCAGCCTCTCACTCTGAGGACTCTGACAGCTCTGCGGCGCGGTGACAACACAACACAGGACTTAAGGCCACATTATACTTCTCCGACTGCATATGCGTTATCCGTCTGCGTCACCACGGAGACGCCTCGAGCATTTATACTTCTGCGTCGTGGTGACGGACACTCGCTGCAATTTCCCGCCCGATCAGTAGGGGTCGCTGCGCAAGGTTGTTGTGCTTCTGGCTACAGTGAGCAATGGCGTCCGAGAAAGAAAGAGAGAGAAAGTCTGTTGTTGTTGAAACAGTGGCCGTTTCTCACTTTTCTGTGTGACGGAACGCAGTTTTAAGATCATTTGAGGCGAGAAATTGGCAATTTAGAGTCTAAACATGTGTTGTGTGTGTTAAGATATGACGTATTTATAGTTCAGCAACGGCGTTATCGGCGGGGATCAGCTCCGCCTCTCTCAGGACGCCCGGAGCGCACTGAGAGCCGGCACAGAGCAGCTTAGCTCGGCCTGTCCTGAGGACCAATCGCAGCTCTTGCCGTCTCCGTTGTCCCTTGACGGAGTGACGGACACTTAAAAAATATTTCATGCACCCGGAGACGACGCAGAGGCTCTTCGACAGGTTCTGCGTCGACGCAGAGTCTCTACGTAGCCTACGCAGAGCACTTTACGCAGAAGTATAAATTGGGCTTTAATAGGTGCCCGTTCACCTTTCAACGCCGTCCACAAGCGAAGCCCGGTGGAGGCTCCATCCGAGCGGGTTTGTGGGTTTTCTTCTAACGCTGCGAGGACCTCTCCACCCGACCCCGGCACGTAAACAAATAAAGCTCCAGTTTCATCATCTAGAGGGGGCTGTTTCCTGTCTAAACTCAGCCCTCAGCCCACAAGCCTGCACACACCCCCCCACACCCCCACACCGTATACACAGGCACACAAAACTCTACACCTCCGCCTCATCACAGCCACTCGGCTCCCCCCGCCCCCAAAATGCCAGTCTCTTTCCACTGCTCAATTGCCGAGAGGAATGGAGGGATTTGAGGGAAGAAAGAGGGAACGAGGGGGGATGGGCGGTTTCACAAGGCAGAGGGAATTGGGAGTATGCACGGGGATCTTATTGCAGCTTCATCCTAGAGAATTTTCTTTTTCTTTTTTTTTCGCAGAGAAAATGTAGGCAAAGAGAAAGTAAGTGAGAGAAAGAGAGAAGGGGAGGGAGAGGGAGAAAAGCTACACTGCTGTGTCATATAGATAGTGAGAGAGACCCAGCCAGACCCCCACTGAGCCTCCATGCCTCCCTGACAATGGGAGCTTTATGCAAGTGAAGTTTTTTTGGCCGTCTTTGAAAATAGGAAGGAAAAGAAACAACATAATAACACGAGTGAATGTAATTCACTCATTTATGTGGACACTCCAATGGGGTGAGGGGGGGGGGACACACGCTGTGTGTTTACACTCCTGAGTGTGGGTGTCCCTGAGCCACACTACTTTGTTTTGTTTGAAAAAAACGGATAAATCCTGCTCCAGACACTCCGGCCGTCCGCACGACACCCGCGCTTCAAAGACCTATGTCCACGCGTAAAGGCCACATTATACTTCTCCGACTGCGTATGCGTTATCCGTCTGGCGTCACCACGGAGACGCCTCGAGCCTTTATATACTTCTGCGTCGTGGTGCGACGGACACGCGCTGCAATTTCCCGCCCGATCAGTAGGGGTCGCTGCGCAAGGTTGTTGTGCTTCTGGCTACAGTGAGCAATGGCGTCCGAGAAAGAAAGAGGGAGAAAGACTGTTGTTGTTGAAACAGTGGCCGTTTCTCACTTTTCTGTGTGACGGAACGCAGTTTTAAGATAATTTGAGGCGAGAAATTGGCCATTTAGAGTCTAAACATGTGCTGAGTGTGTTAAGATATGACGTATTTATAGTTTGGCAGCGGCGTTGTCGGCGGGGATCAGCTCCGCGTCTGTGGACGCTCGGTGCTCACTGTGAGCCGGCACAGAGCAGCTTCGCTCGGCCTGTTCCTGAGGACCAATCGCAGCTCTTGCCGTCTCCGTTGTGCCTTGACGGAGTGACGGACACTTAAAAAATATTCCGTGCAGACGGAGACGACATAGAGGCTCTACAACAGGCTCTGCGTCGACGCAGAGTCTCTGCGTAACCTACGCAGAGCACTTTACGCAGAAGTATAAATTGGGCTTAAATCGAACGAGGCACAAATGATCTTTTTTAAATGTTGTTTTGAAAATGTTTGCCTTAAACGCGGCATTGTTTCAGACAGTGTTCATTTTGTCAACGAAAAGCACAACGCAAAAACCATACGTTGTCGTTAGGGCAGGACGAACGTGGGACAGTGCAGCACTTTTTTGGGGGGCTTTTCTATTAGCGACAGTAACCTGGTACCTGGTGCTTTTATTAGTACCTGCTCTGGTGAGGTTCCAAGCGAACTGGGTCGATACTATGCGTGACATCGTCAGACTGGCCGGCCACCGATTGGTCAGAGAGCGCCGTCACTTGGAAGATTCACGAGCGCAACTTCCGACACGTGAATCAAACCGAACAATGCCGAACTGTAGATCACTTAAAAAGACTTAAAAATCCTGAAAATGTGCGTTAATCTCCAACATTTAGCAAAGGAAATGTCTAAAATCTCAATATTTAACAGAGGAGTCTGGTTAAGTCTGTGCTCCGGTCACACAGGAAGTACTGAATAGATCTTTTTAATGAACTTCTCATTCTAATGATTCAGTTACACATGTAAAATGCAGCCATGCTATGATGACCCCGCCCACGTTGAGGAGGTACTATACTAATGTATGTAATTAGTAAACTGTGAAGGGTTGAGCCATGCCGTGCTATAACACATTTATAAATAAACTGTTTATTACATCTCTTTATATTTGAAATTGTCCACTAATGAAAAACTAAATTTCTATTCTAATCTAATTAACTATTCGACTTTTTTGCGATTAACCACGAACAAGACATCTGAGAACATCATCATTTCCAGTTTGGGAAACACACTTTTTTTAGACATTTTTTGGACCAAATGATCGATTAAGAAAATAATCGACAGAATAATCAATTTACTTCACCTCACACACACACAACTCAAAACTTTCTCCATTTATACTCCTGAAACATAACGTGGGCATTACCAGATCAGCGTTCAGCTTCACACCTGTCTGGTCACAGAGCTCATATTCACACGTTCACACGCTTCACATGCATGTGACTCACCTGTGTAGTCTCTTGGCATGATGTGAGGCGGACTGGAGAGGAGGGGGGGCACAGTTTCAGTGTAAGACAGGGTTGAGTCTGGTCAGAGTGGAAAAAAAACACAAACATAAGCAGAAGAAAAGCAAAAAAATCATTCTTGTATTTATGATTTATTCATATCTATGTTTTACACAATTAAAAACATGTATGATTTGCACAGGTGGAAGGCGACAGGTGGGAGACGTCACCTTGGACATGATGTCAGAATGGTCAATAACTATTGATTAAAACCCTATAAAAACAGTCCCTGGTTGCACAGATGGAGTTCCTCTGTTACAAACTGTCGTCGTCAAAATGGACGCCGGGTACTCAATAAAGCCCCGACTACATTCGGTGGCACTTTCACCACACATGCATTTTCACAGTTAATCTGTGTTTCCAGGCTAAAAATACGATGCTGGCGCCACCCTCTGTGTCGGGGACTGGTTTTAATGTAATGTGGGAGCTGATTTTTCCAAACTCACCCAGTGGCTTGTGTTCATCTGAGCGGGACAGCGAGTACGGAGGAGGAGGTGATTCTGGAAATGCAACAAAAAAAAGAAGGTTAAATTAAAGGCCGTGTTGTTCTTCATCCTAAATTATCACCCGACTTAAAAACAAACGAACCAATCGCGGCTCACTCACACAGAAACAACCTTTTAATCCTAAAAAAATGACGTTCCCACACGACTCGGCGGCATTCTCGTGCAGTTTGTAAAGGAATGTGCTTTGCATCATTATAGTGTTTTAACCGCTTTTAAAGAGAAACGAGTGTGATGAATGTAAGGTTCAGTGTGGGCACAAAAAAACCCCTGGTTAGGTTTAGGGTGTGTTTATCCTCGGAGATATTCTTGAAATAAAAATGTATGAGAAACCTAAGTATGATACCTTTAATTACATGAGAATGTCCTTTTAACACCATCACCAACAAACCAAATTATTATTGACTTTATTTTACTGACTCTTGCTTTTTTTTTAATACTATACTTTTTATACTCATTTTTAATTTGTGTGATTACTCTTAATGCTGACCATTATGTGCTTTTACATTTGTGAAAGGTGCTCTACAAATGAATATTTATTACTTGCTTATACACTCTTAGAAATAAGGGTTCCAAAAGGGTCCTTTTACAAGGGCTGAGGTTCTACCTGGAACCATTTGCTTCTGAAAAACCCTTTCTTCTGGAAGGGTTCTTGGTAAGACTAATGGTTCCAGTAAGAAACGCCTTTCCTGAATAATAAAAGGGTTCTTGGTGGAACCCTCCAAAAGGGTTCTTGGTGGAACCTTTATAAAAAGGTTCTACCTGGATCAAAAAAGGTTCTCCTATGAGGGCAAGCCGAAGAACCTTATATGGTTCTACTTAGCACTTTTATTTCGACAACAATAACATAGCCCCCCCAGACACACACACTCAGACTGAATCAATGTGTACATTTGTAAAGGTTTTTCATGTTATTGATATTTTAGATGTTTCTACTTTGTTAATTAAAAAAAAAAAAAAAAAAAAAAATATATATATATATACATATATAACACTAACGTTGGAAAAAATATGTGTATCTTTAAGATCTTGTGCTTATATCACAGTATATTCCTGCATATTGAATTGAATTAAATCACAAAAGGTGTCAGAAAATGTACTAATAGATATTTTACCCCCAAAAATAAATTTTTGACGAAATGTTAACGATAAAATGCAGTTGCTGTCCACATGAAAACAAGCCTGCGTGACTCAGCTTTGTATCATATTGGTGTTTTATTTTGGTAGAGATAAACCCTGATAAAGAGTGGGAAAATCCAAATCTTTGGGAAAATGATGACGCCATAATTCCAACCCCTGTAACTTCTCTTCGCCGTAACTTCATCTTTTTGTATTTTTCTGTGTTTGTATACATTCTAATGTATACTTATCCAAATAAAGCTTTATTTAAAAATGCTCTCCTGCCATGTAGCGTATGCTCAACGTCTCTGGCGTTGGTGTTTTACTGAAAGTCATTTTTTACTTGTGAACTGCATCACTACTGGTGTTAACGGAAAAAAAAAAAAACACTCAACGTAACAGGAGAAGAAAGAGTTGCTTAGTAAAACTTACAATGTGAAATTATAAATAACCTTCAGACTTACAGTAACACAAACAGCTGCAGGTGTGAAAAACGTCTTCACTGCCTCATCAGTTATATTGTGTTACTACTAAAATACACAGGAGTTCCCGGCCGTCACATGATCAGAAGACGACACACGTGTCCACTGATGTGGTGGAAAAAAAACAAAACAGGCTCAAACTTCTTCTTTTTAACGTCACTATGGAAACAAATGCGTTTTCTTTTGGCTCATAAACTAATAGATAGAGACAGAGATTTTAACTTCACACGAGAGCTGGACAACCACAGGAAAATCATCATGGAAATAAATGATCAGTTGATATTGACAATTATCTTGACTTTAAGTTGGGGGGGGGGGGGGGGGGGGATAAAATGTGGTTTTAAATAACTTCATGAGCGGAACAATTGTGGTGAAACATGAAAAGATTTGATATGTTATACTTAAATGTGCATTTACACTGTATATGTTTAACTTTTCTTACATTGCGATTAAAGAAAAGTCAATTGCTGTCATTAAAGGTTATTATATTTGGCCACATTTGTCTGTGTGTGTGAGAAACATTTTTTAGCACACGGATGTAAATCATGGCCTAAAGAAGTAATAATAAGACGGTGTTGGTGATTAACAACTACATTGGCTGGGCATTATAGTTCTTTTTCAAACGCTCCCTCAGTCAGGTCTGATAGTTTTGCTTGTTCGAGTTTCGAGCGAAGTTGAAAAGATGTTTACAAATTCAATCTTCTGCGATCGATAACGTTGAAATTAAACATTGTTGAAACACATAATTTGAATAGACAACAAGCTAAGACATCTTTTTCATTAATTCGATGGGTTCAATTACATGGGAGAACAGGGACCGTCTGCAAAGTGCAACACCCGAAAAAAGATATTAATAAATGAATCCCTTATTATTCCCTTCTCCGCATTTAACCCATCCTCTAATAGGAACCTTGCTAGAATTAGGAGCCACCACTGAGCAGGGTCTACCCCAGCCCTTTTTTGAGCTGGACTCGAACTGGCAACCCTCCGGTGGCAAGCTAAGTTCCTTTTCTACTTGGCCATGGGCTGCCACGTCACCGTATCACAGTGTTGTGTCATCAAACTTACTGTAAGCATTACTGCTGTACCGTACGTGACACTACACTGTGATATGGGGACGTTATTTAAAATAATTACTCACAAAAGCACTTTGATACAGATGATACACAGACTGATACAGCGTAAAAACAACGCTACATCAATTTTTGTTCACAAAGACCCAAACTGTGGCAGAATACTTGCCAAAAGTTACACACTGTTGCTTTAAGTTTAGCTCGAGTCTTTGTTTTGTTCTCTCTTTGTCAAGTAAAAAACTTTGAAAAATGTTATCATTCACCATCACAACTTTTAAACACTGCATGTTTATATCAAGACAAAAGTGTTTTATCTAACACAGACTTTCACAAAAATAAAAAAAACAGTTTCTCTGCTGTGTCTACTGCTGTAGGAACAGTCTCCAGTCCAAAGTGGACATGGGTTTTTGTGGCTGCGGCCCCTTTAAGAGCAGAGCCAGTAATTGCCGGAGTCCTCAGTCAGTCAGATAGCCAGCGAGTCAGTCTGGCGCCAGCGCTAAGCAAACTGTATATTATCGGCACTCCTTCACCTAAATAACAAGAGGAGGACCTCCTTGTCAGGGAGGAAAAAAAAGAGAGCCTAAGTGCAACTTGAGAGCGAGCCTGAATTGGATGATGTGGGAAAAGCAGCAAAGTTTTAAACAAATTTAAACATGTGTGTGTGTGTGTGTGTGTGTAATGAGTCTGGAATGTGGAGAAGACATTTTAAAAGAAATGGTCGATTAAGTCAAAGCTTGTAGAAAGATTGTGGAAAAAGAAAAGTGCAGAGTCGACGACATGCACTGATTCTGGGATGTTTCACTGATGCATTCAATGTCATCATCAATATCCAACACTAGTGCTTCTGTGACTACAGGCTTCAGTGTCATGTTGTATAAAGTCAGTTTTTCTCACTTGACATCATCGTCATCATCATCATCATCTGTCTGTTTAATAGTTAATTTCCTTTTTTATATGTGTGTTTTATGTTTTATGTTTTATGTATTAGTGTGTTAAGGTTCATCTAAAGTGGTTTATATTAATACAAAATAAAAAGAAGATGATGAAAATGAAAGAGGAAAAGGGCAGTGATGCAAACACTGTGCACCAGACAGTCTTTTAACACCAAGAACAACAAGAGCTGACTTCAACCCCCGAGCTTCCACCTTATGTGATGTTAAATGTAAATGACGCGTAATCTGTTATAAAGTTATGGCACACCTTTCACAATTGTTTCTATCGCATGGCAAAGCTGTCCATTTAGGGCCAAACGTCCTTACCTGGCTCACATAAGCGGCTGTAGTGGTAAGGGTTGCCGCACACCTTGGCGCTGTCCACCGCGCCGAAGCTCTGGCAGTGGCACAGTGACTTGAGTTGGGCAGAGAGCGGCAGGTCGCTCCAGCGGTACAGCTTACACAGCAGGAACTGTGGAGAGACGTGATGAGAGCCGAGCCGCAGCTCGGTGCTCGGCACCATGACGCACTCGCTGGGTAACCCTCCTTTGGCGTCTACAGCCTTGGCTAAAGCCTCCAGAGATTTCTCCTTGAGTCTTTTCAAAAACACATGAGCAGTGATGGCCACCTCGTCCTCCAGACCAGCGTGCCTCATTGCGCACTGACACGGGCCCCCTCCGTCTTTCCTCGGGGCCCAATAAGGGCTCCGCGGTCGGAGATCCCATTCCCCAAACAAACAACACGTCACCGTACTCCTGTCGCCCTCCTGTCCCGGCCTGTAACCTCTGTGCTCCAGGACGCACATGGCACCGCGGTCATCCTGCGCCTCCTCCCCCCGCTCCGCGCACTCCGTCACGTCTCCAGCCTCTCCTGTGAGTCCCGGAGCGGCGTCGGTGTGCGACGCTGACCGCTGCTCGTGTCTGTGGAGCTTGCCCGAGTGTCTGCCGCACGGACCGTTCCGCGCTCCCTCACCTCTTCTGCTTCCATCCCGCCCGTCGCTCTCGGTGACCAGACGGCTTCTCCAGAGTCGCCGTACGAGACCTGAGCGTTTCGACTTGAACATACGACAGCCTAGACAGTTTTGGATGAGTCCTGTCGGTCCCGTCGGGATCTCCAAAGATGCCACATCGATTTAAACTCGTCGCGCAATGCTCGAGGTTTGTGCACGGTGCGCGCAGCATGCGCGCCCGGTGCTCACCGTGTTCTGTCTGTCCTGCAGCATTAGAGAGAGATTCTCAGTCATGCGTCTGGAGAAAAGAGCGAAGGCTCCACACGGTCACTGCTCAGTGACCTGCTGTCGCCAACTCAATTAAGCCACAACTCTTATGCCAATCCGTCAACTGCCCAACACCGTGGAGATCTCACACACGACCCACGAACCATAGTCAGAGCGAACGCGCGAGTCCACATCCACGGAGAGAAGAGTATCAAAAAACCACACACACACCGACACTTTTACACAGTTTCTCCTGGAGCTCGATGGCGAACTCCCCTGCTCAGTAAATCCCCTCTTCTTTCTGTCTTTCTTCACCCTGAAATAAATCCTCACAGCGCTGGAATCCAGCCGGTCTGTGTCGGCGTGGAAGAGGCGACACAACCGCGCGTCACTATCCCGGGATAAAGCAGAGCTGGACGCGGACTCCAACGTGCCAAACTGCAGGACGGACGGATTCCGTGCTGAGAAGTTGTTCTAAAGAGAGCTGGAATTACTCCACTCCACTCTGCACCAACCCCGCAGGTCCTCTGCGGACACACACACACACACACACACACACACACACACACACACACACACACACACACACACACACACACACACACACACACACACACACACACACACACCAGAGTCAAGTCAGACATAATGGCACAGACTGCGTGGATTTTCAAAATTAGACTCATGCGCACACATGATCGTAGACGAGCGGTTGATCCAAAAACACACGTGAAATTATTTCTGAGCTTAAAAACAATCAATAATGTTGGTTTTATTCCTTAAGTTTATCTCACTGAGGAGTTTGTACATTGTCTTAACTAATTATAGAGGGGAGTTTATTTACTTTGACTTAAAAAATGGACAAATATGTTTTCAATATTAGACCTAAAATGCAAACTTATTCATCAGTCACTTATTTCAGAATTTCTCCATCTTATAGAGCTCTCTATCTCGACTATGTGTTTGATTGATTGATCTATGAGTCATGCACAAAAAAGCTCAACATACTCCATTACATTTAAATGAACTGCATACATTGCATATATTCATTTACAACAAAACATTCAGCCCCCCCCCCCCACACACCTGCTCAACATATATAGGCTATAGGTTATTTTCCTAAAACTCAAGCTCCATCCAAACTAAACAAATGAAAGGACATTACTATAAAATAATGTGTATGCATGTTAACCTTCCCAAAAAGAACTGCAAAGCCATGGATATAATAATAATAATAATCCATCCATCCATCCATTATCTACCGCTTTATCCTCCACCAGAGGGTCGCGGGGGGTGCTGTGCCTATCTCAGCAGACATTGGGTGATAGGCGGGGTACGCCCTGGACAGTTCGCCAGTAATAATAATAATAATTATTATTATTATTATTATAACGATAGAAAAACAAATGTGTGTCAGGAGCCGCTTCCGCCCCTAGCATTCACGCTCTGGCCCTAATAATAATTGTGATAATAATAACACTAACAATACAAAAAATACTACTACTAATTATAGTAACAATAATAACAACAACAACAATCATAATCATAGTAATTCATAAAGCCACTGAAAGTAGTTTTTTTGGTTTTTTTTTAAACGTTACTGCAATGCTTTTATTTTGAAGGCCACCTGATTCAGCACCACATGTGATCCGCTCATACTTTACTCTCTCTCTCTCCCTGGCTCTCAGTGTCTCTCTCCCTCTCGGGGCCACAGAGGAAAGCTCTGGAGCCATTGGTTGATTCCCGCCATCATGTGCCAGTCTAGACACTTTGGCGGCTGGGAGCCGCACTGATTGTTGCGCAAACACGGTTTCAAGTTTCTTAACTCTTAAAGACGCAACATCCTGCTGTGCTCTGCTCTCTCTGCTCACTCTGGGAATGTTGCGCTGCTGCTGCTGCTGATCTGTGTGGAAGCCGCGCTGATCAGGAGTGAATATAGAAGGGGAAAAAAAACTACTGCAAGGAGAGAATTAAATATACTTTACACACACACACACACATACACACACTATCGAGGCCCAGTTATGCAAAAAAGTCATTGTAATAATATATAATAATACAATACGATGCAGCGGTATTTAGATATTGACAGCTGTTAAATTGATTAATTTACATGAATTATATTGTTTACCCTTTTTTTTATTTATAATTGCATCACATTTTTGATCAGACTTATTAAATTCCAAGTTTTCTGAAAACTACAGAGGCCCTGAAGTGCAAATCACCACCACAAACAGGAAAAGACGACTGAAAACAACAACAACAAAAGCAAAAAGGAGCACCGTGGGGTTCAGTGTCTTGCCAAAGGACACAACGGCATGTAGACGAGCGGAGCCGGGAATCAAACCCCCAAACCTTCAAGCTGAAAGACAAGTTGCTCTACCACCGAGCTACAGTCGCCTCCAGACAGGGCTGCAACGATCACTGAATTAATTATCAGCTATTTTTAATAATGGGTTAATGAGTTTGAGTGCATAATTAAAACAAGTTCTGTGGTTTTTCAGCTCCTTAAATATGAATATTTTCTGGTTTTTTTGCTCCACATAACAAAAACATCATTAAAACTGAATCATTCAAGTCATTTGAGAAGATCATCATTTCCAGATTTGGAAAACACAGGTCAGCGATTCCAACATGTTTTAGCATTTTGTGGATCAAACAAATGAATTGATTGTGATAATAATTAGTCGCAGCCCTGGATGCAGACCTGTGACAAAGGCATGGGTGCTGAATTCTCTACATGGTGCTGAAGTGGCTCGTATTGTTGCCTCACAGCAAGAAGGTCAGCAGTTTGAATCCCTGTTGGAGTTTGCATGTTCTCCCTGTGTAATCAGACGTCTCTTTTACTAATGAAGAGCTGCTTGAGAGTCATTTCTGTCACCAAAACACGGAAGGTGTTATTTCTCTGCATGTATATGTTATGCAGCTATTACTGCTGGACAAAAGTCAAAATTTATTTATTTTTCTTCAAATTTTGGACCAAAAATTTTGCGTCAAATTTTTTTTTAATTTTTTGACCAAACATTTTGGGTCCAATTTTTTTTTTTTTTTTGACCAAAAATGTTGCATTAATTTTTTTTTTAATTTTTGGACCAAACATTTTGGGTCCAATTTTTTCTTTTCAAATTTTTTACCAAAATTTTGTGTCAATTTTTCTTTTAATTTTTTGACCAAACATTTTGGGTCCAATTTTTTTTTTTTTTTTTTTTGACCAAAAATGTTGCATTAATTTTTTTGTCAAATTTTTTTTTCAATTTTTGGACCAAACATTTTGGGTCCAATTTTTTCTTTTCAAATTTTGGACCAAAATTTTGTGTCAATTTTTTTTTCAAATTTTGGACCAAAAATTGTGGGTCAAATTTTGCATCAAATTTTGGATGACAGTATAGTATGACGTTTTTGTCAAATTTTGGGTCAAATTTTTTTTTTAAATTTTGGACCAAACATTTTGGGTCACATTTTATATATAAGTAGTATACATCTATTCTCACAAATTGAATCTTCTAATTTTTTTATCGTAAACTCCTCCTCTGACGTCTCCTCATTTGCAAATTTCCTCTGACAAATGAATAGATTAGTTTCAGTTATGAGTCACGGGTTTGTACTTACAATGGTTTGTTTCCTTTTGGCGGTGACCAGATTGGTCAGATGGTGAAGAATCATCCTCATCTTCCTCTCCTAGTATTGTGTGACAGCACAATCTGAGAAAGGTGTTATTTCTCTGCATGTATATGTTATGCAGCTATTACTGCAGGACAAAAGTCTCTGGAATACAGCAATGAACAAAATTAGCAATCAAAATAAAGTAAATACGACAAATGGTATTTAGAAAATGTCAACATGAGAATGGGGGGGGGTTAAGGTATCGCTCAGTGACAGGTTTCTTATGTACCAACGTGACCTCCATCACTGCGTGAGACTGGCATTTCAACAACTCCACAGGCGACGTTTCAGCTGCAGGATTAGCCCCCAGTGTTCTCGCTCCATGACTGGGTCAACTCTTCATATCACAAGAGTTAATCCTGGGTGTGAGTGGTATTCCCAGTTATGTACGCCGGTCCAGAATCAATGTCCCCAAACTCTGCTGGAGTATGCGAGGGATGACATGGCCGGGCTTATGCCGAGTGAGGCTCGAGTTACATCGACAGAAGGACAGAGTTAAGGAAAGAAGAGGAGAGCAGTGTGAGTGTGTGAGTGTGTTTGTATTTGTTACCTCTTTACGACCTTTTCTGGCATAAACACTGACCTTCTCAGGACCAGTAGTCCCCATGGAGACCAAAACCTGAACCATTTGAATTGTGGTTATGGATAAAGTTAGGGTTAGTCATTAACTGGTTATGGTTAAGGTTAGGGATAGCACTTTTTTTTTTAGCCTGCCCAACTGAATAAGTCAATACAGTGTCCTGAGAAGAACAGCTGAGCAAACCTGTGTGTGTGTGTGTGTGTTCTTGTACTTGCCCCATACTGAGGATCAATGAGAGTTTTTAACCAACAAAGTGAGGACATTTTTACGGAGTGAGGACATTTTGGTCGGTCCTCACTTTATTTTCATTGAAATCACTTCCTTAGGTTGGTATAACATGCTATACTCTGTTTGTCAAAAAAAAATAAAAAATACAATTTGGATGACATAGTATAGTATGACTTTTTTTTGTCAAATTTTGGACCAAACATTTTGCGTCAATTTTTTTTTCAAATTTTGGACCAAACATTTTGGGTCCAATTTTTTTTTTCAAATTTTGGACCAAAAATTTTGGGTCAAATTTTTTCTTTTTTCAAATTTTGGACCAAAAATGTTGCATCAATTTTTTTGTCAAATTTTTTTTCAAATTTTGGATCAAACATTTTGGGTCAAAAAAATTTTTTTTAAATTTTGGACCAAAAATTTTGCGTAAAAATTTGCGTAAAATTTTGGACCAAACATTTTGGGTAAATTTTTTTTTCAAATTTTGGATGACAGAATAGTATGACGTTTTTGTCAAATTTTGGGTCAATTTTTTTTTTTTTAATTTTGTAGTAAAAAAAAGTAGATATTTGTAATTGTGTTGATTTATAAAGTGGAAATGCTGGTCCTCACTTTGTCAGCTCTTTTACCCGATCCTCAGTATGCAGCAAGTACAAGAATGTGTGTGTGTGTGTGTGTGTGTGTGTGTGTGTGTGTGTGTGTGTGTGTGTGTGTGTGTGTAGATGGGTTGGCTGGGCACCTGTTCAAAAAAGTGTTCCCCTGTGTAACTCAATCAGATGCATGGATGCAGAAAGAGAAGTGTAAGAAGCTGTGGACGAGCCTCGTCGGGAGTTGAGTGTCACAGTGGCAGGAAACTTAATTTCTGTGCCTTTAAAATAACACACAGACTCATATTAGACACCTGGCATCAGCTGCAGCTTATTTGTCTTCCTCATTTAACAATCCAGCATATAAGGGTTAGCGTAATGGTGCGACTCTGCAACGTACCATAAGGTTGTTTTTCCCGCCTTTGTTTCAAAGTGCAAAACACACACTGGGTGTTGTAGAGCAACACAAGATGATGGCCTCCATAAACCAAGGCCCTTGCCTAAAACACCACATATTTTTATTTTTATTTTGAAGCAGTTCTAAACTCATACAAACATCTATCTGTATGGAAGGTATATATATATATACGATTACTGGCCAACAGAGCTTCCTGAATGTTACAAACTGGACCTTTAATACAAAATGAAATGGGAGAGGACCACCAACCTCAGCTGAGTCAAACACATAAATCACAGTGGGTGTAACGCACATTCCTCACAGTCAACACTCAGTTCCGTATCATGTCGTCAAAGTCTGAAGTGGAAGAATTTAGATAACGTGACATATATATTACAAGTAAGGTCATGTGTACTGTGAAACCTCATTAAGTAAAAGTGCAAATACTCAACTGGGAATTTAAGTGGTAAAATAAGAATGAAATGAATAAAGAGGTACAGTTCCGCTGATTAACGTATTATTATTATTATTTTAGGGGGCGGTAGACGCCTCATACGTTATCTCTTGGCATGTTTTTCTAATTTCTGTGGTGTGAAATAAATGAAAATCACATTAAAAGTGCAGAGGAGACGTCTGTCTTTGGCGGGACATGTTCTGGGAGGTAATGGGTTTTATACTATGTGTATTTTGTGATCACACAATCCAAAAAAGGTGCTATTTCTCAGCATTCAGGCTGCGAGTCCTGAGGTCGTTTCCTATATGCGAATATAAGAAGATTCTGCTTCTTATGGCAGAAAAGGTGCCATCAACACTATTTTGATGTGGCGTGATCCAAAAAAAAGCCCAGAAAGGTCTGCAATAATCCAATAGGTTAACTTTATGTCTCTGTGATCTTTTGAGAGTATTTGTTGTTTTTCTGCATCACGTTTGAACAAGTATGCAAAAGAAAAAAGTATGCGTTAGCGTCACCCGAAAAGTACCGAAGTTTAATCCTCACGAAACAAACATTCTACGTGAACAAGCGTTCCTTTGGTCTGGAGGTGTAGCTTCAGAGGGAAGTCTGAAGAAAGGATCTCAGGACCGTTTTTCCAGGATCTCCAACCCTACCTTTAAATGGTATTGTGTGAGCTAATTTGACGATGGTTTGTAATATTACAGACGTTTTGCAGATGTATTACAGATGTTTATATTTAAATATCTGACCCTAGCCCTAGAACTTTAAACCAGGGGTGTTAATGTTCGTATTCTGCAGAGCTACCTGAGGTGCAGTCGGTTCACTGTGGGAAAGTAGTAATTGACAATTCATCATCATACAAGACTCAGTGGGGACCACTTTATTAGGTACATCGGTTCAGCTGTAAGTTATTGCCTGGTGAGTGCACCTACTGGGATCCCTTTCAACTACTGAAATCATATATAGTCCCATTAAAAACCTCTGTCTGGTTCTGTGGATTAAAGTCTTTTTCAATATGTTCAAAAACCATTGTGGCACCAGCATTGAAATGCTTTTTTTGTTTTGTTTTGGTTTTGTTTATTTTGCGCAGACTGAGCTTAAGAAAACCTCTGTCAGTTGCCAAATTGTTCCGATTGTGTGTGTGTGTTGATGATAAGGTGTGTGCGTGCATGTTGTGAGAGTGGGAAGAGGAGGGTGGTGGTGGCGGCGGCGGTGGTGGTGTATAAAGGTTGGTGGGAGAGTACAGAGACAGGGAGTCCGGCACCAAACTACCTCCCAAAATAAACGCCGTCCTTGCGTCTCTGTGTCTGTCCAGCAGCAGCAGCAGACCTGTGTCGCTCCCACAGCAGCAGCAGCAGCAGCAGCAGCAGAGTCTGGGGCCAGGCAGCCTGTCACAGGAACAACATGTCATCAGCTTCATTGCTCCCCTAATGGCTCTCCTCTAGACATGGCAGACAGTATGTTGCTCCACCAAGGCGGCAGTTTACTCTGCACTAACACACACACACACACACGCATACGCGCATACATAAACATTCAAGCACACACAAACACTCCCCGCAGCCACTTACAGGCCGGCACTGGAGAAACTAGGAGGCCCCCCTTATGAAAACATACAGGGGTGCTAGAGATAATGTCTGGCCAGAGCACTGGACTCAGGCCAGGCCGTCCTCTTAATCTGACTTCCATAGGGGTCTGTGTACAGACTCACTGCCCAGACCGCGTCTACGAGTCTCGGAGCCTTGACGCGTTGCGTTGCCGCCACGTGATTTGGCTAATCAGCGTTAATAAGCAGTGGGAAGTGCGAGAGGACTGAAAACACAAAGAAACGTCTGTAAAAAAGATTCAGAAGTTAATTTCGTCCTCTCAAAAATCCCAGACATTCTTTCAAATTTGATGGGATTAATGTGACCTGCCACCGCCACCTCTGTGCTGCTGCTGCTGCTGTATACACACAAACGCTCCCTCAGTCAGTACCCCGATTGTACTGCTTGACAGACGAAAGACGTAGCATGCAAGTGCCGTGACGTCGTCTCCGCAAAGACCAAACAGAGGCAGAATGATATCGATGACAGCAAGAATCACAGCCCAGCCTCTGGGAACAATGGAATATCAATGACTGGAATATCCATCCATCCACCTTCGACCGCTTTTATCCTCCACTTGAGGGTCGCAAGGGGCGCTGGTGTCAATCTCAGCTGACATGGGGAAAAAGGCAAGGTACACGCTGGACATGACAGGGCCACATATAGAGACAAAAAACATTCACTCTCACCTACAGTCAATTTAGAGCGTCCAATTTACCCAATCCCAATAATGCATGTTTTTAGACTGTGGGCGGAAAACAGAGAACCGCAAGCTCTGCACGGAAACTCTATACAGAAAGGCCCTTGTTCTGATAGAGTCGCGAACCCGGGTCTTCTTGCTGCAAAGGCGAGAATGCTAACTGCTATACTTTTGGGCTAAACTAAGATGTTAAAGTTTGGTGAGAATGTCTGTGAGTTTATATCCAGCATATTACACAATATATACAAAATAAATCTACAGTATATTACATTCCCTCGACCTAACTGTTGCTGCGGTGTCAAAAATGATCCCTACGTTAAAAAAGAGAAAAAGTGCGAGAAACTCTACACTTCTTGAACTTAACACTTCTCAGTTCAGTAGCTGGACTTGTGGCCACACACACACACACACACACACACACACACACACACACACACACACACACACACACACACACACAGAGACATCCTCAGCACTCATATTTCACAGCTCTAGCTCCACTGAATTCCGATGCATTTTCTTTCAAAGCCACATATTTATTTAGTTTCTCATGCTTCGCGGCTCCGACTCTCACGCTCTTCACTGGTACTGTACAGTCGAGCCAGTGGCTGCACTCGGTGGCTCATTAATCACTCTTCTCCTGCCCCCCCAAGCCCCCCCCCCCCGCCCCAACTCCTTTCTCAGTAACAGAGTCACTAATTAATGGAAAGCACTTTATGACAGAACACAGGGGTTTCCGGGAAATTAACCATTAATCCAGACTTCCACAATATACGTCTAATAGCACGAGGTGGGTGGGGATGGATGGGTCCGAAATGGTGGAAAAGGGCAATGGCAGCGAGACGACGCGAGACCGAAAGAGACCACGTTTGCGCTGATGCGGGTTTTTAGTGAGGTTAACCAAATGTGCAGGTGAATGGCTGCTGCAAAAATGCACGAGAACAATTTCATGCATGTGGCAAAATGGTAGCGTTTATGTCCTTACAACCTTTATTTTAAGACGGCGTGAAGGAAATGGAGAGATTCTCCTCTTCACACGTTATAAATGTTACAACCATGGTTCTCAAACTGTTGTCCATGTACCAAGCTTCCCCTGGTGGTAATAAAAACCCTCAAATACTGTTCTACTGTTTATACCAGGGTATGTGATCGGAGCGGAGCTGAGGACTTTTGACCGAAGTGCGTAGAAAATGAAACAAATAACATCAGCGATTGTTTTCTCATCTTAATCTAAAGTATATGTGAGGAAGAGGAGGATGATGATGAGTGATGAGAGAAAAGGGTGGCTGAGGAACATGTGGAAAACAGTGGTTTACCACTGTGGAGTAAAGAATTGAAGAGTTAAGACTGATATCAGTTTCTCTTCAGAGTTATGGAGTGTCTAAAAATATGGCTCGATGATGCACTGGAGCCATAGTTAACGTAACTCCTCCTCAAGTGCGGTAATGGTATAAAAACTCTCAGCGAGCTTTATCAGCCGTTTACACCGTGTGTTCCAGGTGTAGTTGGAGCAAACTCACCAAGCCCAGACATGAGATTACTCTCCATTTGTAGTGAGGTGGTCAGTGTCAAGTCAGACATGATCATTTTTTATCACTTTACATGCATTTTAAGTCTGGGAATTTCAATGATATCCTGCATGAACAAAGATCATCAAACAACCTTCATACAAAACAACAGCAGGCTCATTTAAAAGCACAGTTGCAGGCAGATAATGTGTGGTTGTTAAGTGGTTTAAGGGTTAAAAATGACAAAGTGATCACACAGCCCACGGAATGTCCTGACTTCAGTGTATCTCTGGAAGCAGCCTATACTTATCTCTGATATCACTTAAAGCGGACCTAGACCGGAAGTTCCAATTAACGATGTTGTTTGGTGTGTATCTGCGTCATTACCTTGTTTACGAAGCCCTGAAGGTTCTAAACAAACAGTTCAGTCACTGCTGAGAACGCTGTGTTTTATTGTAATCTCAGGCTCAGCGAGATCTCTGAAAAAACCTGGTCTGGTTACGTAAACAACGGTTCTCCTGAACAGCAGATCCTCCTGCTCCGGGCACTAGTCCGGGCACATCCGGTTGCGTACATTGAACCGCAGAAGAAGAATAACGTCCGTTGTGGAGGTGTTTCACGAGCGACAGTGTCTTCTGACTCTGGGTCAAAGGTCGTCAAAGGGACTGCGACGGGGAGTCGTGAAGAAGCTATTTTTAAACATTGTTAAAACAATGTTGTGATAATGAGTAGCAGTGCATCCACCGTTCCAGAGGGGGGCGCTGCGCTTCTGAGAGCGGGTGTGCTGATTATGTCGCTTCCGGGTACTGGCCAATCACAAGACAGTTGGGAAGCCTCTACGCTGGCTGGCCAATCACAACACATTCTGTCTTCTGGGTGCAAGAGTTCAGTCTGAAATATCGCGGCTGTGGAACAGCGTCAGAAAAGAGAGATTTCTATCGGCTCGTTTACAGCAACTAGGAGGTTTTTGACCAAGTTAATTTATGTAAATAACTATATGTGCAACAGGACCACTCTATGTGAGCTTTAATTTACATTATTTATCAATAACGCAAAGCATGAAAGGACACCATATTTGTCCAAGTTATCATGAGACATGATGTGGCTAGAGAAAATATACCTGCCTTCAAGAAAACTTCATAAAAGATCAAGTTAAACGCCATCAAATAGAGGTAGACACACAATGGCCATGTCCCAAGAGACACAATAACAGACTAATAATAATCATAAAAAAACTTTTCCATTTCCATTTTTATCTCTTTGTGACCAACAGGCAAACAAACTCCCTGTCATATCCTGTCTCTCTGTTAATCCTCCTGCTCCATTCAAAGTGCAACATAAAAAAATATTTACGATATACGATGTTCTGCGATGCTTCACAGTCACAAAGCCATCAATCAGAAACAACAGTCGTGGACCAAAAGCCTTGTTCTGAGGTTGTATTAAAATTATATTTGTGCATTTGTTTACTTTCACAGTATTGTATTTTTGTTACTGGACGGCAGTATTTAAGAAAACAAGGAAGGATACGGGACGAAAACAAAGGAAGAGGAAGGGAACCCGGTGAGATGGAGTCTGTCCCTCGCTGATCCTGATTCAGCCGGAGTCATGCGGACAGTGGCGCCACCGCCGCAACTAATTGCCTGTGGTCACTCACGTATGAGGACGTTTGGTTTATTTATTTATTTTAAAGTGAAAACACAAACATGCAGAGCCGGGGCGATGAATGGAAAGAGGTCGACTCGGCCAGTTTTAGTCATTGTCGCCAACATGTCATCAGCATCAGTCACTGGTTCTCACTGAGGTCACTTACCGGACGAAGAGGAAGGGGGAAACACGACGTGCTGGATGTTTCAACTGTGTCACGTCGCTGGTTTCTTACTCAGACACTGAGCTTTGTATGAATGTACCGGGAAGATTACAGCACAGAGACAACAGGAGATGAGGAATCGCTTCCCTCAAAGGTCAAGAGCTCACAAGGACATCATGGTTTTATTCTCGTTACGTTTTCTAAAAACTGCCTTTTAGCAAAAACATTTTATATCATTGTCAAAGGTCTGTGGAGGTCCAGAGTGTTATTTTTAAATCATTAAAACTGTGAACTATCTCCTAACTTGTATTATTTCTTAATAAAAGTTGGATATAGAAGTTAGATGCTATTGTTTTATAGTGTATGTATATATACTGTATATATATATATATATATGTTTTTCAGTTTTTATTTGTCATTTTTGATTTTTTACATGATAATATCCTGGCATAATAGCATATTTATTTGTATTAGTGCTCATTCTTTTTCATTTAATAGTGCGTAGTTAGATTTTTCCAGACATCAAGGTTAGGTTTAAGTTCTGGTAAGCACCGTTAGTTAATGTTTACAAACCTTCCTTGAAGATGAGCATGCAGCATTGCTTCATGTTTAACTTTTTCGTTCTACTTCAGCTTAAAAAAAAGCTGCATTTTGGGATAAATCTCCTATTTTAACTCAGAAAACAATGAACCACTTTAGTACAGAAACCTCATTTGAAGAAAAACTTTTTCTCAACGTACTAAATCAGTTTGTGGAAGAAAACTTCTTTTTTATTAACCCGACATTTCTGCTGATTTCTCAGTTTTTCCTAAGATGACCTTAAATTCATGCTCACGTCCAAGGTAAGAAAAGAAAGGATATGTTTCACGTTACTTATCTTGAAGTAAATTTACCCACAGTCTCTGACAGACGCGTGTTTCCTCACGAGAAGGCGGCGGCTCACAGTTACTTTAGCCAGTTTATCTAAGTGAACAAAATGTGCCGATGAAAAGTTCACAACCTTCACAATGAGGAACAGTGAGTAACTTAATATCGATGACCCAACGAGGCTGAAGTCAGATTGACCAGTAAAGCAAACACTGAGATGCTGAGGATAATTCATTTCTGATGTCCACGATGTTCTCGGTTCTACGGATCAGATTAAAGTCAAAGGTTTATCTCTGTGGTGTCGTTCACCTGCAGAAACTATAGCCCCAAGGTCTCGCATGTTTAACTGTACGGTACAGTGAAAGTCATGAAAGGTCATCTGAAAAGTCCCTGGTCGCGAGTAGGAACAGTCTGTACCTATAGGGACTTTTCAGATTAGCAGGAACTCTAGAGGGGCGGGGCTGTGTGCTGAAGAACGCTGATTGGTGGAACACATTTTGCAGCTGATGAACTCGTGTGGCTGCAACCCAACTGTAAACAAGATCTTTAAAATAAGACGGAGATAAAAGAACCTGTTCTCTTTGCAATCAGAAATATGGCGCAAAAGAAAAGGACGTACGACAAGTGGAAAGGTGATGAGGTCCAGGCTCTTTCGTATTTGCTGAGGAAGAGGTGCAGCAGGACCTTCTCGAGTTGGCCATGAAACGACCATGAATGTCCATCCATCCTCTACCACGTTATCCTGCACCAGAGGGTCGCGGGGGTTGCTGTGCCTATCTCAGCTGACATTGGGCGATAGGCGGGGTCACACCCTGGACAGTTTGCCAGTCCATCGCAGGGCCATAAATAGAGACAAACGTGTGACACAATCTCACACCTACGGTCAATTTAGAGTGACCAATTCACCTAATATCGCATGTTTTTGGACTGTGGGAGGAAGCCAGAGAACCTGGATAAAACCCACACACACACACGGGGAGAACATGCAAACTCCTTGCAGAAAGGCCCTTGTTCCAAACGGGGCTCGAACCCAGGAACCCGGGTCTTCTTGACTTCTCGACTGAATGTCGTTTTCTGGAATTATTTTCCTCAGGTCAAAAAGCTTCTGGTAATGTTTGTGGAAAAGGGGTTATATCCACTTCTGCTGCACTGTAAATCATCTCTTCTGATAAATGAAACCTGTTAACTCCCATAATATGGGAGCAAACTTAAAAAAGTCCAGTGAGTAAGCATTAGTGACATCTAATGGTGGGCTTGTAGATGCAAAATGCTACTGCTAAGGGCCTGGTTGCAGGTGACATCTTTTTTCTGGTGGGAGTTCAGATTCTTGTCACAGTGGTTAATAGTTAGCGACCCGGTCGGAAACAAAGGGCTTTTTCTACGTGCATGGGTTTACCCCAGGTTCTCCAGTTTCCTCCCACAGTCCAAAAACATGCAGATTTAGGGATTAGGCAAATTGGAAATTGGAATTGACCTCAGGTGTGAGTGTGAGAGTGGATGTTTTTTTGTCTCTATGTGACCCTGTGCTGTCCAGGGTGTACTCCGCTTTGTCAGCTGGGATTGGCACCAGAGGATAATGATTTCTGCATGATTAGCATGTTCTCCCCGTGTGTGCGTGGGTCATCTCCGGGTTTAAGCCAGTCCAAAAACATGCAATATGGGGATTAAGCAAATTGGACACTCTAAATTGACCATATGTGTCAGAGTGGATGTTTGTTTGTCTCTATATGTGTCCCTATGATAGACTGGCTAACTGTCCAGGGTTTAACCCCGCCTACTGAGATTGGCACACATATGGATGATGTCGCGACTGGTTGTTCATTACTAGTTACCAAAGAGTATTGAAGCAATTTGATAAAAATAATAAGATAATACAACATGGAGTCCCATCATAAGTGTAACTGTACTTCAGTGGAGCAAATTTGCAGAAAGCTGAAATGATTAAAAAAAAAAAAAAAAAAAAAAAAAGACCCAAATGAGCTATGGATAAGGATATGATATGGATAAGAATAAATGATAGTCTGGGGCTGTGGGGCCTGGGTGTCTGGGTCACACGGGACGTTTGCCCAGTTGCTAATCCATCCTTGAAATACAACGCAAAAGTGCACAGTTATATTTTTGATTTACGCAGGAGACAGACATCGGGATAGCTCTCCTTTGGGGAGGTGTTTATCTGCAAATACCTCGTTCATCATAACCATAATCATAAACCCAATACACGTTACTGTCCAATATTTTAAAAGCAGCTTCAATAAACACGCTGGAGAGTGACCCCCAAATGCAGTGAAATATTCTCATATCTAAAAAAAAATAAATAAAAAATAATCTGCTAATGGCTGTGGCACATTAACAGATGAGACGTCGTGTCCAAGGTTTTATTGATTTGTAAAAATCTGTCTTCAGTTTGCAGCTGGTGACAAACAGGAGCAGATGACGTGCTGGCAGCGGACAGAGTGAGAGGTTAAACGGAGGTGACAATCTCTGAGGAAGGTGGAGTATTTGCCACCAAGTCTGAGGTTCAGGATGGTTTCTCCGACACACACACACACACACACACACACAAAAGTGAAATGCAGCAGTAATTCTTGTCAGCTTCCTTTTAAGGACACGTTGGAAGCTGTGAACGCTCCCTGGCCGGTGTCGTCTTTAAGCTGCGAATGCGATGATGCTGGAAATAGCAATGCTTATTTCTTAGTAGCGAAAAAACATATGCACCATAAAGAGAAAGACTGGCCGTGGTCTTGTTTTATTCTTACTTTTTAAAGCTACTAAAAAGGTCCAGTGTGTAAGAATTTGTGTCTCCGACAGCCTCTTTCGCACTAAAATTAGCAGGTGTAACTGAGATTTTTGAACCCAGGTGAATGTAGAAGATGAACGTGAAACTTATGGAGCTTTTCCATTTTACAGTTCGAGCACGACTCGACTCGGCTCATTTCTTTTTGCTTTTCCATTGAGGAAAGTACCGACTCTGGTGAGGTGCCAAGCTGAGCCGAAACTAAAGCCCAATTTATACTTCTGCGTAAAGTGCTCTGCGTAGCTACGTAGAGACTCTGCGTTCAACGCAGAGCCTGTCGAAGAGCCTCTGCGTCGTCTCCGTCTGCACGAAATATTTTTTAAGTGTCCGTCACTCCGTCAAGGGACTACGGAGACGGCAAGAGCTGCGATTGGTCCTCAGGACAGGCTGAGCTAAGCTGCTCTGTGCCGGCTCTCAGTGCGCTCCGGGCGTCCTGACAGAGGCGGAGCTGATCCCCGCCGATAACGCCGCTGCCGAACTATAAATACGTCATATCTTAACACACACAGCACATGTTTAGACTCTAAATGGCCAATTTCTCGCCTCAAATTATCTTAAAACTGTGTTCCGTGACACAGAAAAGTGAGAAACGGCCGCTGTTCCAACAACAACAGTCTTTCTCTCTCTTTCTTTCTCAGACGCCATTGCTCACTGTAGCCAGAAGCACAACAACCTTGCGCAGCGACCCCTACTGATCGGGCGGGAAATTGCAGCGTGTCCGTCATCACGACGCAGAAGTATAAAGGCTCGAGGCGTCTCCGTGGTGACGCAGACGGATAACGCATACGCAGTCGGAGAAGTATAATGTGGCCTTAAAATGTGACTTTGACAGTCTGCCGGCCACTGATTGGTCAGAGAGTGTCGTCACTGGATGAGTCATGAGCGCGACGTCCGACACAAGACTCAAACCGAACAATGCCGAAACTGTAGATCAGTTAAAAAGACTTGAGAATTCTGAAAACGTGCGTTAATCTCCAACATTTATCAAATATATGTCTAAAATCTATATTTAACAGAGGAGTCTGGTGTATTTAGTGACAGCACTGTTGAAAGCCAGCAATCGTGAGACAAATCACAACGCGTTCAGTCGTATTTCTGTTCAGTGTCAGACAGAAATGCCGAACTCATCTTTTTAACTAATGATTGAGTTCCACTGAAAACAACTGCTTTGACCGTCACAAGTTTGTGTCGCGTATAAAACTATGCCGCGCCGTGACGACCCCGCCCACCTTGACGAGGTACAATGGAGTCAATGGAAAGCGACCAAACTGAGTCGAGTAGAGCCAGAACTGTATTGAAGGAAAAGAGGCATTAGTGTTGTGCAAGAAATTCGCATCAATGATGATGAAGAAAATAACACGTTCACTCCCCCAAATACCGATCACAGCAAAAGCCAACAAAAAATGTGTGCGTTATAGAGTTGATCAAACACAAGATGGCAGCCTCTATAGACCATGGTCCTTGCCTAAAATATACATGAACATGAAAAGTAGACTTGTTCCAATACCGGTATCGGAAAGGCCTCTGATACTGCAGAAAACGCCTGCACCGGTATCGGCGAGTCCTGGAGTCCAGGCACCGATCCGATACCACGTCATTTATTAGAAATAGGAATCCGTTCACTGGTTAGCGCTGACAGAGTTCTTCTTTGTCGCTCTTAAAACAGTTGCGCTGTGCTGCCACCGGCAGCTGCTGTTTTAGAGGCACGAAGAAGAATTGATCAGCTGACGTTAACTAAGGAGCTAACGTTAGCGCATCATGTCGGCGGTTTGGCAGTATTTCACACTGGACGCTCCCACCAGTAAAGGCCACATTATACTTCTCCGACTGCGTAATGCGTTATCCGTCTGCGTCACCACGGAGACGCCTCGAGCCTTTATACTTCTGCGTCGTGGTGACGGATAGGCGCTGCAATTTCCCGCCCGATCAGTAGGGGTCGCTGCGCAAGGTTGTTGTGCTTTTGGCTACAGTGAGCAATGGCGTCCGAGGGAGAAAGAGAGAGAAAGACTGTTGTTGTTGAAACAGTGGCCGTTTGTCACTTTTCTGTGTGACGGAACGCAGTTTTAAGATAATTTGAGGCGAGAAATTGTCCATTTAGAGTCTAAACGTGCTGTGTGTGTTAAGATATGACGTATCTATAGTTCGGCAGCGACGAAGTCGACGGTGTTCAGCTCCGCCCTCTTTGGACGCTCGGTGCTCACTGTGAGCCGGCACAGAGCAGCTTCGCTCGGCCTGTCCTGAGGACCAATCGCAGCTCTTGCCGTCTCCGTTGTCCCTTGACGGAGTGACGGACACTTAAAAAATATTCCGTGCAGCCGGAGACGACGCAGAGGCTCTTCGACAGGTTCTGCGTCGACGCAGAGGACTCTGCGTAGCCTACGCAGAGCACTTACGCAGGAGTATAAATTGGGCTTAAGACTGCGACATGCAACCTTATACAAAGAAGCAATTTCGAGGGGCGGCACGAGTGTTGCACATTTTAACACCGGCAACTTCATCAAACATTTGAAGCCGCGTCACGGTAAAGAACACCAAGGAAAAGAAGGACCAACTGCAGCCTCAGTGACGCTGACGTAGTTTCCTGTGTCTCATTTGCATATTTAAAGAGACAGGCACTCAAAACTGAGCGTTCTGAACAGGGCTATTTTGGTAGAGTGATTAAACTGCTGTGGTGCTTCATCCTTAAGGTATTTTGACCAAAGCATGTCACAGACATGTTCATTAGGACACCAGGGAACTAGGTTAACTTGGAGAAATAGGCTATAATATGTCTACTTTAACAGCAGCAATCAAGTTTTATCAAAGGAGTTTATTTCTAGATTTATTTAGTTAAGTTTCTGTTGCACTACTGTTTTATTCTGTTCAATTTAAAAATTGAAAATAAAAATATAAATGGCTTCCATTTGCTGTATTCATTCATGTTTTTAAAAGGGTTTAACCTGGGCCAGGCCTCACCACAATGATGTAGTATGATTTAAAAAAAGAAAAAGAAAATAATGAAGATTATAACACATTGGTATCTGTATCGCTACTCGGTATGGGCCGATACTAACAGCACAAGTATCGGAATCGGTATCAGGAGGGAAAAAATGGTATCGGAACATCTCTAAGGAAAAGCCTCGAAAAACAAAAAAAAAACATTTTAAAGCAATTATAATCTAATACAAACACACATATGGGAAGTATATTCCTCTAAATGTGACCCACGGGACGATTAAATGAATGTCGGGACACTGGCCACTCCTCCAGTGTTTGGGTCACTTTAGTCCAGAGTCAAAACAAGGTTGAAAGAGAGCAGAGATGATGAACTTCAGAAGGACTACACCCACAGTTCTGCCAAACACAGATCTGATTCTGTTTACACAGCAGAGGCCGAATGTTCAAGGGAACACACTCGGCATCGCATGTAATTGCTTGTGATTCACTCTCTGGACTTCAAAGACGGGGAGTGCTGCAGTTCAAGGGTCAAAGGCTTGACTGTTGCCCAAATGCCCCCCAATTTCCTGTTTTGTCTGGCTCTGTGAGTGCAAAAGGGTCTCAAATGTGAAGGAAGGCCATGTTGTGTCAAAGTCAATGAGACAAAAGCCTCCACACTGCTGGCTGCTTATCACTCACAGTTTTGTTTTTTTAATTTCTGGCTCGACAATTTTTTTTTTTTTTTTTTACATTAATTCCACAGTTTAATGGCTTCAAACGGTTGAGTGTTTTTTTTTTTAGGTTATTGTATGAAAATGACTCACAACGCCTGCAGAATGGAATGCAGCTCCAACTCCCTGATTCCGTCTTGTCAGGATGAATTCTTCTTTTTTTTTTTTTACAGCTATAGTAAACAAGAACCTCGCTCTCTCCCACTCTCCCTCTGTCTTAAAAAATCGGCCCGACAAGACACAGAGGAGACGCCGCGATGGAAAGTTTGCGTGCGATTACGCCAAAAAAGGAACAACAACGACAAACGTCTTTGTTCGTTCTCTTCTAATCCTTTTACTGGAGATTCTGCAAAATCTTCTTAGTGAAAACATCAACAGTCGGGGAAACACGGAGCACACATGTGAGTTTGTCGGGGGGGGGGGGGTTAGTTACGTGCAAAGTAAGTGGCCCAGTGCTAAATTACACTGCAGCATGGTCCCTCTCAAAGCCCACATCTGGGATTGGCCCTGACAACTGGGTGCCGTGCTGCTCTAATTTTGGTTACTTTGTTTATAACCCTATAATAGAGACAGTATAGGACCACAGGGCTGGAAGGAAGGAGGGCAGGCAAAGTAGAGGCAGTGTCATTTTGTAAAAGCTTGTGGGGATGTTGATGTTTTAGAAAAAAGGAACGAAGCTGGGGTTAAAAAAAAACAAAAAAGAGAACACAACTATTTAAAGGGACAATGTGTAGTATTTCTGGGTTTATATGACCCAAAATCCACTTTTTTATACATATTATGTGCTCCTGTCTAGTCGCTGTATAATAGTTTTTGTTTCATTTTCGTAGTGTTTCAAAAAGTCATGTAAAATAACACGGTCGCGGGCCACGGTTGCATAGCCACTGTTAGCAGAGAGACGCCATGTTTCTACCGGAGCCTGTAAGGACAAACGCGAGAGAACAAATCAATCGTCTCTTTACTTGTAGCTGAAGTCCCGCCTCCTCTCTCTCCGCTTCGTCTGCTACGGCCGCGGTAGCTCCGCCCTCTCCCTCGCCTCACGAACCTCATCTGCTGACACGGAGAAAGACGACGAGGATGACATTTGACCGGCTGTGGATACCGTAGCGCTCAGGGAAGGGAGGGGGTGAGCAGAGGAGCAGTTCTTTGTTGTAAATTTCAGCCTCTCCTCTAGATGGCACTATAAACTACTTACTTCACCTTTAAATTCCTGCATGTACTGTATGTGAGGCTAAAGTTGGCTTGCTGTTTTTTCGTGTGTGTGATTTGAACAGGATTCAGGATGTTTCCAGTGATTCCCCTCGAAACCTGAAGAGTGCAGGTCATAGCTTGTTGAGCTGGGTAAGCACGGATGGAACAATAAGGAACAATAATGACAAATCTGTAATTATACTGGGAGCAGATTTGGGCTTTGGCAAGCCCACTCACTCTCTACGGAGTCTGAGCACGAACATCGACGCAGAATACATTTTGTCAACACTTGGATCGACTGTAAAAAGTCACTTAGTGAACGCGATGATAAACAATTCTGCGCCCGAGGACAAGGCTCAGCTCACCGGATGGAAAAAGGAACGCTTAAACGTAGCCGTGCACCAAGTGGCTGACGTTTCTACAGTATTAGGGGATTAAACTGTCATCTGTGCATTGGTTTGTGAGCTTTAATCTTAAATCACTAATCTCAAATGTATGAGCCGTTTCAAGAGACTTTGGCACAAGATGAGATGGTGTCTGGAGAGCTGCAGCCAGGAACGTTGCTTTGATGTTCAACTTATTCTGACACTGTCATGTCAACATGTATTTAACATTTTGCTGATTGCCCTGCTTTCCCCTCAAACGTGAAGCTGCCCTTTCATTCAGGAGGCCGGAGTGTTTACGAGTGCCTTGTGTGGCACAGGACACGCCAATGTACATCAAAATAATGACATCAAATCTACACAAATTCCAGTAAAATGAATGTTAAAGGTGCATTATGTAATAAATCTAAAGCAACTGGCCATAACATCCTCCTAATATGTCACAGAGACTCAAGGATAATGTTCATATAACAAACTGAACTCACCAACAACAACAATACAGACAAAATATTTGCATTAAAAAAAATATTTTGCAGACTGCAAATCATCTTTATGTTTTAAAATCATGTTTTGGCATGTGGCGCCACCTACCGCCGTCTACCAATCATTGCAGTCAGTAGAGTCTCAGCTGCCAGGTTGCCAGTTACGTCAGAAAACAAAACCTAAAAGACCTTGGTATTTTGAATTTGAATGTAGTAACCGTTCTTGGCCACATTCTTACATATGGCACCTTTAAAGTGGGCATTTTAATAAAAATCATTATTTGTGGTTGTTTGTGATTAGATGCAGTAGATACAATAAGAGATTGGGATTTCAATATCCTCTTAAACAATAAAGAATGCATTTACCACTAAACACTACAAGAACAATGCATTATTTCCGAAGTTAAAGAAACTGGTGACGAAAACCCTAAACTCTAAATGTACACTTAAAAAAAAAAAAAAAAAAAAAAAAGGGATCCCTGCTTTGTCCATCCCTGCAGACCAATGAACGACGACCTTGAAGTAAGATGTGGAAGCTGTAATTCTTTCATTTTTCTAACTGCTTTATCCTCCACATGAGGGTCATGGGGAGCGGGAGCCAATCCCGGCTGACATAGAGTACATAGGGGGAAATGTGGGGTCACATCCTGGACAGGTCGACAGTCAACAGCAGGGTAATCACACAAGAGCCGGACGACCGCTCACTCCTCACCTATGGTCATTTTACAGCATCCTGTTTAACCTTTAATCATCTGTGACGACAGCTTCTCAGTACCGTGATTCGGTATAAAAACGGTATAATAACTGCCAGATATTGAAAGTGATTGTTATCTTGGAAAAAGAAGAGGCAGAAGCAACTCAGTCATTCTACATTTTTTTGTTATCTTTGATATCCTTTGATATCAGGTTATAATGCAAACATGACACTTTCTATACAATGATACTATACTTACAATAATACCAAATATGCTTTGCTAGCAACGCAGTAATAATAAGACATTCGGTCATGATTATCTCATTATATGTATTACATTCAACATTACATAAGCTTGTTAGCTCGTTCTGTATCAAAACAAATACTTTTACTTTGAAATTCTGTCAGATATCACCATGAATATCACACATAGAGTGGTCCTGTTGCACATATATGTTAGTTATGGAGGTCTACTTACATATATTAACTTGTTTTTATGGTCAAAAACCTCCTCTTTTCTGACAGTGTTTTTCTGCTGCGAGATTTCAGAGTGAACTTTCACCCCTTGAAGACAGTGTCTTGTGATTGGCCAGTACTATCCAGCACATCCGTTCTCAGAAGCGCAGCGCCCCCCTCTGGAACGGTGGATGCACTGCTCCTCATTATCAAAACATTGTTTTAACAGTGTTTAAAAATAGCTTCTTCACGACTCCCCGCCTCAGTCCCTTTATGACTTTAAACCGGAGTCAGACCCAGAGTCAGAAGACACTGTTGCTCGTGAAACACCTCCACAACGGACGTTATTCTTCTTCTGCGGTTCAATGTACGTAACCGGATGTGCCCGGACTAGTGCCCGGAGCAGGACGATCGGTTGTTCAGGAGAACCGCTGCTTACGTAACTATTACGGGATTTTCAGTGATCTCGTTGAGCCCCGAGATTACAATAAAACACAACGTTCTCAGCAATGGCTGAACTGTTTGTTTCGAACCGTCAGGGCTTCATAAACAAGGTAATGACGCAGATACACATAAAAAAAACAGCGATAATAGGAACTTTCGGTCTAGTTCCGCTTTAATTGCGATATCACAATGGATTATTTTTGTTTTCATATTAGGTTCCTTGCGACTGAACAGTTAGACCGGCCCCCTCTTGACCAAATCTAGACGCTCAACGGCCCCCAGGTCATTTGAGTTTGACACCCCTGAGTTAGACAATGCGTCTCCACAGACACAAAGACAAAATAGTCACGTGGAGATTAATTAGCATTGTGTGAACTCACTGGACAATCGTTTGAATGCAACAGATTTGCTTTTGAGTTACACACTAGAGCTTTAACTAATCATGTAACTATAGATACAGACTTATATAAATTAGACCAAAAAACGTCCCATTTGTGAGGGCAAACCTGCACATTTTACTCAATTAAAGTCACATTGTAACCCTTTAGAATAGGTTTAACAAAACAAATATTTCAACGTGTTTGATACATATTTATTAAGGCACCAAAAGCATTTTGTCCTTTCTTTGAAATGTTTTAAGACTTGCGGAGTATTTTAAGTCATGACTACAGAAATAAACTTAAAAGGAAAAAAGGCAGGCACAGAGTCAGAGAACTGACCGTTTTCTTTTGAAAACACATGAAAAACATGATTTTTATTGCGAAAATGTTCCCAGTAAAAACTTGACTTATAACCACTTGATTCCGACAGCTCGCAAATCTCAGGCCCATCATGACGGATCATTGAATTCTGTTACATAAGACAGAGATTTTCTTGAAAATCGGACTCAATCCAAAAAAGACATTTAGTGAAAATTCAGTTTGGACACATTTCTGGACGTGGTGCTTAATGGGTGTGACTGGAAGTAAATCATGGGGCGCAGGATTGTGCAACACAAAAGCTCTTAAATCTCTGCATGAGAACAAATGATATTATCTAAACAGGGAACATTTCATTTTTTAACTTAGGGAGAAAACTGGCTTACAAGAGAAGGCAGGAAGAAAACATGGAAAATATGGTTCCACGGTATCAGATTTGGATCGAGTTTAACATAACAAATTTTCCTCCTGAATAACTTATGAGGTCTTTGCTATCTGTATATTTGATTCTGTGTATAAAAATACTGCTCCGGCTGCTCTGCAGCATCAGAATCTCCTCATCTGTCTGCGCTCTTGTCGTCTCTGCTTCTTCTCGTTCACTTCCTCTGGTGCCGACGGGCTTTCTGCCATAAACCACGGGCCCAAGAAGTTCACCCACAGCAGGTGCAGGGCACGGGCCGGGGCCTGACATCAAAGAATCACACAAATGTCAAATTATCAGATAAAAGGAAAGCAAAAAAATAAAAAATATATAAAGAGAGGGAACAGAGCAAAATGTACAAACGCTCTTACCAGCAACCAAAGGTACCAGAAATAAGAGGAGATTGTGCTGAGCACTTGAACTATGGCTGTGAGCAGAATAACATCCTTCAGGTGCCTAAAAATAGAACGTACAAACAATAAAATGTCACTGGTGTAAACAAATCAGCTTTGTTAAGGTCAAGGTGTGCGTTCATTGGCAGGGGAAACAATGAATTCAGCAGTTCTTTGGTCAGATTGAAAGTATTCTCTATCCACACTGATTTGACTGCTATTTTTGTGAACCAGCAGGGACTGAAGGGAAAACCTATTTTTAGCCACTCGACAAATGGCTCAGCCAAATACAAAACATGTGCATCTGCTTAATTCTACAATAACTTCATAATATGCTTGCTGCTTTTTCTTACGCAGCCTTTTTTTTCTGGCTGGAAACCAACGTTTGTAAACCATTCCCCTCCTGCACCAAAGCCCATAGAGAAAATAAGTGATTTTTTTTAACATCACAGCACACGAATTGTTAATCCACCGCTGCCTCCATCAGTAAGCGTTAAACGTGGTATGTTGTGATGTCAGTGTTTGAAATTCTTTGCTCGGATTAATTTATGTGGCAGAAGCTGAGCAAACAGGGCAGCGGTAGAACAGCAGCTCCTGTGTGTGTGTGAGCTAAAAACGCTGGTTTTCTCTAAGGAGTTTGGTGAGGAACAGTGAGCAAGTTTACACATTTCAGTTTCGTGACAGAATTTTTTGTTCTAAATGAATAGAAATTTAATTTTTCACACTAATTCACCTGAATCCTTTTTTGTATTTTCCGGGAAATGACTTACTCTGCCATTCCCTGCTCCATGTTTAAGTCTATTCCTCCATCCAGGAGACTTCCATCCTCAGCAAACGCCGGCTTGGCCATTGCAGACATGGAGCGGTAACTCCCGACATAGACGGCGAGCGCAAACACAAGCAGCAGCTGCAGAAGCCAGACGAGGATTAGCGCCAAGAAAGAAAGAAAACAATGTTACAATTGAGCACATCAGATCAGTGGATATTATGATTTGAAATCACATTAAGCAGAAACACTCACCCATGTCCAGATCGTAGAAGAACTGTAGAAAACCAGGAGATTCACAGCAGCATATATCGCCTGTGGAGTTCAGCGGATGATTTGAGTTTGAAAATAGCTAAAGACGATAAATCGGTATATTGATCCAATAATAAAAGGCAGCAGCAATGGTTAGGTTAAAGTTCATAGTCCACAGTGTGGGGAATTGTCCTATTATTGTCTTATTATTTATACATTGTGCCATATAAATCCTTATCTGTGAATTAAATCAAAATGAGTATATGCCGAATATGATGTATTCCCATTTCTTTTCATAGGACTGAACTGTGTCAAATGAATGATGGAATTTGGATTATTCAGGGACGTATTGAACTTTACCAGCCAAAGACTTGATACTGATGATGTGCAATATTGTATTACACGATACATAAACTGTGAGCATGTTTTTTAGGTACAGTTAGCTTAATTAACAAATCTTAGTTTGCACGAGTGCTGCCGTTTCATTGTGCACGTACACTCACAATAACAAAAACGACGACACAGTGAGAACAAGGACAGACAACAGAGAATATTATCAGTGCGGAGCCTCTATCGCCTCCTGTGGAACTCTAATAACGAAAACACTGCCGTCTGTATGACCTAGTTTCCTATCTCCTCCCCATTCACTCCGACACACAGAAAGTAACATTGCGTTCCACTTACATCGGAACTCGGGAATCGGGACAGGGAATGACGACATCCCCGAGTAAAAATGAAACAGTACTATGTGTGTGACTGATTTACTGTGAAACAAATACGACAGAAGTGCTTATTAACGGTAACAGGAGGAGGTTGGTGAGGTTGCCCTGAGTTTCCGCGATGGAAATCCAAGTTCAGGGTTTGTTCCCGTGTAAGAAATGACCCCCATGACCTCGGAAATTGCGAGTTCTAACTACAAAAGGAACGCACCGTAACAGAAGTGATAAGTTGAGAGTTGTTTATGTGTCTTTTACCGTAGAGTTACTTGTCCAGACTGTGTCCGGGAAACTTGAAGCGACGACAACGTGCAGACGCAGGCAGATTGGAGCATGCAGGAACGAAGTCGGACGGCTGTCGAGTTGATCGCTGTTGGCGGATCGCGCATTTTCCGCTATCGAACAATCGCGCCGGCGAGACGCCAGAATGGTGATTGTGATAAAAATGCAATTGCGGAGTCCTACTTTCCGACTTCTGAAACTTTTCACCGGAGGTTTTTGGTGTTCTCAGCCTGTGCTGCTATATGAAGCATGTCTCACTTTACTTGCACTGTGTGCTTCTTCCACCTCACCTGCTCAGTCTGTGTGCAGTGTGGGAGCACTGCTATACTGAGAAATACTATGTTACATACATGTTATGTCATGTTATGTTATGTTTAATGTACGGAGTCAAATTCCTTGTATGTGTCCTCATACTTGGCCAATAAAGCTGATTCTGATTCTAAAAAACAAGGAGAGTTGTGTGGAGCTGATGGGCTTCATCAGTATTATGTGAACTCATTTGACGAGGGTTTGAATGTAGCAGACTTTCATTTGTTTGACATTTAAAAGATTTGTATGGCAGCTTTAAGTGAATGTGAATACAATTCTACGTCTGCCTCGCAGATACTTTGTGACCAAACACACAATTGCAATTAAAACACACAAAAACAACAGGTTCTTACATTAGCTCCTAGAACGACTCTGGTGTAGAACTTCAGAGTCGCCTCGTTCTCCTCATAGATCTGCTTCTTTCCCTTTGTGCCAACTTTACCTTTGGGCTGTTGAGTAAAACACAGAGAGTAGCATCAGCAGTTTATGACACTGTTATTCAACCAAGACAAGTGTAAAACATACTAAGCATTTTTTATCTGACCAGACTCACTGCTTAGTGCAGACTTACTGGTAACAGTAAAAGCTCGGTCCCCATAGCTGCTGAATCAGATGCTAGTCTAAGTGCCGTTGGGGAGGATGTCAGTCTACTACACTGAATAACTGAGGGCTAAATAATGCAATAACCGTACATTTCAGAGTTTCTTAAAATCACACATAATAGACACAATCTACAGGCATTAATGTGCTGCTTCAGTCAATACAGTCCAGTTGCAAACAGTGACTCTCAGTGACATAATAACACATAAATGTGATCTCTATCAAGCAATTACTAAATTAATCTTCAACTATTTTGAGAATTGATTAATGAGTTTGAGTGTTTTTTTGTTTGTTTGTTTTAAGAATTTAAACATGTTTACTGTTTTTCAGCTTCTAAAATGTGAATATTGTCTGGTTTCTTTGCTGCATATAACAAAGAAGACCTGGTTCTTCCATTGTTTCATTGTTTGTGGCAAATTAAAGAAATTAAAATGAACCCACTTTGAAATAAACGAAGCAAATATTTGGATTGTATGTTGTTCGTGCTCAATAAAAACGGTATGTGGATCCAAAGATGGACAGGACGCATCCAAACATGTACTGAATATTGCATTTTACCTCGACATTGGATGTTGCACAAGATATTAAAACACTTTTATTTGTCGCCTTGATCTCTAAAGCTACAAGGAGCCACTGCAGAGTGGCTGAAGTGCCACATGTGGCTCTAGAGCCGCTATCTACTTTTAAAATCTACTTTGTTTTCATTCAAAAAAGCTTGAGGGCATTTCTGATGTACAACATTAAACTATGTCGCTGTTCATTCCTTTTCCGTCTCAGTCCTGTGTTGTTGTTTTTGTGAGGGAAGTGTGTCTACGAACAGCTGGTCGTTGTGTGCCATTTGATCAGAGATATACACACTAAAAACACTATTATAGCATTTCATTTTTACATAATGGTCACGTTTCCTTGTTGTAGTTGTTCATTTGAAGAATTGATGTGCAAATAACTGAGCCTGAAATGAGCTTCCCTTGTTTCAAAGACCAGCAGCAGCCACTATTCCCGAAATAATAGACATTTGGAAAGTGATTTGCAAGTTTGTTCAGCCTTAATGGAACTGAAACCTAAACCTTACATGACATGAAGGAGCAGACTGACAACAACGATCCTAGCAGTGACACTGTGCACAGTTTTCATTCAATATGACCGTGTTTAAGTGTCATGACATGTTATATTTATATACCTGCTCTTGTCATTGAATGTTCAGCTCTTGCTCTGCGGCTAAACTGTGGTTTAACCCTGTCGTAAACGGGTGAATAAAAGATGAATGAATGAGTGAGTGAGTCAAGTGTCGTCGCTGCTGCTGCAGCAGCTGCATGTATGTGTGCGTGTGTGTGTGATTCCTCTCACCGCCATTCGTGACTCTGTGACCGGTCACTGCTGCTGACGTTCGCTCCTCCGAAGCCGTTTCTTCCGCAACAAACTCTGCCTAAACCGCTGCTCTTTCCTACGGCGTTACCGCATCAAATTGTGACAAAAAGGACGTGACTACAGAGTCTGTGTTGTAACACATCAGCACTAGAGACTGTCTGCTGAGTCTCAACATATCCGGCGCGTCGACGTGACGTCATCAAGCCGCGACGGGACATCTCTCTCTTTAAAAAAAATGTTTTTGCCTTTTTTTTTACTTTGTTATTATAAATTTTTGGCTGTTTGTTGTGTCTTTTTGTTGATAACTGTGGGCTCCATGAAACATCATTTGGAACTGGATACCAAATTGTGATTCAAATGATGTATTTGCTCGATGTATTTGAGGCTATGGTCTGTTAAGTTGTTTTGGTCTGTTAAGTTGTTGTGGTCTGTTAAGTTGTTGTTACAGTTTTGTTTTTTTGTTTTTAACTGGTCTGTTATGTTTATTGTTTACAGTTCAGTTTCTTGTTTTTAACTGGTCTGTTAAGTTATTGTTTACAGTTTTTGTTTTTTTACTGGTCTGTTTAGTTATTGTTTACAGTTGTTGTCCTGTTTGTCTTGTTTGCTTAGATTTGTCTTATTTTTACCTTAACCTAATACGCACCTTATTACATTCACTCTTATCTTATTTCTTTCCATGTACAGTTTTTATAATATTGTGTAATTGTTTATCTGTATACGGAGCTGCTGAAACCCTGTTCTCTCCCCACTGTGGGATAAATAAAGCTATCTTATCTTATCTTATCTTATCTTATTTTTATAGTATTACTTAAGTAAGCGTCTTAAAGCAGTGGTCTCAAACTCAAATGACCTGTGGGCCAGTGCGCATCTATTGTGGAGAACAGAAAGTGAAAAAAACAAAAAAAACAATGTATCATGATATCACACGTATACTTAATACTATTTATGATGCAAAATTAATGTACTAATATTAAAAACTGATTTTAAATTACATAAACAATAATAGTGTGGACAACAAGGAGCCGTTTCAGCGACTGCCATTCATGGCTCGGTTCCTAACAAGTGTATTTATATATGAAATTGAATGTTGTATATGATACATTTAATAATGGGATAATTATGACCAAATGTCTTATTATTATTATTACCTCGCTGGCAGCTGTGCCTCAGCTACACACTGTGCTTAAAAGACGGTGAGGTCGTAGGCCGTGTTTTCATTATAACATGATATTAAGTGGGGGGCCACATGTAATCGATTGGGGGGCCGCATGTGGCCCCCGGGCCGCCAGTTTGAGACCCCTGTCTTAAAGTATATGACATTTACTGTACTTAAGTAAGATACAAAGTGCTGATATAAAATATGCTTAAGTTTTAAGAAGTGAGGAGTTAGCCAGGGTAGATCAGTGGTAGGGCAAGTCAAGTTTCTTGAATTGAATTGAATTGAATGACTTTATTCCTCCCCCGGGGGGGAAACACACATTTACAACAGCTCAATTAAGGCGACAAGAGGTGCAGAAATGTGCAAGGGCATAATAAGTAAGAAGAAAGACAACGTAAAGATAAGAGTAAAAATAGGGTAAAAATAAAATACAATATGGTAAACAAATCACACTCTAAATATAAGTAAGACTCTAATAAAATAAAATACAATAAGGTAAAAATACGCTCTAATATAGTAAAATGTAAGATAAGATTAAAAAATAGAATAAAAAGAAAATACAATATGGTAAAAAGAAAAAAGAAAAATGTTTTATTAAATTACACACTCTAATGTAGGGTAAGTAATTCAGTAGAGATAAGAATAAAAATAAGACAAGAGTGCACAATATCCAAGTAGTACACACAGTGTAGAAAGTTGTCTTTCAACTAGAAGGTCGTGGGTTCAATTCCTGGCTCAGCTACTCTATACCAACCACATTATGTAAAGACTAGAAAGGCTCTATATAAATACAGACCAACGATACATCACTGGAAATGAAGTAAATTGTGATAGGTTGCGTGGCTTTTGTGGTGACAGGGCGCCATCTGCTGCTCAGTTCTATGTATTTGTTTTTGTAGAACCGCGTTTTTGAAATTCCCATCATTTCTAACCCTTGTCGGCCACCGTAGCGAGTCATAGAACAACTTTCCAGATATGATTTGACGGTGGCCGCTGTCCGGTGTCTCCAGTGTAAACTGTGTTATCTCTAGCGATGTTTGCTTCCGTGTGACTCACAGTTTATCTTAATGACAGGAGACGAACTCGTCGCCGGGACCGTGTTTTAACATGGATTACTTGCTCCAGGTGAAAATCGGCGCTCTCATCGGTTTGTTGCTGTTAACGCTGCTTTTTGGATCCATCCCCGCCCGAGTCAAGTGGTTCAGAAACACTAACGGAACAGGTCGGTACACGATTATCATACATCACAAGAAAGATTATGTCTTAACGTAGCTGACACTATTGTTTTTTGTTGTTTTTTTCAAAAGAAAGGGGGCATCAAATGTCATTTTGAGTCCAGTCTTGGTTGAACATGTATAACTGGTTGTTGTTGTTGTTGTTATATCAACTGTAAATTTGAAAAAAAAAAACGTTAATGTCGTGCTTTAACCTACTATTCTACGATTCGGTGACATTTACAGTCAAACACACGAACCTTAAATGCACAGACATTCCAATGAGGTTTGAAATACATGTGTATCACGGGGGTCATTGAATGGAAGAATCTAGTCAGTTTATTTGTGTTTAGCTTTAGTAGTTTATTTATTACACCAATGCCGAACTAACAAAGACAAGGCAGTCAGTCATTTCCTCCATTGAATTCTCTTCTAACGACATAATGCAATTCACAGATAAACAATCGAACCATTAAATTGACAGAAATTTAAATAAGATTTGGTGAAACATTCCGATCTCTGATTCCTTCCTGTCCCGGCTGACTTAATCATGGTTTAGATACAGATAACTGTGTAAAATGTGGAATACACATCTGCTGAACGTATCACGTGTGACTTGGAAACCATTAACGACCTGATAGTAGCTGCTGATAAAGCAGAGTATGGTCTAAAGTGGTTGATAGTGGAGTGGGTTTTCAATCACTGGCAACCAACCCCTTGATCATCACAACACGTTTATTCAAGTTCTTCTGCAATGGTTTTCAATCTCTATTTTGTCAGAACAATTCCACACATTGCTTGATACACAACATGTACAGTGTGCATTGTTATTTATGTCAACAACGTAAATGTAATGTTTGAGGACTACGCCTTACTCCCTCTCAATCCTGAAAGTCACCTGATGAGGATGAAACCTGAAACCCCAAAGCCTTCTTTAAACATCTTGTGTTCATATATATAAGGCTTGAGCCAAAGTTCACCATCATCCTGACAGACAAGGCTGATTAACTTTGTTTTTTTCTATAACTGGAAGTGAAAGTCAGCCTCATTACACATGGGTGTTTTTGACTCACTGTGTCACATGTCATATGTCATATGACCTCTCACCAATTATATTTTTCTCTTTTGGAGGAAGGAAATGATTCATTTGTGTGCTGTATGTTATGTCCATGCACCACCAGTCCTTTTCATTTCATTTCAGAAATTACTAGTGTGTCGAATTTGTGCAACTTTAATCAAATGCACACTGTTACAGGATTCTGCTGTAGAATTCACCACAGCTGTCTTTTATAGCTCGGTTCACAGAGACACTATTTTGTCATCTGGTTAAATCTCTGTTTGCAAGTTCTTGACTCAACAACAAAAAGGAAACTGTAAAAACTGATTAGAGCGGAACTAGACCGGAAGTTCCTATTATCGCTGTTTTTTTTGGTGTGTATCTGCGTCATTACCTTGTTTATGAAGCCCTGACGGTTCGAAACAAACAGTTCAGCCATTGCTGAGAACGTTGTGTTTTATTGTAATCTCGGGGCTCAACGAGATCACTGAAAATCCCGTAATAGTTACGTAAGCAGCGGTTCTCCTGAACAACCGCTCGTCCTGCTCCGGGCACTAGTCCGGGCACATCCGGTTGCGTACATTGAACCGCAGAAGAAGAATAACGTCCGTTGTGGAGGTGTTTCACGAGCAACAGTGTCTTCTGACTCTGGGTCTGACTCCGGTTTAAAGTCATAAAAGGGACTGTGGGTGAAAGTTCACTCTGAAATCTCGCAGCAAAGAAACACTGTCAGAAAAGAGGATTTCTATTGGCTAGTTCACAGCAACTAGGAGGTTTTTGACCATAAAAACAAGTTAATATATGTAAGTAGACCTCCATAACTAACATATATGTGCAACAGGACCACTCTATGTGACCTTTAACGTCTTTATCGTTTAATAATAACAAGCGTGAAAATGTGTCATTCCCATCACTTCACACATCAAATAATCAATTGATTCGTACATTTGTGGCAGCAGCAGTTTCGTAGACTGAAAGCTCCCAAATAAAAGCTCGAATTTGAATTATTTCAGCAGAGAAGGAGTGTGATAAAGCCATTTGCTATTTTACCTTGTTGTGGATTTGCTCACCAATGCTAACATTCTGTCTTTGCCTTCACAGAGACCCACCGCACAGTTTTGAGTCTTATTAGCTGCTTTGCCGGCGGTGTTTTCCTGGCAGCATGTTTACTCGACATCATTCCAGATTATCTGTCAGACATCAACGCGGAACTGGATGCTCGGAAAATAGAGGTACTTCCAAATGTAACATCTGCACATCGTGTGTCTGCTACTGATGATTGATTTTTATTAGAAATCTGTTTATCAGGGGAAAATGCACAACTCGATTTCTTCAAGCTCGCATTGGAATTATGCAACGTTCTGTGTCACATGATATCAGGGAAAAAACATCACATGTGTAAATATGAGTACAAGTGTCCTAAAGCAAAGAGTGTGTTCTGTGTTGTCTTATTGAGTGTTGTGGTAGCCGGTCCCTCAGTGCAGTTAAGACCCTGTATATGATTATATAATATTATAAACAATCACATGGTGCAAAACAGGAAATCATCACATTCAAAAAGCTAAAACTAGATAAAGTTTTTACGTTTTAACTCCTCTACTGAAATAGAGCTAAGAATTTCTTAAATTACTATTTTCTCATCTGATTAAGTCTCCGTTTGCCAGTTCTTGACTCAATGAAAACCTGATTAATGTCTTTTTTTCCTATCTGAAACAGACCAGCTTCCCTCTCCCAGAGTTCATCATGGCCGCAGGCTTCTTCATCGTCCTCATACTGGAGAAGATTGTCCTGAACTGCCAGCAGATATGCAGGGCTCAGGGGGAGGCGACGCCACTTGTACCAGAGAACAGAAATGGCAATGTGCCAGGACACGGACACGGACACGGACATGAACCAAACCCTGATCTGGAGAGCAGCGGCCACCACGTCCATGTCGACTTCCAGGCTCACTCTCCCTTTCGCTCCTTCATGCTCTTCCTCTCGCTTTCACTCCATTCAGTTTTCGAGGGTCTTGCTATCGGCCTACAGAACTCAGACTCAAAGGTGAGTGGAGGGAAAGAATTTCATCTGATATTAAGGTTTTATATTATCCATCCATTATCTACCGCTTTTTCCTCCACCAGAGGGTCACGGGGGGTGCTGTGCCTATCTCAGCAGACATTGGGCGATAGGCGGGGTACACCCTGGACAGTTCGCCAGTCCATCACAGGGCCACATAGAGACAAACAACCATTCACTCACACACTCACACCTACGGTCAATTTAGAGTGACCAATTCACCTAATCCCCATATCGCATGTTTTTGGACTGTGGGAGGAAGCCGGAGAACCCGGAGAAAACCCACGCACACACGGGGAGAACATGCAAACTCCTTGCAGAAAGGCCCTTGTTCCGAAGTTGTTCCAAACGGGGCTCGAACCCAGGAACCCGGGTCTTCTTGCTGCAAAGGCAAGAGTGCTAACCACTACACCAACCGTGGGCCCGGTTTTATATTATATTATATTTTTTTAAAAAAAGAATAACTTAATCATTTCTGTGTCATAAAAACACCATAAAACATTTTTATTTGTAATATCTGAAACACCGCTAAACCAAATGAGCTGAAACAGTAGAAGTCATGGCGCATGCATTTGTTTGATGATGATTCTTCGTGCCTGTTGGGCCACGTGATCAGGAGGAACTCCTAAGGGTTAAAATGACGTATAAATGAAAAAGAGCAATGTGTTCAGCGCTGTATTTCCTGTTTGTCATGTTTGAACATTTTTTTCATGCGCTATGTGCATTTCGCATGAGGCTGATATCATATTCGCATAAGTGTCACATTATATTAGAAGAAGGCAGCAGTTTTACGTTTTTAGCATCCTGCCGCTTTGAGGAGAAAAGGAATCTCAATGTCATTCAAAACAAATCTACCCTTTGTGGTCACAAGACAAATGTATGTCTCAGTATACGTTCAATATCCCTCAGGCTACATGTTATAGTGTGGTTTTTGTGCTCATGCTTCCCCGTTCAGAAGAAAAAATACAATATAAACACCCACAGGCCATTTCTTTATCTAATAAGTGTATGTATTTAGAGTTTATTTGAGTTACTGTTTTATGTGAATCATCTTGAACGTTTCTGGTCATTCTCTGAAACTGGAAGTGGAACTGCTGCTCGCTGCATGTTTTCTCTTTTTCACACTGTTCTCTGTGAACACTAGAGATGGTTGTGTGTGTGTGTGTGTGTGTGTGTTCTTGTACTTGCGGCATACTGAGGACCAGTGAGGGTTTTTAACCAACAAAGTGAGGTCATTTTTACGGAGTGAGGACATTTTGGCCGGTCCTCACTTTGAAATCACTTCCTTAGGTTGCTATAACATGCTATACTCAATTTGTCAAAATCTAATTTTGGACGACATAGTATAGTATGACGTTTTTGTCAAATTTTGGACCAAAAATTTTGGCTACATTTTTTTTTTCAAATTTTGGGTCAATTTTTTTTTCAAGTTTTTGGTCAATTTTTTCTTTCAAATTCTGGGTAAATTTTTTTTCACATTTTGGGTCAAATTTTTTTTTCACATTTTGGTAAAAAAAAAAATCAAATTTTGGGTCAAATTTTTTTTTCAAATTTTGGACGACATAGTATAATATGACGTTTTTGTCAAATTTTGGACCAAAAATTTTGGGTCAAATTTTTTTTTCCAAATATGACGTTTTTGTCAAATTTTGGACCAAAAATTTTGGGTCAATTTTTTTTGTCAAATTTTGGATGACATAGTATAATAGTTTTTGTCAAATTTTAGACCAAAATTTATTTGTCAAATTTTGGACCAAAATTTATTTGTCAAATTTTGGACCAAAATTTATTTGTCAAATTTTGGTGTATATTGATGTATAGAGCTATAACAATATTTGTGTTGATATTTCAAACGATTTCAAAATAAAAGCATTTGTGTTGACATGGAACGATATAGAGTTCACAATCGTTTTGAACTATTTTGATAATTGATTCATTGTGGAGGTTGTTTTTTTTTATTATTACAAGAAATTCTCAGATTATTCAGCTTCTTAAATAACAATATTTTCTGGTTTGTTTGCTGCACACATAACAAATAGATCATTAAAACCTAACAATCAATAATAATAATAATGATGGATCATTTATTGCCCTGTGTCTTCATGTGATTTGTGTTAATAAGCACTTACATAAAGTGGCCGGTAAGAGAATATATTATGTTATTTCATAATTAAACAAGTTCTCTGGCAAATAAGGCTTAATTCTCTGAAGAGCAGAACCATAAAACCTGTGTTGTTTTCCCAGGTGTTGGAGATCTGCATCGCTATACTCGTCCACAAGAGCATCATCGTGTTCAGTCTGTCTGTGAAGCTGGTCCAGAGCGCAGTTCGTCCTCTGTGGGTGGCTGCTTACATCGGAGTGTTCGCCATGATGTCGCCTTTAGGCATCGCCATCGGCATCGGCGTGGTGGAGGCTCAGCTGGAGGCCGGAGCGCTGATCCAGGCCGTCCTGGAGGGGCTCGCTGCGGGAACGTTTATTTACATCACCTTCCTGGAGATTCTCCCGCATGAGCTCAACTCGCCCGAGAAGCAGCTTCTCAAGGTGCTTTTCATCCTGCTGGGCTTCGGCGTCATGGCAGGTCTGACGTTTTTGGGATGAGACGCGTCAGAGCCGTGACCTTTGGACTTTGTCGGTGACGTTTTTATTTTCAAGGAGAGCGCGACAGCCGATCCTGATGTTTTCAAAAAAAAAGATTTTTGTACATAAAAAAAACTACTTTTTCAGAGGATTTTATGGAATAGAGGCTACTTTTTGCAATGAGAAGTTTCTCCCACAGGAGAAAACAAACGGCCATGGTGTGTTTACATGTTTTAATGTCATATCACTGTCTCTGCGTCTCCATAATTCAAAGGTTTACATTTCAGTGGATGTTGTTACAGCTTCTTTTTTTCCAACAGGAGCACAGGTTTTGCTTTGTTAACTATTTCAATGTATTATGCACTGTACGTTTCTGACTCCACACGGAGCTTGAAGCTTGAAGGCCTTTTGCAAACTGGTATTAATTATGTCTTGGTCAAAGGGTTTATTTGTTTTAAAGGTTTAGTGTGTGCAGCTTTGGGCTTCTTTAAACAAAGTATAATCTCTCACATGTTCACGTAGCTACTGTACATGTAAACTGACTCCCCTGGTGCCTTAAGGAGGTGTGTGTGAAAATAAGAGATATGTCTCCTTTTGCACTTTTCTTACAAAGAATCACTGATCGTCTCCACGAACGAATACGTGCATCTCAGTGGGTTTTAACCAGAAGCCGAGCACTGTTATTTATATTACGCTGCTAATCTGTCGTCGTTTCTTTTTTTTTCCTCCAACGACATGAACCTGTTTTTCCTGATGAATGGAGACTTGGAACATTGTGTGCTTTTAATTCTCTGTTTAAAATGTGGTCAGATAAATGAGGGTGAGAATAAGTTCTATAAACTGACATTTCATAGGAGGTGCTGCAAGTTAACTATTGATCATTTCTATTGATTAATCTGTCAATTACCTGTAAAATATAATGGTTAATCAGTTTTAATGATTTTATTTGGTATATGGAGCAAAATCAGATCATCTTCAATGATTAAAAAAAACACTGTTCCACATTAGGGCCAGAAGTGCATTTATGGAACAGCAGGTGTCATGCGATGGTTTCAGAAGCAGAATAGGTTTTAGGAAGTTCTACTTCCTGATATTGTACTTGTACTGTTTTGTTTGTTTGTCATGTATGTCAGCAGATTTATTGATACAGATCCAAGACTGAAGAATCTAACCTATACAAAGGAAGTGCTTTCACTACTATAATGATGTCAAATATCACCCAGCGAAGATCAATTGTAGTTATTTATGTCAACTTTATTTGCTGCTGTGTAAAAACAAATTCACTCCAGATTAGAGCAACTGTCCATTATGTCCATTTTTCTTTTCCAAAACCCAAAATGATGATGCTCTGTTACGTGTTTTTTTTATTATTATTATTTATTTGTTTTACTATTAATTAATATTAATATATAATTAAAGGTGCATTATGTAATAAATCTGGCCATAATATTCTCCTAATATGTCACAGAGACTCAGGAATAATGTTCATATAACAAACTGAACTCACCAACAACAACAGTACAGACAAAATATTTGCATAAAATAAAATATTTTGCAGACTGCAAATCATGTTTATGTTTTGAAATCATGTTTTGGCATGTGGCGCCACCTACTGCCGTCTACCAATCATTGCAGTCAGTAGAGTCTCAGCTGCCGAGCAACCACGGGTTGCCAGTTGCGTCAGAAAAGAAACCTTGGAAAAAGACCTTGGTATTTTGAATTTGAATGTAGTAACCGTTTTTGGCCACATTCTTACATATGGCACCTTTAATTAATTAATATAAAAAACAGTCAAACAAATAACAGTGAGAAGAACAAGACATGTTTTATTGTAAGTGTGAACAAAGTTAAATTTACAAAAGGTTACTCTTAAACTTTAGTATGTTTTTGAGAATAAACATACTGTACACTAACAGTAGTGCTAACAAAAATGTATCCCACATAATGGTGTCACAAAATAGTGCACTCATTCATTCATTCATTCATTCTGTAGTTTTATATATTTTTGTTGTTGTTGTTGTTTACACATACATTGTGTAAACACTGTGGATGATAAGACATTAATTAATTACATGGATGTAGACGTTTTAATACATCATATATCCCCCCCTAATTATTTTTCTCTTATTCTAAACCAAAGAAATTACATATTTTGCAGCAGATTAGTGGCCACCAGGAGGCGCTGTTTGTCCTCTGAGTGTCAGCCTCCTCAGTGACATAAAAGGAGATTTTATGTGTGACAATCACTGTAGGAAAAACTCTGCTGCTTTGGTTTCAGGGTCCTGGTACTATACTTCATTATTATAATAATAATAATATTATTTGGCATTTATCACTATGTATTGTCATGAACAGTTTGTCACTCTGCTGTGATTTGAACTAGAAAACCTAAAGAAAGAGATTTGTTGACGTTATATGAGAAACATTTGTGTTTTTCCCAATAAAACAAGTCAAAATGTCTTTTGTCTTGTAAAATATTTCCATCATCTGTTCATGCTGATGTCGTCAGGTGTGAAACAATCTAAACTACATAAGTAAAAAGCAGAAAAGTCTCAGCGAGGTAAACAACTTTTCTAATCCTGTCACATTTTTCTTTTCTTTTAAAACTCAAAAAGTCTAATTAAAGCTTCATAGAAACATTCAGAACACAAGTTTAAAAAAGAAACTATTACAGAACAAAGTAAATAAGAAGAGAAGTCACACTGTACCAAATTACAAAAGTTTGTGTAAAATGTAAAGATAAAGATGTGTTTAAACTTTTACTTTAATGTTCTATGTGATATAATTGCTCCTGAACAGATGAGACTTGTTAATAGAACAATTTTTTTATCCATTACCAATTAATAGTCAACACATAAGTCAATATTGATTAAACAAAACTGAGAAGCAAACAAACAACAAAAGTACGGAAGAGGATTAGGGCCAAATGAAAAAAAACATTGAGAAAACAGCACTTCAGCTTCATGTTCTGTCCTGGTACTATCTAACACTGCATACTAGCGATTTATTAGTAAATATTCAGCACATATTAACACCTAGTTAATGGTGAATATGTGTTCCCTAATCTAAAGTGTTACCAAACATATTATTTCCCTATTAAGGATCGTTATAGTGCAATCTGGGACCTAATACCCAGATCATTAGGAAACACTGCTGTACCATGTATCTTTAGGCCTGTGAGCAGCTGGGTTGTGAGGGTGACATAAGAGGCAGAGGAAGATCCCCCTTCACATCAAACAGAAACCATGTGCGACGCGATCCAACGGCCGCATTGTTAACCCCTGGTTGGTGTCTGCGAGGGGGAAATAGCAGGTTTTATTCATCAGCGTCCACTAATGAGCGAGGTGCTGACGGAGGAACAAAAACACAGTCAGCTACAGCCGCTCTGGACGACACACAGAGGTCTCAGTGTGTGGAGGAGAGTGAGCCGGCAGAGCATTGAGCTCCAGTGTGGGACGGACGCTTCCTCTGTTCACCCACAGCTCATTAACCTCTTCTATCTGTCAAACTTGAGAGTCACATGAGGCAGATGAGGTCTGCACTTTCTTCCTGACATTGCTTATTCTCAGCATGTATAATGTCAAGGGGGCAGAGGAAATTATTATATAAGCCGTAGTCGATCTTTTTAGTTACCTTAAGACTCTTAAGAAACAGAACTATTGTCGCGACTATTCGTATTAGGTACCTTAAAGGGGACATATTATGCAAAATCAACTTTTTAATCATTTAAATCCTTATATTTAGGACTCTGGAGTTCCTATCAGTCGGCAAAGTGTGAAAAAAGATGACTCATGTTTTTGTGATCCTCCTCAGTCTAAGTGAGAGTGCAGGCGAGGGCAATGGCATCCGAAAACCGAAAAAGTTCTATTCTTGGCTCCACAGTGCAGCACAGAGTTCTACACAAACTTCCAGCCTTCCAGAAGATTTATCTGTCCGTGTGGATACATGATAAATATGACGACAATGTGCCTGCTAGAGCCTGCAAATGATCAACTTTTCCAAATGCTAACTGCTGTTAGCTCCCAGTAGCCTCTGTGGCTGATGTCATTTCCTGTCCCTTAAGTTTCGTTTTGCTTTTTTTTTAAAGTTGGACCCAAAGAGATACTACTAAACAGAGTGTTCTGAACAGGGCTGTTTTGGCAGAGTGATTGAACTGCTGTGGTGCTTCATCCTTAAGTTATTTTGACCAAAGCATGTCACAGACATGTTCATTAGGACACCAGGGAACTAGGTTAACTTGGAGAAATAAAGTATAATATGTCCCCTTTAAATGGATACTTGAGTAAAAGTATTTGACCAGAAAATGACTTTGGTAGAAGTTGAAGTCACTTTTTATAATATTACTTAAGTTAAAGTCTTAAAGTATATCACATTTAATGTACTTAAATAATAATCAGAAAACACATAACCAGAAAAATCCCTAACCAAACTCAAGTGTTACTTTTGTTGTTTCCTCTGGGCCACCGTACTCTGACCTGATGGTCAACGACGACGTTAAAATCTACATAATGTAGACTGTAACTCAACAGCAAGCACATTTAATTTACGAAGTTATTACTTTAACTGTTAACTTTTCATTGCAGTTTAAATATAGAATACCCGAGCTAAGTATAGCAAAGCTAAGCTATGCTAAGCTAAAGCAAAAATAATTCATAAAAGTTGAAGATTTCTTTGAGTTTTTCCGTGACTAATTCACCGCACACCCACATTGTTTTCTATATTCACCTCTTACACGTCGTAAAATGCTGTTTATATTTCTCACGTCCGTCTCTCACAGCGTTTGACCTGATAAACCTGAGGTTATTAAACATGTGACACGATGAAAGGTTGAATTCTTGGCTGTGGAAAATATCATATAGAGGGAGAGAGAGAGAGAGAGAGAGAGAGAGAGACGACCACCTGTGAAGCGGAGTTTACACCATCAGCTCCACATTTACACATTCCATCCCCTCACATTTCTTCTAAATCCTTCACAGAGGGAACGACTTGTTTTGGGTCCCAGATTATAAAAAATTACTCATCCGTGATTGCACAACATCAGACGTTGTCGTCGTCGTCACCCCTCCTCTCTGGGTCATGTGTCCTTTACAAGCACATATATAAACATTGTTTGTAGCCAAAGCCATGAGTTGTTTATGGAATAATCCATCCATATTCATGTTTCCATGTTATTGGAACCCACTGTTGAGTGTATTATGCATTATACATTATACGCTGTAAATTTACGGCAGAATTTCAACAGTATTAAGGTGTTTTTTTTCCCAGCATAATAGTCGACATCACCCTGATAAAGGAGCCGTTGAAAATATTCTTAAATGTCTTAAGGAATAATTTATATGAATTTTTGAAATTCAGGAAAATGATCCATTTGCTCTGATGCACTTTGACAGTGAGCTGACTTTCTTCTCAAAAACAAAAAGTATCTCGGAATGACTTGAAATTTACCATGATAATAGTCGGCATCGCCCTGAACAAGGATCCGTTGAAAATATTTGCAAACCTCTTAAGGAATAATTTTCCTGAATTTTTGAAATTCAGGAAATTATGCATTTGCCCATTATGTTCGTAATACTGTTAATATATGTAATATATGTATGTTTGTAATACTGTTTTTAACATGAAATTTGTTCAGCATGTGAAGTTTTTACATTCAAATAGTCAAGTCAAGTGCAATAAGAAGCTGCTTTTTCTCTTACTTTTTAATCACATGATGATTTTATTATGATTTGCCTTCCGTGCTTGTGGCCAGGTTCAAACAGAGATTTTGTGAAACCTAAAGTCATTTTTCTTAACAAAAGTGCCTTTAACTGTGTGCAATCATAATTTTGTTAATAGATTATTGAAATGTACAAATAATACAATCTAAATAGTTTTAGTTGCAAAGTTTTTAATTTTTAGTTGTAAAATACAGTTAATATTAAATATCAGTTTACACTGTATTTTTCATTTAGAGGACAAAACTGTACATTTCAGTGACATTAAAAAGATGTTAATTTTACAATAACATAATGGCAACCCAGCTGCCATTTCTTTACTGTTTTTTTATAGGAACATTTCTAATAACTGTTGTATGAGCGAGGAGGAATTAAATGTCATGGTCTAAAACACTGTGTTTTACTGTCTTTTACCCTCCATTTCTCTTAATCTGATTACTATTCTGTGCATTTACTTTTACTTCTAAAAACGTAAGTACATTTTCTATCAGAAAATTAACTTTTTCTGTTTCTATCACTGTCAGTGGGCCTTTTGTTTCGGCAGCTAGGAAGCTAAATTATCATTAATCAGATTATTTGCACCTGTGGTTTTCTTACTCAAAAGGGCCTGTTTGAGTTATCCTGATGTATTGTTGTTGTATTTTCCCCCCAAATAAAAGTGTTTTTTTAATCTTAATTATTTATTACCTTTGTTTTTCCTTTAATTCTGTTGTTCATGCTCTTTATTACTTTATTATTTCTCAGATCTGCCTGCACTCCACACTCGTGTAGATTATGCCACTCGTTGTTAATCCACTGTGTCATTTTTAATCCTTCTTTGAGTGACGTTTCACTGACTCCTCCTCTCGTGGTCCTCTCTCCTCCGGCTGTTTCCTCTGCCACTCTGTTGATTCCTCTCATCCCGTCTGCTCCTGGTAAGGCTGTTGTAATAATAATACTCTAATATACTACTACTTTTTTTAAAAGTTAACTGAATTGAACGCTGAACGCTAGAAAACTTTGATTCACAGTGTGTTTGTGTCATATCTTTGATCAGGTTGTACTGTTTGTGCTCATACTGTATATGTAAAATGATAAATCTACATGACTCTTGTTTGAAGGACTTAATATATGTATTATATCATCTACTACGTGCTCTTACAAAAAGCAATAATATGTACTGATGTACTTTTTATTTCACCACTACTTGTTCCATAGCTTAATTATAGCAAATGATGTACAAATCCCTCTTTCTTTGCAGTGTCGTGTGAAGCTACGCAAAGACTCTGCAACAATGGCTGCTGTAAGTGTGCTCACCCGGAAACGACTCAGAGAAAGTACACCATTTCGTTTTCATGTGTTTTCAGTTCACTGTCCGAAAAACTTGAGCGTGGGTCAAAAGCATCTGCTCTGGGAGGTTTGACCGTCAGCTCATGATGCTGCTGTTGTTGTTGAGCTCAGGGATGGAACCTTTAAGCTGTGTTTAAGAAGTGTCTCTGTAGGAGTCCTGTCTGTGATCATGTGACGCAGATTAACCAAGACATTCACTGGGCTTTAAGTTCTCACGTGGGTTCACGGATATCTGAACGTTAAGAGCTGCCTCTTGTGTAATTAAGCAGTAAAACACGTTAGTGGACTTTTTTTTTTAGTGGGTGAGTCAAAACTAAAGGAACATTTGATTAAAACAAAGCTGCATGATGTCTCCTCCACCTTCACATTCACGTAGACTGGATCGTTCCGTGTGGTGTCAGAGGAGGAGCAGGCCATGAGAGCCAAGCTGGAGCATTTGACAGTGAAGGATCATGGGCCAGTGTTTGGACCGTGCCACAAACTGCCTGGCCACACTCTGCAAAAGGTGCCGCTCACACACACACACACACACACACACACACACACACACACACACACACACACACACACACACACACATTCTTGTACTTGCTGCATACTGAGGACCAGCATTTCCACTTTATAAATCAACACAATTACAAATATCTACTTCATGAATGACATCTATAAAGAACTACTGGTTGCAGTACCATAAAATGTCTGCAGGTGGAGCCCCAGAGCAAAAAGGGCTGGAAAACTTTTTCGATTCTAATTTATTTGTTAAATGTTTGGTCCAACATTTTACAAAAACGTCATACTATACTATGTCGACCAAAATTTGAAGTAAAAATTTGACCCAAAATTTAAAAAAAGAAATTTGACCCAAAATTTAAAAAAAGAAATTTGACCCAAAATTTTTAAAAAATTTGACCCAAAATTTAAAAAAAAAATTGACCCAAAATTAAAAAAAAAAATTGACCCAAAATTTAAAAAAAAAATATGACCCAAAATTTGAACAAAAATGTTGACCCAAATTTTGAAAAAAAAATTACCCAAAATTTGCAAAAAAACGAAAGAAAAAAACTGACCCAAATTTGAAAAAAAATTTTACCCAAAATTTGAAAAAAAAATTTACCCAAAATTTTGGTCCAAAATTTGAACAGAAAAAATTTGGTCCAAAATTTGAACAGAAAAAATTTGGTCCAAAATTTGAAAAAAAAAAATGTTGGTCCAAAATTTGAAAAAAAAAAATTTGGTCCAAAAAAAAAAAAGTGCAAACAGAGTTCAAAAGAAACCAAAATGACATCTCCCCCCCCCCCCCCCTCAAGGCAAAGGATGAACTGAGCGAGACAGAGGAGAGGCGGGCGGCGTCACTGAAGGATCTGCGGACCATGATGAAGGACAGAGCCACAGATGGAGACGAACTGGCCAAACTGATGCTGCAACGCTTTGGAGACAAACCAGACTCTGTGCTGCTGCTGCGCTTCCTCAGAGCTCGCAAGTTTGACGTGGTCAGAGCCCACGAGCTCATGAGAGGTGAGTGAAGTCAAGTTAAGTTAGACCATTTATTTGAATATACTTGGACAAGAAGACGCATCCTTTACCACATGTTTGAAGAATCAGGGAGACACAAACTCTCTCTCTCTCTGAAATACTCAGCTCCATCCTTATCTATGTGCTTTGGTTCACACCAGGCTCTGATTGGCTTCTCACTGGCAACCTTGAAACCTTGGAGCCAACCTTGAAAGAATAGCATGTAGAGTAACACGTTCTCCTGATAACAACTGAACTTTCAATTATATCAATGGCTGTAGGGCAGGGTTTCTCACTCCTGGTCATGGAGAGTTCACTGTCCTCCATGTTGTAGATGTTTCCCTGCTCAAAAACACAGGATTCAAACGGTCAGCTCGTCAGTGAGCTCTGCTGAAGCCTGATGACGACCCGTTTATATGAATCGTGTGCGTGTTCTTGTTAGCGATCGGTGTGTCCAAGCAGTTTTGGAACAATGATGTTTTTAAGACTTTTCATTTCGTTCATTTCATTTTCAGAGAGGACTCAAGACTTTCTGTCTGCCTACACACAAAGAAGTGGCATAATTAAGAAAATACATTTGCTTTAGCCTGTGGCCCCCAAAAGCTGCTGTTTCCATTTGAATTTGAATCATTATTTATTGAGGTAAACTGTTCTTTCATGAAGCAGAAAAATACAAGTTCACAATGAACAGATCAGAAATAAACATTTTTCCTCTACGGCAGAGAGAAAAACTGAGGCACGTCTTCAAATGTTTTCTGGCCTTCAGATGTTTTTCTATAATTCAGTCTGTGCAGACATTTTTCCAATAGCTTTGGTAATTAAGCGTGAGATCTCTTTTGTGCTCGTCGCTCAGACCGCGAGGCGTAAGTTCATTAATTGGCGGCTCAGAGATGCTTCCGAGTTTTCCCCCCCAAACAAAGCCGTCCTTTGTGTCAAAATAGGACAGCAAAGTTTTCTTTTACTGGTGAACCCGCAGTGTTCTGCTGGGAACCTCCCAGTGCCTGAGCTGATTGTGTCACGCTGCAGTGAGAGAAGACCCTGACATAATGGTTTAATTAAAAATAAAACCCAGATAGAGAACACAGACAGATACTGGATAAGACAAGTGAGCAGGCAAACTGACAGACTGTGGCTGAGAGAGCTGGGTTTTTGAAGAGCTTTGATTAGGAACTTGCTTCAGGTGTGGAGTCAGGAGGAGCTAGAGACCACGCCCACATAGGAGCTCACCTGCCACTCACACACACACACACACACACACACACACACACACACACACACACACACACACACACACACACACACACACACACACACACACACACACACACACACACACACACACACACACACACACACAAAGAAGAGAGGGGTATTCGGAGAGAGAAAAACTCTTTCAAGAATAAGAGAATAAAATACATTTTTACTTTATTTGTGAATTTGAGGTTACAGCTGATCATCTGAGATGAATAATAATTATGACTTTATTCTCATAATATTACAACTTTATTCTCAAATGATTACAACTTTATTCTCGAAAGATTACGACTTTGTTCTCGAAATATTACGACTTTATTCTCAAAAGATTACAACTATTCTCGAAAGATTATGACTTTATTCTCGAAAGATTACGGCTTTATTCTCGATAGATTACAACTTTATTCTTGAAAGATTACGATTCTGTTCTCGAAAGATCACGACTTTATTCTCGAAAGATTACATCTTTGTTCTCAAAAGATTAAAAACCATTTTCTTCAGTTTGACTCTAATTCTCTGTCATATGTAAGAGTGTATGACTCTGTGCCTTTAGGTGTTTCCCTGCTCTAACACACCTGATTCAAATAAATGGCTCGTTATCAGGCTTCAGCAGATCTTACTGATGAGCTGATCATTTGAATCAGGTGTGTTTGATCAGGGAAACATCTAAAACATGCAGGACAGTGGCTCCTCAGGACCAGGAGTGAGAAACCCTGACATACACTTACCTTAACACACCATTTACCTCATTATCAGAGGTAAAAAAACAAAACTAAAACCTGAAACTTAAAGTCCATGTAATGTGATGAGAAAACGTCTCTTCTACCACACAGCACATGTGTGTCACTAACCAGGATGCAGCAACATTCTCTGCTATGTAAACTTAAGTGTGGACCAAAGTCTGCAAACTCACTGTTTGACAGTGTTTGTATAGAATTAAAAAAAAAATCTCCTGAACATAAGAGCTGGAGAGAAATTGTTTTCAGACTTTTAAGTCAACTGCTCTCCAAACTTCAAGGACAAAAGCTTGACGATGAGGTTCCAACACAAACAATTTTAGTTTCCTACTACTCATTGCAGTTGTTATTTGAAGATTTGTCCCTTTTTAAAAAAAAACACAAGCACAATAAATAAACACACACACCCACTTATGAACAAAGAGGGGAAAATGTGATATGAATAGGACTGGACTTGTATCAGGGTTTGTTTTCTGCTCTGGGAAGAATGTGTGTGATGGGAATGTGAACTTGTTCTGTGGGGTTAATTGCTACTTCCCCAACACGTTTGCACACACACACACACACACACACACACACACACACATGGGTTAATTGGTGTGTTGGTATGAAGAGGCTTAGTGCAGCGTTATGAACACATGAAAACAGCAGGGGCGCCATTGTGTCACATGTTGTTCACATGGGGGTTTACGAAACCCATCCAGGACGAGCTTCAAAACCTGTAAATAAAAAAATAGGTGTATAAGATCAGAGAAGGATTGGGGGTCTTGATGAAAAGATGATCTGCAGGTAAGGTGGGTGGGACTTCAGGATCTTAGAGCTTCATATGGTCACTTGTACTGAACAGCGCTGATAATAATGACTGGACTGGTTGAATCTAGGGCCCACGGTTGGTGTAGTGGTTACCACTCTTGCCTTTGCAGCAAGAAGCCCCGGGTTCCTGGGTTCGAGCCCCGTTTGGAACATCTTTGCAAGGAGTTTGCATGTTCTCCCCGTGTGTGCGTGGGTTTCCTCCGGGTTCTCCGGCTTCCTCCCACAGTCCAAAAACATGCGATATGGGGATTAGGTGAATTGGTCACTCTAAATTGACCGTGAGAGTGAGAGTGTGAGTGAATGGTTGTTTGTCTATATGTGGCCCTGTGATGGACTGGCGAACTGTCCAGGGTGTACCCCGCCTATCGCCCAATGTCTGCTGAGATAGGCACAGCACCCCCCGCAACCCTCTGGTGGAGGAAAAAGCGGTAGATAATGGACGGATGGATGGTTGAGTCTAACTATAGGCCCTTGTTTTAGGTTACGTGCGCTTCAGGAGGGATTATCCTGAGCTGTTTGAGAACCTGACGCCCGAGGCGGTGCGCAGCACCATCGAGGCAGGATATCCCGTGGTGCTGCCCAGCAGGGACAAGTACGGCCGCGTGGTCCTGCTCTTCAACATCGAGAACTGGGACCTGGAGGAGATCACGTTCGATGAGGTACAGCAGCTGCAGAACAACCTCATAGATCACAAAGACACGTCATATATCTTCGTCTTTGGACTTCTCCATCCAGGGGTCGCCACAGCAGATCGTCTGCCTCCATTGTGTTCTCTTCTGTTCATGTCCTCCTTAACAACATCCACGAACCATCTCTGTATAGTCTTCCTCTTTTCCTTTTGCCCGGCGGCTCCATCTTTCAACATCTTTTGTCCAATATAATCAAAAACCTACCTACTTCATCTCCACACTGTTCAACCTGAGCTGTCCGTCCAAATATCCATCCTGGTCACTCCCAACAAAGATCTCAGCGCATCTTCAGCTCCACCTTCTGTCTAAATGCACCTGTAGAAGTTATTTTTGGCTGATTTTTTTGTGTGTCACAGATCTTGAGAGCATACTGTGTGATCTTGGAGAAGTTGCTGGAGAACGAAGAGACGCAGATCAATGGTTTTGTGCTGATAGAGAATTTCAGGGGCTTCACCATGCAGCACGCCTCAGGAATCAAGCCGACGGAGCTCAAGAAGATGGTGGACATGTTGCAGGTCGGATCAGAAAAGAAAACAGAACAGAGAATTCCCTCACGTGGAGCCTGAAGTTTGTTTTATTCAATCTTCAATCTGCTGTTTTGTACGTTCCTCTGCAGGACTCCTTCCCCGCCCGCTTCAAAGCAGTTCACGTTACTCACCAGCCGTGGTATTTCACCACCACCTACAACGTGGTCAAACCCTTCATGAAGAGCAAACTGCTGGAGAGGGTACACACACACACACACACACACACACACACACACACACACACACACACACACATTCTAGTACTTGCTGCATACTGAGGACTGGGTTGCTGACAAAGTGAGGACCAGCATTTCCACTTTATAAATCAACACAATTACATCTACTTCATGAATGACATCTACAAAGAACTACTGGTTGCAGTACCATAAAATGTCTGCAGGTGGAGCCCCAGAGCAAAAAGGGCTGGAAATTTTTTTTCAATTTTTTTTTTTAATTTTTGGTCCAAAATTTTACAAAAAGTTATATTATGTCGACCAAATTTATTTATTTTTTTTAAACTGACCAAAACTTTTTGGCCCAAAATTTGACAAAAAACATTCAAAAAAAATTTGGGAAAAAAAGTCATACTATACTATGTCGTCCAAAATTTGAAAAAAGAATTTGACCCAAAACTTTTGGTCCAAAATTTGACCCAAAACTTTTGGTCCAAAATGTGACAAAAACGCCATACTATACTATGTCATCCAAAACTTGAAAGAAATAATTAGACTTTTTTATTTTATTTTTTTTACATTTTGGTCGAAAATTTTACAAAAAAGTCATACTATACTGTCGTCCAAAATTAGATTATTTTTTTTTTTTTGACAAATCGAGTATAGCATGTTATAGCAACCTAAGGAAGTGATTTGAACGAAAACAAAGTGAGGACCGGCCAAAATGTCCTCACTTCGTAAAAAAGGACCTCACTTTGTTGGTTAAAAACCCTCACTGGTCCTCAGTATGCCGCAAGTACAAGAACACACACACACACACACACACGAGACGCCGTCAACCTCACATTCACGTTTCTGTCCGTTCTCTCTCATGTCACAGAGTTTTTCATCTTTTCTTTTCCTCAGGTTTTTGTTCACGGCGATGAGCTGGAGAACTACTTGAAAGAGTTTGACGCAGACATCCTGCCGGCAGATTTCGACGGGAAGGCCTCGGTCGCCGACTGCAAGGCCGTCGCCAACAAGCTTTTTGGCTCAGAGGACACTGCTCTCTGAAAAGAAAACAACCCATTTTTGAACACAAGACTTAGAATATCTTTCACCCCAAATGCTTCGTCTGTGATAAGACCTCTTATGTGGTCTCTTATGAAGCTAGGTTAATGTATTTTCTTTAATTGTCGTATCGTTGAGGCAGTTTCTGTGCGTGAACAGAATCTAGTACTAGAGTTTTAATAATGGCATATATGGTGATAGAAATGGGAATATATAGGGCATTTAGATAATATAAGGATAACTTTTTGCATTTGTTGTACATGCACAAACAGCAGCCAACATAACAGCGAATTCAGACTTCGTTTGGTGGGATCGTTTGCCTTAAAAATTAGCTTCACAAAGTGCAGAAAAGCTTCAGCCTTGTACGTGTAGTACTGTCAAATCAAAGTGCATGGGAGCGTCGGAGAGAGTTTTGGGAAAGTATATGACGAGGGAGAAGTGATGAGTTTTTGTTTAAGGAGAAGAGGCCTCTCAATTCAGTGCCATTACACTTTACCTCAACAGCCTTTGTTTGCCTAATGAACCACAATGATCCAATCAGCTGTGTACACCTAATTGAGACATTTTCAATAAAAATGAGTTTTTTTGATCGTCTTTTGCCTCGTTTTATAAGAATAAAACAAATTATATTCATATAAATAAGAAGTCTTAAGGTTTGAACAGGCAGATTTCATTTTATTTAGAATTTTGCAACACTTAAATTAGTGCAAACTTCAAATTCAAGCTCCATTTTTTTCTGTATTTACCTAAATGCACTACACTGCATTATGACATACATCATCCTAAATAACTATTTTTTTAGTATAACTATATATTTGGCCATTTATTTCACTTCTAAAACTGTAACTGTTTTTTTTAGATGTGAGATAAGATTGTGTTTTCACCAGATAAAAGCTTTATTAACATTATGCATAGGAGAAAAAAAAAACACACATGACAAAAGGCAGTTTTTCTATTGAGAAAATAATTTATTTTGGAACACAATAACCTTATTTTCTCTCATAATTAGATCATACACACCACTGGTTTTTTCTTCCACAAAAACACCCAGTGCTCAATCAGAGTATGTTATGTTGTGTGACAATGTGCACTCCATGTCCCTTAATCATCTTTCAGCATCATGATGTTTGTAGACACAAAATTAAAGCTGTACAATGATTACAGTCATTTTCCCCACCGTGGGCTCTCATCCTGCTGCTTTAGCCGATTCAATCTTAACTGAAAAATAACCAAGGTATTTTTTTTTTGAGCCCACAGTGAGAAAGACTGTTTGAAACACTGGATAAAAAACAGGGGAGCACATGTAAAACACATGTTAGATGCCACATCCATGAGAAGAACGTTGTATGTGACAAGTTTTGGTCAGATACATTTTGTCACATAATGATTAAAATGAAACAGAATCTGTCCTGGTTGGTTATTGCCTTAAATTTCACCCCTGGTCCCTTCAATAGTTTAATATACTCTTTAAATACGTCTGTTTTTTTTCATTTACTTTTCTTTTCATAAAGTGAATAAGTTTGGGGTTATTTCAACAAACACACTTACTGCGTATTTACTCATCAATACTCCCCTTACTGCATTTGCACAACACAAAAAGACATAAAAACAATACAAAAAAAAAAGGTTAATACACAAATACTTATACTATAAAAAAATACATCCAAATAATACATCTAAACCTGTTTGTGCAAAACTGGGGGGGGGGGGGGGGGGGGGACCATCACTGCAGAAAACTGGGTTTGTGCTGGTGTCATCACAAGCCAGAATGAAACCATTTGTTGCCAGTGTGGAAATGAAAGCTGTGTGGACCGAGTGTGTGATCCGCGAACTGAACAAGCCGTGTGATTCAGAGAGGGTTCGTCATGAATGACTGGCAGTTGTAGTTTGGTCTCCCTGACAACAGATGGCAACAGTGATCAATGCAAGAGGCGAGGTTAGAGGAAGCAAAGACGTGAGACGTGTGGACTGCAGAAGTGGAGGAAACGGACCTTATCCAAGGCCGCTCGGTTTTCCACCGCGTCGATACACTTCCCTTCATCTCATCCCGAGAATATTTTTTTAACAACAACAGAACTGAAATGATCAGGCATGATGTCCCCGATTGCAAATAAAGTCAAGGATTCAATTCAGTGTTTTCAACTTTTGGCTTCATTAATTCAATAACTGCAGTGTACAGTACCACACAGTGAGGTGAAGACCAGTGTTTTGTCACAGCAACAGATCTGGATAAACTGAGTTTGGGCCCGACGACGTATGATTTCACTACTCATAATATTCACTACTACATACAGTAATGCCACTTTCTCAACAACCCACACTCTGCTTTTAATTTGATAGTGTTTAGCATATTCTACGCTCCTCGACATAAACAAAACTGCCTGCTACTGGAATAAACGCCACTAATTCCAATTCTTATAGGAAAACAAACCTTGGCTTAACAAGCTTCTCCCTGTATCTGTCCATCATATCCAACCGTCCACCTGTCTCATCACAGTGTTCAGTTCAGGTATTACAGATTTTACTTGGCGTGACTATGCTGTGGAAGAAAGCTTTATAAGCCCTTATAAGAAGGTTTTTGCAACAGGTTCTCAGTCAGACTCAGGCTTTAAAGTAGTCCACAGGTCAGAGTCAAAACAGGTTTGTGATCAGTTTTAGTCCACACTGGCGCACTGCGGTCGCTTTAACACTCAATCCCGACTACAAAACAAAAATAATGCCTTGCAGTAAAATATTCTGTTCTTTTTCGTGCATGCAGTGTCCTCCTCTTCTCTATCCCATCATTATTACAAATATAACAATCACTAAGACAATTTGGGTTCAGCATGTGTATCTTCTACCCTCCTCCTCCTCCTCCTCATCACACCTCACAGCTCAGATGATCATATTTAAATCTTCACACTGCAAAATTTTACCTTCACTTACATACGGAAAATGCTAAATTGTCCTTAGAGTAGACGTTTGAATTAGTGTGTACAGGTGTGGTGTTGGTCTGTGTGTTTCTGCAGCAAGATGAAGATATCGGATGGTTTTTTTGGCAGGAGCTGCAGCTGCTCACAGGCAGACGAAAAGAGAAGGAGGGCTCAAAAACACAAGACGATGGATAACACAGGGAACATCCCGGTCTTCTAACCTTTCATTATTACCTACATATCCATGTATAAGTTAAAAACGGAAAGAAAAAAAAGGTTGTGGCATAATATGCTTTTAAAGTGCACTGAATCAAAGTGATAGAATGTGACCGAGGGAATGTGTATGAATCCCGTTGTGGTCATGTCTGAAAAGCACTGAACGCTTTCATTTCAGGAGTCAAACGTAACAGCCAGACCACTGCCATGAACTGGAGGTAATGTATCAAAAAATCCACCTAACATTTAACTCTTCTACTCGTCTTTTTTTTCTACAAACCACAGCAACAGTTTTCACCCAAAAAGAGGACAAAATAAGAGCAGACGGACGATGAACACGACACGAGGATCACATGCTCCGACGCTCTCCGTCTACACGGGCACACAGACATGAACTACGTCTGTGAGTTACATACATACTACAAAGACGCTGTGTTGGTTAAAGACAGCAGACAATAGGCTACGTGGCCTTGGCGGTGATAAGCAGTGAGCTTCTTGAAAAGGTGTGATAAATGGACACCTGCAGCACAGTTTGAATTTAAGTTTAAAAAAAAGGAGGCTTCTCGTGTGCTCTTGTTTTTCACTGAATTATTTTGGAGTGAAGCTCACAATTTCCTCACTTCATCCCGCATCGTATTTGGTCAGCGCCTCCGTTAGCCAAGGATCATCGTTATGTACATGATCGAGTTCTCGCAAACGGGAACAACCACGAAAGGCAGTTTGTCGTTTTTTTTTTGTTTTTTTTTTGTTCCTCGACATACTGTGGTACATAAGGTGATAGTGTTTACAAAGGAAAACTGTGGTGAAGGCTTGAAAAATTGTGGGTCAGGAGCAGTGAGTAGCACCAGAGGAGAAGGCAGAGAAGAGAGAGCAGTTTTCAGGTGTGTCTCCTCAGTGCTGGGACAGTAATGTTGGAAAAAGGTGAAAGGGGAGAGAAAGAATGAGAGAGAGACACAGAGGTCACGTCAGAGGTTTTTTTTTTGTCCCCCCCCTCCCCCCCCTCTGCTCAGGAGCTCTCACTACTTTGGCACGGCGGTTTCTGTTTCTCCCACTGGCAAATGGCATTGGCGTAACCCACGATCACTTTGTCCATCCAGGTGAGCGGCTGAGGGAAGAGCACGGCACCTTCGAAGAAGCCCAGGTGGCCTCCGTGTAGCGTCAGGGCGAAGATCACGTTCGACTTCTTTGCTAGAAAGGCGACACGGGACACAGTAATCAGACCGGTGCGCTCTACACTGCACAGCGTACAGTCATCGGTATATGAAGAGCAACACGTGCCCAAATATGGGCTCTCCACGGATTATCATTTTATACCCATTGTAGATAGTAAGGGTGGATTTGTGTAGTCAAACAGATAACAGCAGAACTCAACTTCTGACTAGGTGTGTTCATGCTGTGACAACAACCGAGTAAGTAGATAAAGAACATTTAATCGAACTCAGGTTGGAAAACTAGTTCCAATTAGTTCACACATTACCTCCGTGCAAACAAACCAGTTTGATTACAACAGATTACAGCAGCGTATTGATAAGAGAGATAAAATAATGTATGGCTGTAATGCTCCAGTGTCTGCATAAAAGAAAATTATGTTTAAATATGTGTTTTTCCACAGAATATACAGTCAATATGGCAAAAGAAATTAATCTACTAATATCAGTGGTATTTAATTAACAATAAATAAACCTTGAAGTGTCTACATAGTAGGGCTGGTCTGGTGAAAATATATGCATCCAATTGTGATTATTCTCTCATGTCCAGTTCAGTATTCACTATGTAAAAGTAAAATGTAAAACGTGATGGAGCATTACCACGTGATTCACCATCAAAGAAATGACCTACTCTCTGATCTCTTTCTTGTGACATAACAAGAAAACATGAATTACCATTACTGAAACCATTAATAGGTAGCGTTTAAACCCTTGGTACGATGTTTGTTCTCGGCTGTTGTGTAAATCTACGCACAGTGCTACAACTGCAGGCAACCACACAGGGTGGCCGACTGACGAGAACTGTCCTGGATCTCTTTATTGGCCTGCTCTTATCTGGGAAAGCTTGTAGCTGTATTTGGCTTGTGATTATGATCCCACAGGGCTTTCACCACTGTGCACGTTTCACGACAGGTGCTGATGTCATCTAACCAAACCCTGGAGCCACCATTTCACCAGGCACTGAAAAAACAGCTCACATTTACCATTTATTACCACCATGTAAAATCTTTTTACTTCTTTTTTAATTTTCAGTTTAGTCATTTCCTGTTAGTCATGTATCAGAACCCCTGCACCCCCTTTTAAATTAAAGTAGTTAAGGGGCAGCTGATCCTGTAAATGATCCTCTCAAGAGACGCATGTCAAACAGAGTGGCTTGTACTTTCAGTCATGACTCATCCACTCCACGCTCACATGCACACACACACACACCCTCACATGAGGGATTTTCCTCATCCAAAATAGTTTAAATGGTCAGTAGGTTTAAATATAACATGGGCTGAGGAGAAGGGAAGTGTTTTAGACACGTAATGTACAGTTTGAGCTTACTGCAAACTTTATTTATTGGGTTAAATGTTTGATTTGGGGAACCCGTGGAAGACTTCAACTCACTTTAAACAGATTAAAGGATGCTCACTGACCAGGGTTGCACAACATTATCTTGCAATGACAAATAAAGCTCTCTGTGCTATTTGAGCTCTATGTGTGAGTGATTGTTACAGCTGCTCCTAGACTTGATCTTTGTGCCACTCCCTGTCCTGCTTTAGGTGCTGAGAAGACATTAGTCAAACATGAAAAGCCTGTTGAATTAAAAAACAACTTGAATTCAAAAGAGAATAAACTGCTAATGCACCATTATCTGTCTACAGGTACTTGACAAACTCAGTAAAACAGAGTACAGCACAGCAAAGAGCCAAACACAGTATAGTATTATTTGTTTTGGCAAAATTCCCATAAAATCCACTAAAACTGCTGAGGTGAACCTTAAAAACAAGTTGAAAATGTCCTGCATCTGTTGACAATATGCATGGTGTTAGTTACCTGCTAATGTGTGAGGGATTTTAAGCAGAGAGTCATGAACCAGAGGATCATCTGCAGAGTTCACCAGCAGTAGTGGCACGTTTACCTGAATACATGACAATAAACAAATCACATGATATTAAACACACACACAGATGGAAACAAGAAAAAAAGTGAGAGACAATGTGATGATGTTTCTGCAGAAGCTTACATTGTGAATATAATGAACACAGCTCTCTTTCTCATAGTACTCTTTGAGAGAGCTGTGGCCATGGAATTTCCTGTTTCAACGAAGAAAAAAAAACATTTTGACAAATTAGTTTGGCACTATTTGGATTATCACTATTGCAAAAACTGATCTACTATCCATTTCAACAAAACACTGACAGCTGTGACATTCACTGAACGCAATCTTAAGTGTTCCACCACATACCTCATGATGCTGTCATCAATCTGCATGAGGGAAGTTGCTGTGAACAGCCGACCAAGATCTGCTAACAACATTTGACCTGAGCTTCCTCCAAACAGACTGTGTCTGTAACATTTTAAGAAAAAAACAAAACATGCACACAAAAATAGAATGAATAAAACAAGTAGAAACTGGTCAGGTTTGATGTCAAAGTTGAGAGATTATTCAGAAAACAAACAAAATCTTCTGTGGCAAACACCAGAAAACAGCAATGTCAACATAAACAAACTGACTGAGATTCATTGTAATGAAAATCTACAGGAAAGCATGTACTTTGTGCATATGGAACAGTGCTACTACCTATGTGAGAGGATGATTTTCTTCATGTTGTCAGCCATGAGAAAGTTATAGAAGCGCCTGAACTGATCCCACTGTAGGAATGTTTCCTGGGCCCTGAGAGAGAGACAGACACACAAGAGTGTTTAGTTTTGTGCAGTATTGTGATAATCCACTGGATAAAGCATCACAATGGTGAAAGGGGTCAATGATCTAAGGCATCAAAGTGCAGCTCACTGACAGAAACTGGCTGAAGAGCAAATAATATTAAAAACACATCACTGACAATGAGACAAAATGATTTTCTTATTTTTTTTTCCCCTTTTGAAATTTCAAAACTCAAATATGGTATGGTTCATCAACCACACACTTTTCGTGAAAGAGTATGCTGGCCACAATGCTGAGAGAGAAGAGACGGACAACTTACGTTTGTATAGAGATTCGACAGCAAAATTCATTAAACCTCAAGTTATAACAGGCCAGCCTTTGTAACACACCGTCACACCCTGCCCTCACTGCCTACACACACACATTTCAACAGATCCTGTCAGTCATTTCTGCCAAAAGACGCTGGCTTAGTTTAAAACAAAAAAAAGGTGGGGCTCAGCCCAACTGAATACAGGGTGTAGAATCCATCCTGCTACCCACGCATGTAGTCATGGTTTAAAAAACAACACAGCAACTCCCTGGATAGTCTTGGATGAAACGTGACTATGAATTAAAAACAGTTTATTTCTGCATTATGACCGTCAACTCAAAACAACGATTCAACAGCTGGTTTGATTAACTTGTCTAATTATATTGATGATACCATACATGCACTTGTTTTGATGACACATTGCTAACCCTATATTTAAATGTACAAATATGTGGACATCAAGTGTTCCATTTGTCTGACAAAGAGTGTTAAAAAAGAGAAAAAAAAAGGATAAAAACCCACCTGAGAGCACTGTAACCCTGACAAACGCTGACACAACACAGCACTCGCTCCTGGTTCATCTTGTTCTCCCCCAGGAACTTACAAACTATGTTTCCACCCAGACTGAAGCCAACCACAATCAGCTGGGTCTGAGCATATGCCCGCTTAATATAACCAACCATGGCTGCGAACTCCCATGTGCATCCTGTGAGAAGAAATGGCAGAGTTACCAATCAATACAGAATAACACCTCTGTAGGACAAAGAGTTCTTTGCTGCGCAGCATTTTTCAGCTGATGGTGCATTTAGCAAAGAGTATCACATTTATTTATCTACGAGACCTTCTAAATAAGCTCAGGTAAGCTTAAATCTCTTGTTAACCAAGCTCATATACACATGTAGCCTTTTTAACTTTAACTTCAGCTCAATGGTCTCACCGTAAGTGAACATTCGTGGAGACGTGAGCTCAATGTTGGGAAGAGCTCCCAGGTGGTTCAACACAGCACAGCGATAACCTTCCTTCTGTGCATAATCCACAAATGTTCTGATGTAATGCTTCTCACTGTGGTTACCAATACCAGGGCATATCACCATGGTGATGTCATCTGTTGAAACAGGCAGATGGGTTGTAGAAAAATGGTAACATCTTGATAAAAGCATCAGGCCGTTTGTCTGAATTAATTACTAAAAACCAAACAACTAAGAACAAAACAAACGAGCTCTGCGTTTCATCTAATATGCAACAAAAGCAGCAAATAAAGCATTAAATTATCAGTAAAGAGCTCTTCACCTCCTAGTCGATGGGTCCCCAGTGGCTCAAAGAGGTCAAACGTTGCAGTGGCTCCATCCTGCATGGGTAAATACTTCCTGACTCCACATGGGTGAGGGGCACTCACCCGTCCAAGTTTACCATACAGTGCTGTCTGGAGGTGACCGCTCTTACCCCACAGCAGGGGAGGAATGTATCTGAAAAACACACACAATTGAACTCTGCTATTATATTTGACTTTGAATTATGAAAATGTTTCGACTAAAGAAAGGGGCAAAAGATTAGTGTCCACAAATAACATGGACACCTCGTTATCCCGAGCACATACATTTGCATGTGTGGTGTGTGACAGACATGAGTGTTCTGACGCAAGGCACATACAGCAGTTTGCATAACAAGTCACAGACTGTGGCAGCTTCTCTGTACGTCAGTGATATCAGTCTGTAGCTATGTAGAAGTTACATGTGCACTTAAAGTCAAAAGATGTAAAAAATCCTCCCATAGCTGGGTGCACACACACACACACACATACATTGAATACCTTAATTTATTCTAAATATTACATATTATGGCATTATCATAACTTTTTTCTGACAATAATGTTTTGTCATCCACATAGTCTAGGCTTACTTTGTAAAACTCCAATTTATTTACTGCCTCTAATTTATACTAAACTTTTGTTGCATGTGTGTGTTTTATTGAGGAAAAAATAAATTCAACAAAATAAAATACTTCCAGTAAAACTTCTGTAGGAGTTAGCTGTGGGAGTCAAGTCAGATTCAGATTACGTAATATTCCTTTGAAATATTGTGCGTTATCATGAATCACTACCGTATCTTCCACACTGAGAACAAAGGCTAGTAAATATCCTGACAGGAAAATGCTCTTGAAGATAAAGTAAAGTCACATCAATGTAATCATGAGGACACATATTGCTTTTGTTCACAGTGACTAAAAATTACACATTTATTGAAGTGTCAAGATCTCACATCAATTAGATAACATCCCTTGTGTTTTGTTTTTTTCTTGCTAGCCTTTGCAACAATGAAGTGTGGGAGGCATAATCAGATGAGACCCACAAGCTCAGCATAAGTGTAGACTAAAAGTATAAAGTAGCCAAACACAGGGACTGCAACTGCAGAGAGCAAAGGGTACTACACATGGCATGTAACGCCACAAAAGACCTTCAACCTTGTGCTTCCTCATCTCTTGCTGTGACTACAACAAATACTGCACCTGGAAAATACAGTTGCGTAAGAGAGTCGTCGATCACAAACGCAGTCTGATTCCATCCAGTGATACTGTAATTGCTTAAATCCGGCACGCAGTGCTCGGTCAGCTGAGGCTTATCCAGGCTTTGCTAGAAGATACGCTGAAGGTTTATGACTTGATACGTACAGGAAGAGGACCACCTCATTGTTATGGTGTGGACGGCGTGATAAAAACATGGTCTGGCTAGTTTGAGGTCAACGGCAGCAAGTCTTATCAACTTAACTCAAAAAAGCTCTATTCACAGAAAGCATTTGTTACTCTTCAGTAACAAAGTACTCTTTACTTTTCAGCCTTTTGAAAAACACTGCAATCAATAGTTCATGGGAGGGGATTGTTGACATAAACATTGTTTCTATTTCATCCTTACTGACCGCCAGAGGCGGTGCTTAAGCACTGGATATCTCCATCTCGCGCATGCGCAGGTCGAGTGTTTATACCAACAAAGTCACCCATGACCCCTGATGACGCCGGCTAGCCTATATCTTCCGGTGACATCAGAGGATCTGTTCCTTTTCATCTTCTCGCTATGCAGGTGTACGCATGTCAGTAAATCCTAGCTGAATTAAAGCGTTCATCGCCGCTTTGTCGCCGGTAGCCCTGTGACAATTTGTCGGAGCTGCGAGCTGCTCGCCCTCCAAGGGCTGCGACGAGCGGAGACGGAGTTTCGTCGCGGTTCGCCGTGGACACTCCGAAACAGAAGTTTGGATCAGCCAACGCTACAACTGGCTGAGTATACCAGGCGTCTTTCGCCTTTGAGAGTATATCTTACTTTGTTAAATAAATCGGTGAAGGCGTTGTACTCGCTCCCGCTCCCGACATTTTTCTTTGTGTTATTGTTACGGGCGCTAGCGGTTAGCATTGTCTGCTCGACCTAGCGTCTGTGTAATTTGTAATCGGTACACAGTCGGTGGTACCCGCCTTTTGTTGTAGTTTTTCTATGTTGGAGAAGCCAGTGTACTCGCTCCCCCCTCCCAACATCAGTACTTCTACTGTCCGTGAGTAATTGTACAGCGTTTATCGCTTTCGTTTTATTTTACGGTGTCGGTGACAACAGCGCGCGTGCTCTTTATCCCGACACTTGTGCCTAATTACGGCGCTAGAGGTTTGCATTATTTGCTCGACCGGGCGTCTACTAATCGGTACAGCTAGTTGTACCCGTCTTTTGTTGTAGTTCTATACGTCGGTGAAGTCAGTGTACTCGCTTCCTCTCCCGACATCAGTACCTCTACTGTCCGAAGTGAGTAGTCGTACAGCGTTTATCGCTCTCGTTTTATTTTCCAGTGTGGGTGAATACAGCGCACGCGCTCCCTATCCCGACACTTGCGCTTAACTACGGGCGCTAGAGGCTAGCATTTTTGCTCAACCGTCTGTATTCCGGCGCAGCAAGCTGATCTTTGCCGGTGAAGGCAGTGTTCTCGCTCCCGCTCCCAGCATAGGTGGATGCCGATGCCCTCATAGTTAGTGTGAAGAACCCACTAACTGTATTCGGCGGTGCGACACCTGTTGGTGAAGGTGGTGTGTTCGCCCCCTCTCCCAGCATCTGTTGTTTTCCCACTCTACAGGGGCGACTGTCACCATGCTTGGTGACCACTCCTGCACGACCTGTATGGCCTCTCTGCAGCCAGAGGATGGTCACGATAGGTGTCCTCCGTGCCTTGGCCTCGAACACCTGAGGGAGGGGCTTTCGGAGGATTCGTGCATGAACTGCAGCTTCATGCCCCGGGCAGTGCGGGTTGCCAGACTAGCTGAGGTCGAACACCTGCTGGGTCATGTTCCGGGATCGGACCAGTTGACCCCAGCCCAGCGACCGCCTCCAGCACAGCCTAACCGGCCTAAGCGTCGGGCTGCAGAGGCTGTGGGCGCCTCCTCCGGAAGGAGGGTCAAGGAGTCTAGACTGGCCTCCAAGGTGGACCAGTTGACGGAGGAGTTAGACCAGATGAAAACCCTCTTCCTAGCCATCCAGTCTGGGACCAGTGTAGTGGACGTGGGCGTTTCCGCTTCCCCTACCCCAATGCTCGAACCAGATGAGGATGTGCTCTCTGTGGCAGCTTCAGCCACTGAGTTCACGGACTATGGGGCAGACCCGGTTCCCCGGGGTGCTGCCTCTCACGCCTCTGGGGGGAGCTCCTGCTCCTCAGCCCGCAGTCGCGGTGCTGGGTCAGGGGATGACTCTATGGGGGCCATCATTCGCATGGCCCTTGCCCGCCTGCAGGTGGACATTCCGCAGGCTCAATCGGCTCCCGCCAGCGCCTTTTTCAGGCGTGAACCAGCCCCTATCGCCTTAACTGTGCCCCCGTCAGATGAGTACCTGAGGGAGTTGCATGCATGCTGGAGAGATACCAGAGCACTCTCCCACGCAACATCAGATGGCCGGGCGCTAGCAGCCATGCAGGATGCAGCCAAGTTCGGCCTGGCCCGCATGCCTGCGGTTGAGCCAGCTATAGCGGCTCTCATTGTCTCACCCGATGAGGCTCTAAGACAGGACGCCAGGTGTCCGCGCCCCCAGTGTCGGGCTACAGATGACCTGCTCTCCAGGGCCTATGACGCAGCAGCACGCATGGGACGCATTAACAATTCCCTGTCCCACCTGATGCTTGCTCTCTCAACATCCCTCCAGGGGGCCACACTGGACTCTTCCATCCACAGCTTCAGTGATGCATCTCTACAGGCATTTGCCCTGATGTCCAGAGAACTCGGGCGCCTGATGTCTACACTCGTTCAGGCTCGCCGCCAGGTATGGCTGGCACAGTCACCTCTCACTGAGGCGTGCCGGAGAACCCTCCGCAGCATCCCAGTGGAACCCGGTGAGATTTTTGGGTCAGCTGCTGTAGAGGCGCTTGAACGTACGGTCCAGGCCAGGCAGACTCGACAGCAGCTCTCGGGGCTTCACAGAAGTATGCCTCCCCCAAGCAGGCCTAGGGTCTCTCCAGCTCCCCCCAGGCGGCACTCTCAGCCACCGACTCTCCCCAGTGGCTACCTTAGGTCTCGGCAGTCGGTTCAACAGCCGGCTCGACAAGGCCCTGAGGCCTTTCGAGCCCCCGACAGATTGCCCCCAAGACGTCCTCAGAACTTCGACGCTGCCCGTCGTCCCCCCAGGGCCCCTAGAGGCCGGGGGACCAGGCGCTGAGAGTCCGGGGCCGGTTGTCGGCTGTTTCTCCCAGCAGCAGCTCAGCTACTGGGCTGCTTCCACCACGGACCCCTGGGTGATTTCCACCTTAACCCACGGGTACAGACTTCAGTTCCGACGCCGGCCCCCAAACTATGGCCAGGTCAGGATGACCATCATACGCGACCTGGCAAAAGCCGATGCCCTCAACCAGGAGTTGTCCACCCTCCTGGACAAGGGTGCCATCGAGCCAGTAGATCCCCTACCATCCGGGGGTTTCTACTCGATCTACTTCCTAGTGGAAAAGAAAGACGGCGGACTCCGCCCTATCCTCGATCTGAGGGGACTCAACAGGTTCCTGAAGGCCCTGAAGTTCCACATGCTCAGTACTGCAGAGGTTTTGCGTACTGTTGCCAGGGGGGAATGGTTTACTTTAATAGACCTGAAGGATGCATACTTCCATGTCCCCATAGCACCACACCACAGGCAATTCCTGCGGTTTGCTTTTCAGGGTTGCCATTATCAGTTCAGGGTTCTCCCATTCGGCCTCTCCCTTTCACCACGTGTGTTCACCAGGTGTGTGGCAGCAGCCCTCTCACCCCTGCAGGCGCAGGGCATGAAGGTCCTGCCATATCTGGACGACTGGCTGGTCTGCGCGTCATCCCGGTCTCAGGTGACCCGAGACACGGAGGTTCTACTCTCACATGTGGCCCAGCTCGGGCTCAGAGTGAACTTTACAAAGAGCTGCCTGGTTCCCTCACAGAGAATGCTCTTTCTGGGGGTGACCCTGGATGCTGTTGCCATGAGGGCCTACCCATCACCTCGGCGTGTAGAAGACATCCTCCGCCTCCTTCTCCTCTTTCAGAGGGGCCGCTGCTTGCGATACGTCCAGTATATGTGCCTCTTAGGCATGCTGACAGCTGCTGCCACTGTGGTTCCCTTAGGGTTGCTATCAATACGCCCCCTTCAGAGGTGGCTGAACAGTTTCCACTTAGACGCCGAGCGACACCGGCACAAGAAACTCAAGGTGTCACAGCGCTTCCTCCTTGCTCTGGCCCCATGGAGGGAGAGGTCATTTCTCCTCCAGGGCATGCCCATGGGCTCTATTGCATCCCGTCGAGAGACTGTCACAACAGATGCATCCCTCACAGGGTGGGGTGCTGTGTGGCAGAACCGGACAGCTCGAGGCCTGTGGAACGCACAGGACTGCTTGGACCATATAAATGTCCTGGAGCTACGGGCAGTACACATGGCGCTACAGTTTTTCCTTCCATTCCTAAGAGGGAGGAATGTGCTGGTGCGGTCAGACAACATCTCAACCGTCTCTCACATAAACCACCAGGGGGGAACCAGGTCCGCACGGTTGCTGCAGGTATCCCGGGACCTCCTGTTGTGGGCGGCCCCCCGCCTAGCCAGCATAAGGGCGATGTATTTGCCCGGGGAACGGAACTGGGTCGCAGACTCCCTATCACGCTGCAAGCCTCCACCAGGGGAGTGGCGGCTTCACCCAGAGGTGGTGCTCAATATCTGGGATGTATTCGGCAGGGCAGAGGTGGATCTCTTTGCCACGGAAGAGTCAACCCACTGCCCCCTCTGGTTCTCACTGATGGAGGAAACCAGCCCTCTGGGCCAGGATGCTATCGCCCACGATTGGCCAGAGAGCCTACTCTACGCCTTTCCACCGATGCCTCTGATTCTTCAAATACTGCAGAGGGTCCTACAGCAGGGCCACAGGCTGCTACTGGTGGCCCCCTTCTGGCCAGGGAGGGCATGGTTCCCTCTGCTACACAGGCTCTGCCAGGGCTCACCGTGGCGTCTCCCCGACAGGTTGGATCTCCTGTCTCAACTAGGGGGCCAGGTCTGGCATCCCGAACCGCATCGCCTCCAGCTCTGGGTGTGGCCGCTGCAGGGCCCGACCCGCTGCTGACAGAGTGTCCAGACACTGTTCAACATACCATACTGAATGCGAGGGCGCCTTCTACCCGAATACAGTATGAGAATAGGTGGAAACTGTTCTCTGCCTGGTGTTCAGACAGGGGTGAAGACCCTGTGCACTGTACAATTACAAAAATTCTCGAGTTCCTACAGTCACTCCTGGACAGCGGACGGTCCCCCGCTACCCTGAGGGTATATGTGGCGGCCATTTCTTCTCAACACACTCGAGTTGATGGCAACACCGTGGGGTGCCACAGACTTGTGTCTCTTTTTCTAAAGGGAGCCTTAAGGTTAAAACCCCCAAGGACACCGAGAATTCCAGCCTGGGACCTGCCCCTGGTGCTGGATTCCCTGTGCCTGCCCCCCTTTGAGCCCCTGGCGCAGGCGGAGTTGAAGTGGGTGTCTACAAAGACTGCCTTTCTCCTCGCCATCACTTCAGCAAAGCGTGTCGGGGAGCTACATGCTCTCTCCGTGAGTGACTCGTGTCTGAGGTGGAACTCAGATGGCTCAGGGGTCACTCTGTGGCCGAATACGGCTTTTCTCCCTAAGGTTCTGTCAGCGTCAAACCTTAATCGACCTATTCACCTGGCACAGTTTATTTCCCCAGCAGGGGAGGAAAGGTCAGGACTTCTGTGTCCCGTCCGGGCCCTGAGAGTCTATATAGAGCTGACCACAAGCATTAGACGTTCAGAACAGCTGTTCCTCTGTTACGGAGGCCCTAAGGAAGGCTGTGCCCTTTCCAAACAGCGGCTCTCGCACTGGATTGTGGATGTCATCAACCAGGCGTATAAAAACAGTGGTCGCCCCCTACCATCCGGGGTGAGGTGCCACTCTACTAGGGCCATTGCTACATCATGGGCGGCACTGCGCGGTGTGCCCCTGGGGGACATCTGTGATGCGGCATCGTGGGCATCACCAACTACCTTCTCCAGGTTCTATCGGGTGAATGTGGCCACCCCCCACCCACTGGGTGTGGCCCTGCTGCCCGCCTCTACTGCTCCCTCTCACTGAGGTACGTACTGGCATTCCTCGTGACTTTGTTGTCATGGTCATCCAGTGCTTAAGCACCGCCTCTGGCGGTCAGTAAGGATGAAATAGAACGAAAGTTACGTATGTAACTACGGTTCTATGAATCCTGGATGACCGCCAGAGCGTTCCGTCACTCAGAATACGCGTGGTTTCGCGAGAAGATTCTGCAGGAACAGATCCTCTGATGTCACCGGAAGATATAGGCTAGCCGGCGTCATCAGGGGTCATGGGTGACTTTGTTGGTATAAACACTCGACCTGCGCATGCGCGAGATGGAGATATCCAGTGCTTAAGCACCGCCTCTGGCGGTCATCCAGGATTCATAGAACCGTAGTTACATACGTAACTTTCGTTTTCTGCTATAGATTTTAACTGAAAAGGAGACCTTTTCACTGCAACGTACTGGACGCAAGTTTTAACTTATGTCGACACTTATAGTCTGCATTTCTACATAAAAAAAAAAACCTTGGAGAAGGATTTCGCTTTTATCTGCAAAAGACAAGATTTTATAAAGGAAAATTTTATTTTGTCGAGGCAGAAGGATTTTGAAGGAGGTCAACATTTGGTTTTACAGAAGTAATCACACAACCATACTATATCCCATACATAAATATATCATCGTAACTATTAGGGTCCAGACACATATATGAGCGGTTTTCTATGTTCTTCATAAAAGAACATAAGCTCAAAGTCCAGAAAAAGACTTTCCAGGCTTTAGATACCTAGAAAGCTATCCTGACAATTTGAAGCTACAATAGTAATAAAATTAGTACCTCAAGCCCAAACGAGGCAAACTTTTCATATCTCTTTTGTCGTAATTGTACTTTCATAGTGACAGGAAAACACTAAGATGCACAGAGAGAAAAAAAAACAACTTTGGTCTTTCTTGAGCCAAAACCCCCCTCTGTGCTTGTTCCCAAACACAGCCAGACAAAAATGTTGTTTAAAGTTGTGCTTTCCATGGTGTAACTGATCTCTGTTGAGCAACACTGCAGGGTGTCATCATGCGTTACATGACGTGACTTTTAAATAACACACGTGATACTCCAACATCGACGACGGGTTCCAGGTATCTCAGGCAAACCACATACCGATGTAGCCTTTTCTATAAGCAACATAAGGCAATTCAAGGGGGAAGAAAGACAGAGAAGTGGTAACAAGGCAGACAAATATAATTCTGCAGCTGAAACAAAAAAAGCCTCAGTAGCAATTGAATGCATCAGCAGATAAAGACTTGGAGAGAGTTTCCATACATTTCTCCTGTGGAGTTTAAGAAAAACAGCAGACAGTGGGACATGTACACGGATGCACAAAGAGACAAATTGTGTTGATTGCTTGACAACAAATAAAACTATTTTCCCTCTCTCTTACATCCAATTTTCTCTTAATATTGAATTCGTCCTCTCTTTTCCTGTGCAATTTGAGGAGTACTGTACACATGCACCACAAGATATTGTTGAACACATTGTCATCTATAAAGAATGGGTTCAGGGTGTCACCCTTGCACCTCAACCACCTTTTTGGTTTGTTTTAATTTATTTGTTAATTTTCTCAAGTCTGTCGGCTTCTGTCATTTTTAATTTGTAGTTTTGTATTGTGGCAAAAATTGACAACAATTGCCAATATAAAAAAGCAGAATGTAGGATGTTGGATCCCTGTTGCTGACCTGTTCTTTACAACAAGGCAACATTGTGCTCTGCTCTATAAAATTGGTTGTTTGCGCTAAAATAGGTGATTCAAACTATAGCCCCTGAGGGGGAGAGTTACATTAATGAATCTAAATCACTGCACCCTGTGGTGAAGAAATCCATATCTGTAATGCAGCTGGTACGAACCCAGTCTATCTTTGAGCTCTCACCCTCAGTACAGTACAGCCAGACACCTTCAGTACACTAAAGAACATGGTGACAGATGGGACCACCGTCAGACAACATGCTACACCCTCACTGCAGCCCCAGATGGCTGAGCAGCAGCACCAAGTCCATGGTGACATTTAGTGACAGACATAAAGCTGTAAATGCAACTCACTCTTTGGTCAGCTGGGGACAGGACTTGAGAAGGAAGCGGCTGAGGGGAGTGTCCTGGTAGGTGAGGTCCGGGGGAGCGGTGGGGCTCTTGAGGTTCAAGCAGCGGACCATGACGTAAAGAACTGTGGCCACCGCTGCCAGCTTCATGCCATCGAACATGGCAGGCAGCTCCGGAGAGAAGGTGTGCACGTCTGACTCGTGGGTGCTCATGATTGTTCTGGAAAAACAAAGCAGAAAAGCAAACTTCATTCATATATCACTTTGCAGACCTGGAAAACAAATATAATTCAATGTTTTACACAGACAAAACAATAACTACAATTTGAACCAAACTTGCACTCAATTTTAGTACTTACTATGACAAACAAAAATAACAAAACTTCTCGTTAACAGCGATTAAGAAAGTGCAGAAATGTAAACATATGACTGACCTAAATTTTCCTCTTAGTGCTGAAGGTGCTGTAGCAACAGACCTGTAAACAGAGACAGTACTGTGGTTGAGTTATTTAATTAATTCACTTTGATTACATTACAGCTTACACAGTATCAATAGACCTCGCCTTGTTACATAAAAGACAGATGTGCTGACATTACGTTAAATTAATGATTACATTCAGGAGACATGCTGTGTTTAAACACTGGTGTAGTGGCAAACGTACTCTTCATTCTTAAGCCACCGAAAGTTGTTCGCTGTAGGCAGGTTCCTATGGGCTTGACTCATAGGTATCATTTTAATACATCAATCACCAAGGCAAAAAAAAGAGTAATGTGAAGGGTTTGCGCATTTATTTCCACTTGCCGCACATCTAAGTTACATTTCTATCCACATAGCCAAGCTTCTTTCATATCAACAAACGCATAGAAATATTCCCTTGACGTTCCAGGTCGTGAATGACGATCTATTGATTTAACAGTAACGTAACCTTATGTAACATAGCGTGACCAAACGGTCAAAAAACCCATTTTACACCAAATCTTCTAATGGACACATCAAGCTTCAAAACATATTTTCCAGTACATAGCTCCCCATCCCTCTATCTATCACAGCCGTCAAATACATCAAAGTGTCTTTACTTGAATCAAAGGCTTAAGGCCAACACTTTACAAATTACACCGTAAGAGGTAATCCTGCACTAATCGTTCAAACTAACCCTAAACTAAATTAAATCAATACTGGCTACTACGACTGGTTTCTAATGAATGATGTTCATATGTACACTTGGATGGGTTAGTGAATGATAATTACATATTCTCTATACAGAATACAAGCTCTTACAGTATGGCAGACAATACAAAGTCCCCAGAGTAAACTTAACCGTTTTAAATATTTTCTAGTAGCAATTTGCATCAAACTTTTCAACAACGCTGCTTGAGGGATAGTACAACTGTGAATATGGTGTTTTACTTTGGGGTGTGTGCAGTACAGGTTATGTGTAATATGTGTGTGTGCAATGTGGATTACGCATGTGCAAAATTAGACTGATTTAATGAAATGTCTGCATATTTAAAAAAATTGAAAAAACAAAGCCATCTGAGCTTTGGAATTGCACAAACATAAACAGGAAGTGTCCAAAGTACAGAAAGGCCACTTTTTCTCCTGCCAAGACAGAAAAGGGAAGCTGAGAGACGTAATTTTACAAAAATAGATCTAAAACACTAAAAAAAACACCCACTTACTGTGTATGTTCAAGTTAGCCTCCAATAATGACGAGCTCCAAAAGTCTGAGGTCACAGTGATGTGGTCAAACCTGAGAAACAAAAGACATAAGAAAGAAATATTTTAACCCTTCTTAATCCAGCAGGGTTCTTCTTTCCCAATATGTTCCTGATAATGTAAATACTCATGCAAAACCCTCAACGCAACACCAGTGTTCTATATAGTCACCATCTTCAGTGTTATCAGGGCTGCAGTTAACTTACCATTTATTTGTTTTGTTGTATAAAAGTCACAAACTGTCCAAGACTTACCAGACCAATGTCACACAATTAAGAATCCAAAGCCAGTTTGTGGTGGTGGTGGTGGTGGTAGGTCATGGTTTTGTGTGATATATCCGTTTGTTTCAGACCATCGTCATATTGTTGGTATTTAATGGCAGTTGGCATCAGGACTGCTGCATTTCTGCCCCTGTCTTTTCTATTCTTTTTAAAAGGTGCACTGTGTAAGAATTAGACATTATCTTCTTCAAGTAAGACTGCAGATTGCAACAAACTGAGGATGGCACCATTCACCCCTCCATTTCCCTAGCACATCAGAGAACATCAGTAGCCTTGGCAGAACCAGAAATAATGTTGATGATCTTTGCTCTTGTAGAGAGCTTACATTTCAAAATGCAAAACATGTGCTCTATCTGTTGTGTCTGTTCTGGCTGCTTAGAAACATGGCAGATCAAGATAGCAACCTCTGTAAAAACAGGCCCTTGCCTCTGGCACATTATTCCAAGGCTACAAAAACCAAATTGTTTGCATTTTTAAGTACACTTAACATACTTCATATTTGTCTATCAACCCAACTAAATGAAGAACACAGGACTTTTAATTATTTACCAAGTCTGACATATATGCCCAAATACCAGCAGTGTAATTTGACCAGTTTGGTTTGCACTAGTGCTGAAACAATCAATTAATCGATAATGATGCGATTACTAAATTAATCGTCAACTTTTTTTAAATGAATAAAACAACTGATTTTTCAGCTTCTTGCATGTGGATATTTTATTTTATTTAACAAAGACATTTTTATAAGTGATTCATTTCAGTTTGTGGACAAACCAAGACATTGGGGGGAATTATCGTTTCCATGTTTGGGAAACATTAATAGCAATTTTATAACACATTCTTAAACGATTACTCGGTTCAAGGAAAAAAATATATAGACAGATTAATCGATTATAAAAAATATATATTGTTAATTGTAGCCGTTGTTCGACTTCCATTCATTTGGACAGAGAACTATCAACACCTTTAACTATAACCAGTTAATGCCCAACAATTTCAATAATAGTACTTTACATAACCAGCTTTTCAGTGAGAAGCTTCTGCCTCATTTGGACCGAGTTTTGTTCTTGTACATAGAAATACACATCAAACTATTCAATTTATGATGTTGGTAAACATTCATCTGCCCACATGTTCCACTTAATAATAAAGAAAGGGGTCAAATAATGTACAGTAAGGTTTTTTAGACTAAGTCATTATAATTCTACACCTTCATCTATCAACAAAACTCTGCCCAAACCATCATGGTGCCTTTAATATCCCCAGCTGCGCGTAATTAGCTTGATTAAATAACCCGCTCCACATTCAAGTACACAGCTAATATCCCTACGGTAAACAAATCCACCGAGTACATGTGGCTCTCGTGTACACAATAGGATGAGCAAAAAAAACAAGGGCACTTGTTTATGATATGCATGAACCGCACTGTAGTGAAGTAAGAACCCCTCCGTGTTAGCCATTAGCTTCTGTCACGACGCTGTACAGGCAGGAGAGACGGCTTTTTTGTGCATCTCGCGTTCACAACGTAGTGCGGACAGTTACCGCTACTGTTAGATAACCGTGCTAATGAAACACGGTCAATATGTGCATTTATATTGACAAGGGAGTGAGCAGAACTGAGGAATGATGTCATTCAAGCAAAACAACCCACTCGTTTTATGCTATGTTTTTAAAGCGTGTTATTATATGAAGCTGTACACTTCCGGAGCAGCAGCAGTCAACACAGCACAACTATATAACATTATTATTATTATTAGTAGTAGTAGTAGTAGTATTAGTAGTGACTCGCACATGTATACGGGAGACTGAACTACAGTGAAAAACATGAATTCTTCTTCAAACATTTTATGCTAATAACGGTATTTTACTGCGTTTTTTTTTTTTGCTTACTCACTTCAGCTGGGAGGAAAACTGAATCCGCGCCTCGCTCCTTCAAATGTCCTCATTTATATTCGTGGCATTTTATTGTTTGGTTGTTTGTTTGTGTGTGGAGAGAGCGAGAGAGAGAGAAGAACGCCCTCTGATTGTTAGCCCGGGCTAGCATCAACCAACATCGGCTGAAAAAGCTCCGCTTGTCATATCACTTCCTCACAGAAAGTGCTCATTTGCATATCAGGTCTCTGATTGGTGAACACTGAATTCTGGGATTACGTAATTCTGGGCCACGCCCCCTCAGGAGAGGTCCCCTCAGCCAGGCAAGCTGTTTTAGAGCGATTACAGACATCTGTGGTGAGTTTATTACCAAATTGAACATCTCAGACAAACACTATAACGTTCCCCTTAGGACAATTAACATTATTTTTTACCATTCATGTGTGTGGGGTTTGTCCCTGTAAATAACCTTAATTCACTTGTAGATAGATGGATATCCTCAACTAAATTGTGATTTGAGATATCCACTACAATATAATTCAAGATATCTCCAATTTGAAATTATGACTAGAAGCGATTAAAAAATAAAGATGATTTCTTTGTCACATGCTACACCAGGGGCCTCAAACTCAAAATGAGCCGGAGGCCAGTGACCTTCTAGTCTGGTCAGGAGGAGGCCAGTCACATGAGGAAAAAATTTACTGTTTAGCCATTGGGAAGTAAAATTATATCTTAATAATACCTGATGATGTTACAATTAACAATAATAAAAAACAGACTAGAATAAACATTAAATCTAAATAGCGTGTAGACAATTGTAATTAAAGCGCCAGACAAGCTTGTAAATAGTTAAATGTTGAATATGATAATGGGATGAATATAAACTAATGTATTATTATTATTATCATGATCATGTCATTTTGGCATCATATAAGATGATAAATAAGAGTAGCAGCCAGAATAATGTGATAAAATCACCTTATTAACTAGTTTCACCTTTTCTTTCTCATGTATCTTAGACAAATGTGGTAAGTTCTTTGTAAGTTTGCGGTGGTTCCTCTGTGGAGAGAGTGTGTTTTAAGAATGCTGGACAAATAAAGATCCTTCCAGAACGTGAGGACGTTACATAACATTTCAACGACACTGATCCAGACACAGTGACCTGACATGTAGATAATAATCTTACAGTGTTATATTACCTCTCAGCATTTCTGCTGTGGGCTACATTTATTTCATGGCTGTGATAATATAGGTACTAGGTACTTATTCAAACGCACAACACCAAATGTATTTAAATACAAATATAATTTAAGTGTGTGCATATACATTTACATTAAGTAGCTTAAGTGATAGTCATGGATTGTATCATAAAATTTGTGTTTACTTTGCTGTTCCTCATTCAACTTAAATACATGCTATACAAGGACTAACAAATACAAAAGAGCCTTTTACAGAGTGTCGATTATGAGATATCAAATATGTCAACTGGACCCATGTGATTAGGTTTCGTGGTCTTCACTGCAAAATATTGGCAAAATAGCCACAAACAGACAGAAACTGACACAATGACTACAGACAAAACATCCACAGAGACAAAATAACAAGAAAATAAACACCATAAACAGTTGCAAAATGACTTGCGAGACACAAACAGACTAATGTGTTTTAACATAACCCTCGGCAACAGTTGTCCAAATGCAGCTCCAGATGCAGTTAGTGTAATATCCACACGATGGCGACACAGTTTAACAGGTTTGTTTACCCTAGGAATCTAAATGCACAGTGAAATGTTTTTGCTTGTTTGTTTTTAAATATAGTGAGTTGTATAGTTTTTTTAATGTGAATATACTATAAATAAGATAACTTGTAACACTTTTTTATTTAGCACTTAAATGATTTGTATATCTCTGAATATTGTTCATAGAAAATATAACATGTATAAAATATTTATAATATAATAATAATATAGATAACAGAAAGAAATATAACTAATAACGAATATATGAATGAATCATAATCTGAGTAAAAGTCATAAATAACCATGAATAAAACACAACAGATAAGGCATCGATAAATAAGATCCATCAAATGATGCACATATCAAACACTCCTAAAGAAAGAAAGAAAGAAAGAAAGAAAGAAAGAAAGAAAGAAAGAAAGAAAGAAAGAAAGAAAGAAAGAAAGAAAGAAAGAAAGAAAGAAAGAAAGAAAGAAAGAAAGAAACCAGCTGACAGTTCACTTCTCGAGGGAAAAACAAAATACCGTTGCTGGGTAACGCCTCTCGTGCACAGACGTGGCTCCGCCCCCTTGGACAAACGTCACACACGTCTTTAAACTCGGAAAAAAATCCCAGCTCTTCATTCATCGCGTCGTCGTTGCTTTACGTTCAACGTTGCTTTTTCGTCAACAAATAAACAACGAACAAACAAAAGTAGTCGTAAACAAAGATGAAACGTCCCGGAAACGTAGTGACAGCGTTTTTCACAACATCAGCTCTTCTGCTTTGTCTGCACTCAGTCACAGGTAAGTGTTTATTTTTAAATCACACAGGTCACATCTATGACATTATTACTGACACACTGCTCGATAAGTGTTCTCTCACTAACACATGTATTCACTTTTTAAGTCACTAAATAATCTAACGTGGACACACTTATACAGATCCTGCTGCTTATACGTGTGTCATTATCTGTCGATGATGGGAATATACTTGAATCCAATCCAGTCTTATTGATAAAGCACGTTTAAAAGAGAACACATTTGTCTGCACGAGACCAGTACAATCCATAAAAGACAGACAACACAACGGGAAAAAAAGCACACATTTCACATTAAAAGTACAAATAAAATACAATAAGATAGATAGATAGATAGATAGATAGATAGATAGATAGATAGATAGATAGATAGATAGATAGATAGATAGATAGATAGATAGAATGTATACAGTACATTATGTGTAGTTAATATGTAACTTGTATGCTCCTCATTACTTTCATGGTGAAACAGGTAATTAAATGTAAGACTACACTGTTATTACATGTGAGACTATTATTTTGAAAGTCCAGTGGTGCTATTAGTGTGTCAGTTTGTCTGGTTCTTTCTTTCCTTTTTTTATTTCCACTGTTGCCAAGTGCTCTGTTCTCTGTAATATTTGAATATACACACCTTCTTGCATAAAGTACCTGAAAGGGAGACTTGAGTAAAAGTAGAAGTGGAAAATGACTTTAGAAGTTGAAGTCACTTGTTATGATACTACTTAAGTAAAAGTCTTAAAGTATATGTCATTTTAGTGTACTTAAGTATCAAAAGTACAGGGATTGAGCCACGGTAGCTCAGTGGTAGGGCGAGATGTCTTTCAACTGGAAGGTTGTGGGTTAAATTCCTGGCTCTGAGAGTCTATATGTGTCCTTGAGCAAGCCACTTGTTGCACCATGTGAATGGGTGAAAACTATGGTGTGAAGCAGCTCATCAAGACTAGAAAAAGCTCTACATAAATACAGACCAAACTCTTCTTCGTCTGATTTTATTTGGTAAAGTATTATTGTTATCGTCTTTGTTTTGAAGCCTCTGGCTCTGTGGTTGTATAACTGCTCATTCCTGAAAGAGCTGCACGCTTCTGTGCAACCTGGCTAATCCTACAAGCTTTTAATCCAGCACATAAACACGTTCTGCTCTCGGTGTTGTTTATTTAGAATTTGTTTACAACCTCTTTCGTCCGTCTGAGCCGAGATGGTTATCCTGTTAATTAATTTAGTCAATGGACAGAGAAAAAAAAGGTTAAATAAGAAAGGCTTTTCTGAACATGCGAGCCGTTCTTTCATATCACGCAAATGTGCTGCTTTTCTTTGATTTATAATTTATGGCATTTATAAATTCAGTGATCTGTATTAAAACATGTTTAAGTTAGTCTCCCTTAGTTTTTCACACTACAATTGATGTGCTTATTTATAAACACAACATAGAGCCTCTCAGTTATGGCCAAAATCACATGATCCAAAATAAGACAATTATAATTACACATTTTAAATGTATTATTAACTTTCATCTTTGCATCATACAATGTTTTTATTAACCAGTTTTGTCAAAAGTGTTTTAACAATAGTGTTCCAGTATTTGTTTTCAATATCGCTTCCCTTTGTGGTGCCACCCTCTACAGAAGTAGAAAGTCTTCATTCATCATTCCCAAGTTTTAAAGTCAGGTTAAAGGTTGTCTGATGACTACTGTGGCGTCTGATGACTCAATAGTGTGGTTAAGAAACAGTAAAGGTAAAAAGTGTGACTCGTAGTGATCCAGCAGCAGAGATCTGTGACTCAGCACTGTGTTCTCCACAGCACTCCTAGTAAATCAAGGGTCTTGGGGTGTGCAGTCATTTTTTCTTTGAAATGGAATGCCAACATTTCACTGTTTACTATACGTACTGTACTATGTGCAGATTTACTGCTTTATAGTACCAAGGTTTAAAAGGACACGTGGCCACTGCTACAGCAAATGAAGTTTGACAAGGAGTTTTTATTTTTGGTTTGAAAGTAGGTGCAAAAATGTCATATGTTGAAGTTTGCTGTGAAGTTTTTGTGACAATATAAAACATCATGAAAGTTGAAAGGTGAAATCTAAAGTTGATGAAATGGTATCAGTTACTTGAGTTTGAGAATGGGCCCTTTGGACAGCAGCCATTTTCACTGCTCGTCTATCTATAAAGCAAGTTGCCTCTGTGTGTCTGTCTGTCTTTCTGTCTGTCTGTCTGTCTGTCTGGCTGTGACAGGCATATCTCGCTGATTGTTAAGATTTTGTATATTTTAATTTTCGCTGATTTATCATGCTGCAATTTGGCTGATTTAACACGCTACACCAGGCAGGCGGCAGCTCATCAGCAGTGGCTGCGCTGTCTGGAGCGGGGAGGTGGGAGTGAAGAGGCTGTCCTCACGGTGGGTGAGACATTTTCAGTTCACCACTGTACAGCTACGCTAATGCGAAGCAAAAATTGCATTGTGCCTAATGAGGTTGCACAGTGTTAGTATTATGTTAGCCTTTACGTTCCTTATCATGCATTACCATAAGTGATGGCTGCTGTGCAAAAGGCCTGTTGGATTGCATTAGGAGAGAAATTTAGTGTGTAGAAAAGTGTAATTTTCGCATTTGACGTATTTGTCCAAAATGTTACCTCCCAGGCTCAGATTTTCTAAATTAGTGTCACCTGTTCTTGTGCAGCTGCAACAATAACAAAAGACAAAGAGTTCTACACTCTTAGCAATAAAAGTGCTAAGTAGAACCATATAAGGTTCCTCATAGGAGAACCCTTTTTTGGCCCCAGGTGGAACCTATATAAAAAGGTGGAGGGTTCCACCAAGAACCCTTTTAAAACCCTTAATTCAGGAAAGGGGTTTTAAATGGTTCTTACTGGATCCATTAGTGTTACCAAGAACCCTTGAAAAAGCCTTTATTCAGGAAAGGGTTTTTCAAAAGCAAATTGTTCCAGGTAGAACCTCAGCTCTTGTAGAACTCTTATTTCTAAGAGTGTATACTTCATGAAACAGAAAGCGAATGCAGTAAATTCATACCTTCCCCGTTTTCCCTCTCATCAATCTTGTTGCTTCAGGCGATTACTGTGAGGTGAATCTCTGCCACAACGGAGGGACGTGTGTGACCGGCGTCGGAGACGATCCCTTCATCTGCATCTGCGAGGACGGCTTCGGCGGAGACACCTGTAACCTGACAGAGACAGGTGAGGGGTGGGAGGAAAGGAAATGTATCAGATCATGATAAATGAATGTGCTGAATCTAATGTGTTTTCTTCCTCCTCCTCCTCCTCTCAGGACCGTGCAGCCCCAACCCCTGTAAAAACGACGGGTCGTGTGAAGTCATCGCTCCGACCAGACGAGGGGATGTTTTCAACGAGTACATCTGCAAATGCCAGCCCAGTTTCGAGGGAGTGCACTGTCAAAACAGTGAGTTATTTGTGCTCATCAGTCCTATCTATGTTTGTTTTACTTATTCATACTTTTAAATGCTTTTCCCCACTTCAGTACAGTTAACCTTCATTTTTCTTCCTCATTCTGATGCTCAATTTGAACTTCAGCACTCCATCTTGACCATGTCTACCTGACTCAATACATGTAGTTGCTACCATGTGATTAGCTGATGAGATATTTGTGTTAACAAGAGGTCGAACAGGTGTTTCTAATAAAGTGAGTATAGGCTGCTCTACGAGTGGCAGTTGGAAGTGTGAACACATGAGGATTTTTCCCATCCTGTCAGAGCGTCACCTCGTAAAGTGATGTGCTGGGAGCGCACTGGTTTCATGAAAGACTCTCTTTCATTAGACCCTGTGGTCACTCTGTTTGGCTAATTAGTGAGTTGGACCACTTCAAGTCTCTTGGCATGCAAACCCACTGCGCTGCAGGGTCAACACAGAATCCGCTTGTGCTTGAGCTCGACCTAAATCAGAAGAGGAATTTGATATATCCAAACGTATCCTCTTAATAGTGGGAGTAAATTTCTTTCAAATTATTATTGCAGTGGATTTAAGACTTAGAATAACTGAAAGGGGGCGAGAAAATATGGGATTAAAGTGTGTTGAACAAGTGTGAATGTCATTATGCCTAGGCTTAGACTGAGGCCCATTTGTGAAAAAACTATGAGCCTTCTTTTCTATGAAGAAAACAACATAATAATGTCATTTGAAAATATATAACTTCATCGTCTTTTCAGGAACAGCTCCCTCTCCCAGTGCCCACAGTCTGACCACCAATTCTAGGCTTTTCCATCGTGGTTGTCCACATTTTCTATTTTTTACTCAGTCAGACGTCATCGGCTGGACTGCTGTTGTGGTGTGGGATAGGGTTCTGTCTATATATGATAGACTTTATAAGTTATAGATTTGTAAATTGCATTTCATTTCAAATCTCCGAAGTTTATTTTAAATCAGTTCACTTAGCTGTGCTGTGCCAGTGCCATACAGGCATCTGTGTCTACGTTTGAACAATCCTCTTAGTGTGAACGGGAATTAGTATTAAACAGACCCATGTGGCATTACGTCAACCTGACGTCGGCTTTGCTCTAGTTTTTGGGTTAGCAAGAAAGGTAAAAGGAGGCAGGACGAAAAAAAACTACATTTAGTTTATTTATTGCTTAACATCTTATTTTGAAAATGGCATGTACAATACAAAGCACTCAAGTGTAATGGCTGTTATTTTAGATAGATGTAGATAGACGAAAGATACTTGCAGTACGCTTGCATTCGCTAAAACAGGGATTCTCATGTTTTAGATGTTTCCTTGATCAAACACACCTGATTCAAATGATCAGCTCGTCAGTAAGATCTGCTGAAGCCTAATAACGAGCCATTTATTTGAATCAGGTGTGTTAGAGCAGGGAAACACCTAAAACATGCAGGACAGTAGTGGCTCCTCAGGACCAGGAGTGAGAAACCCTGTGCTAAAAAGAAAAAAAACAATAATAACCTGAAATAATTGCTGTTGTTGATGAGATCATGGTGTGTAAATGCAAAGACTATCATTAGAAAAGGTTCTAAGTATAAGTTGTGCACTGTTCTGTCTCATCGGTGACAGGAGGCAGCAATACTGTTGTAATGACAGTGACGTCTGATGTTTCTAGACCGTGTTGATTAGCTTTCAAACAATAAGGTTCTTGTGAAGACAACTGAAAGGAGTAAAAATGTGTTGTTGCTAAGCTTAAGTCATGCATTCGCCACTCAGACTGTGAAAGTGTGCCACCTTGTGGAGCTTGGTGAGTGTGTCATGCGCAGTCTTTCCTGTTACAGCAAAATGCATCTATGTTGACTTGGATGTATCTGATTGCATCGAAATTCTGGACCTACCTACCAACCTACCTACCTCCCTACCTTCCCACATACCCACTTACCTACCTATCTTCATACATAAAAACCTAACCCTAACCCTACTTATCTACCAGTCTATCTACTTACATATCTACCTACCTACCCACTACCCACCTACCCAAATCCCCACCATAATCTAATAATCTCTTATTCGGGCCATGATGTACAATCCTCAATTTCACACAATTTCATCCATATCGTTTCTTTAATAGTTGAGTTTTGCTGCTCACTGACAGACAGACACTCAAACACACCAGTAGCTAAATGCAGAACTCTAACTCTGTGTTATTTTAAGCACTCTGAGGTCTTCAAGCAACAGGTGTTGTTTCTGAATGGGCCTAAGCTGAAACTAAGCTGAAACAAATGACTCCATGAGTTAATAATTGAGTACTGTTTTTTTTTTTCAGATGTGAACGACTGTGCCCATCAGCCTTGTAAGAATGGAGGCATGTGCAGAGATCTTAATGGAGACTACACCTGCCAGTGTCCATCGCCGTATGTTGGAAAGCAGTGCCAGCTACGTATGTTCACCCTCTCACATTTATACATTCAATCGTGGTCAATTTTGTCAGCCGTACTTCCTCTAATACACACTCCAAACAGCATGATTGGCCAATTCCAAAAATCAGGGTTTGGTACATAGACAGTCAGACAAATGGAGCAAAAATACAAAAACAGTGGTCATACACATGAGCACTATTATATTTCAAAATAAAAACCTGACCTGAGACGGTGTGACAGATAGACGCAGATATCTGCTCTACTGTGTCAAAGGTCATCTGGTCAATAACATCCAAAAAAGAAGCCAACAAAGACTGTCAGCCATCCGCAAACTCAAAGGACTATACGTTGCACCTCACCTCCTGTTGTTACTCTATCAGAGCATTATTCAACCCATCCTTCTGTACTGTTCCACATGTTTCTTCACCATGCTTTCTGTCACAAATGGGGCCAAACTCACACGCATCACAAACACAGCTGCTAAAATCATTGGTCTCCCCACACCCAACCTCACAGAACTAAATGAAAAATCCATCAACCGCCTAGCAAACTCCATAGTTCAAGACACCACTCACCCACTGCACCAATACATCACCCCACTACCCTCAGGACGAAGATACAGAACCCTCAAATTCAGGAGGGCTCGCCTGGGAAAAAGCCTGATCCCTGCAGCTATAGCGGCCCTGAACAGCAGGCCCCGCTGATCTGTCTGTCCAACACTGATCTGTCTGTCTGCTGTTTCACTGTGTCGTCATGTACTGTATGTTGTCACTGGTGCTGTGGATGTTGTTGTGGAAAGCGTTGTCTGTTTGTGATGTATGTCCTTCATTGTGCAGTCTGTGAAAACAAATTTCCCCATGTGGGACAAATAAACTTAATCTAATCTAATCTAACAGAAAAAAAATAACCACTGCTTTGAGAAAGTAAAGTTGGTTTTATAACTGCCATCTGACCCTAATCCTGTCCCAGGTTGCATTTCTCTGCTCGGGATGGAGGGAGGCGCGATAGAGGAGTCCCAGATTTCTGCTTCTTCCTTGCACTTCGGCATTCTGGGTCTCCAGCGCTGGGGCCCAGAGTTGGCTCGGCTCAACAACCAAGGCCTTGTCAACGCCTGGACGTCGGCCACACACGACAGCAATCCCTGGATCGAGGTGGGATTATCCAGACTCCGCACAGTAACTGAAACCCGTGGCAGCGAGTGCTGCTGTCAGGTTCACTAACTGCCTGATCGCTCTGTGACGCCTCCAGATTAATATGCAGAAGAAGATGCGTCTGACGGGCATCATCACCCAGGGAGCCAGTCGCATGGGCTCAGCTGAGTACATCAAGGCCTTCAAGGTGGCGAGCAGCTTGGATGGAAGTACTTATATCACTTACAGGCTGGATGGTCAAAGGAGGGACAAGGTTAGCCGTCGCCTTGAATTAAATATTAACGATGCCTTTAATTGTCAGTGTACCTGCAGGGAAGCTCACTCACCTCACGTGTGCGGCGTTGCAGGTTTTTATCGGCAACACGGACAACGACGGCACAAAGACCAACATTTTTGACCCTCCGATCATGGCGCAGTACATCCGCATCATCCCCGTGGTGTGCCGCAAGGCCTGCACGCTGCGTATGGAGCTGGTGGGCTGTGAAGTCAATGGTAAATACATTGGAAAACAGGAAATTAATGAAACTTTATAGAGGGTCTGCAGTAGGTTTAAATCAGGGGTACAAGGGGGTCCCCAGGACAAGGGGTGAGAAACCCTGTTTTAGATGTTTCCCTGCTTCAACACAAAATCAAAGACATAGTGACATAGTTACATTTGTGTAAGCAGTAATAGAAATCCATTAAGTTTCTTTCCATGTCTTATTTACTGTGTTTATTTCCTCTGACTGTGGCCATGCTGAAGGACAAAATGAAAGTCACTGAGTTCATTTCAGCCTCATAACACGGAGCTGCGGTCAGACACATCTGTGGATCCTGACCCTGCTCTCTGGAATAAACAGAACACTGTGTGAAGCGGTCACTGTGTACTGTAACAATAAAAGCAGCTGTAACAAACACTCGCAGACAGAAACACACACATTTGTTAGGCCATTTTAGTCTTCTTGAAATGTAAAACTAAATGTTTCCCTTACCACGGGGGAAACATGGTAAATGCGCAAACACTGCATTTGTAGCTTTATTCTTTTTATTGCATGCATTCCTTCTTCACTGTCTGTCCACTTTATCATGGGTGTAAAACTGATTTCTATCACTCAAACCCTCTGTGTTCCTTAATTTTTTGGTGGAGGAAGCTGGTTCGTCTCTTTTCTTTGGGTGTATTCATAAATCTGCTTCTCTTGCTTCCCTTCCTTCTTTTCCCTCCGTCTCTCTGCACCTGCTTTCGATTCACAGTTTATTCAAACACGTCAGGTTGCTCGGAGCCTCTGGGGATGAAGTCTCGCCTCGTCTCTGACGGACAGCTCACGGCCACCAGCGCTTACAGCACGTGGGGAATCGACACCTTCACGTGGCATCCTCAGTTTGCCCGCCTGGACAAGCAGGGGAAGACGAACGCCTGGTCTCCTGCCAGCAACAACCGCTCAGAGTGGCTCCAGGTGAGGAACACTGGAATCGGCGCTAAAATGTCACTGTGGCTTAAATGTCCTTTGATATCGACGGACGATTTTCTTTTCGTTTCTCGTTGTCAGGTCGATCTGGAGAGGACAGCTCGCCTCACAGGCATCATCACTCAGGGGGCGAAGGACTTTGGCGTGGTGCTGTTTGTCTCAGTGTTTAAAGTTTCTTACAGTAGCGACGGAGAGATGTGGAGTACGGTGAAGGACGAAGATACCGGAAATGACAAGGTCTGTCAATCTTTGAATCCGTACGATGAGGACGGAGGATGAAGTGTTAATGAGTTGTACAATACATTTACAAAGGGGCACTTAATGATGTATTATACAGCTCATTATCAATGAATCTGTCTATAATGTAATATATGAACCTGCACTGACAGACTGTCAATTACTTGTCGGATGCATAAAACGATAATGACATCCTCAAATTAAACGTTTTATCAGTAAACTGAAGTTATAAGTGTACGTTGCTGTCATAGACAAGCAAAGAAAACAGAAAATATTTCACATTTAGGAGGAAATGAGTCTACATTCAATGAGAGTTTACTAAAAGAATATAGAATGTTAAATAATTTAATGACTTTTGTTGTATTTTTGGTGGTTATTTGTGGTATTGACACATTATCAAACGCAAGAAAGTAATATAGTAATATAAGAAAGTGAAGTTTGTAAAGATCTCACTCTCACTCCCTGCACCAAAACCAATGCAGAAAACCAGTGATTTTACATGACAGCACACACAGGAGTTGTTGCTTCACTGCTGCCTCCATCAGTAAGTTTTTAAGTGTTTGAAATGCATCATCCACATTTATCTAAGAGACAAAGATTTCAAAATAAAACCAGACACAAAGACGCAAAAACCCAGGGTAAGGAGAACAGACAGAGCAATACAAATTCCATAGACAGCCATCTAAACTAAGAGCGCCTGGAATAATCCAGGGGTCGGGACATCGTCTTAACACTGAATGTCTGGGAGGAGAACAACCCAACTCCGTTTGGTGGGTGTTTTCCCCTCATGTACAACTGTCATGAAACTGTGCAGGTTCAGCTCAGTTACTCCTTATGTCCAGGAGGATTGTTATCCATAGCAAAAACTCAATAACTTTTGCTCAGTGAGTCATTATTGAACCTAACTTTAACGTTTCTTCGCAGCTTTTCGAAGGCAACGTCGACAACAACACGCACAAGAAGAACGCGTTCGAGGCTCCGTTCTACGCCCGATACGTCCGAGTGGTTCCGTGGGAGTGGCACGAGCGCATCGCTCTGCGCATGGAGCTGCTTGGCTGCGATGACTAGAAGCTCGTGTGTAGTCATTCACCCGTTCGTCTCCACGCTCATCCAGCTCCTCCGCCTCCACGGACCACAAGCGGAGAATGGATCCTGAACAGAGTCGCCCTTGTTTTGTACTTTATGGAGTTTGTGTTGAATAGATTTGGACTTAAACACTTGTAGCACTTTCTGACTAGTGATTTTTTTTATTATTATTATGTTAGTTTGACAGAATCAACTGTTGAGTATCTATATGGTTTTAGGAACTTGTGGATCCTTAAGCAAACTCTTTCAAGGCATCCAGATCAAGATGGATTACAGAATCCTCCCCATTGTCCAGTGTGTGAGAAAAATAATGACATCTAACAATGAGACTGAAGATTGTAACAAATGGACGACTCACTAAAGTGACCTTGGCATGAAAGAAAAGATGTCATTCTGCTTCTTCAGTTGTATAGTAAGCGTGTAGAAACATGAAAGGCCTCTGAAAGCAATGCATAAAATACAGTTTTTATATAGAATGAATGTAGAAAGTCTTGACTCGTTATTTTCTATACTTCTCTATTTGTTTCACATGTCAATTTTGTGTCCGTTGCGTTCCAACAATGGAAGAAAGCACTTGTTTGTGTATTTGCTGCTGCACCTGTTTTGTCTTGTGTGTTATTGTGTCTTATCAGCAGGCTGGGCACAGTTTGGTGCCTGAGGAAAAAACAAGAAAAGCACTCGGAGAGTTCAGACCCCAAAATTTAATCAGGTGTCCCTGGTTCATCCAAATCCGTCCGTGACTTTTTGAGTTATGTAGATCAGACAAACAAACAAACTCCGGCGAAAACTTACTACTTCCTGGCGGAGGTCAATAAAACTGAACTAAAATGACTTACTAAAGCCACTTACTCAAACATAATTTGATGTAGTATATTTAATTCAGTCCAACATCGCTCTGTGGTCTTCCTCTTTTCCTCCTGAATATTTCATTTCTGTCAATAAACCCCTCTAAATGTTACACACTGAATCTTCAATAGCAGTTCTCTCACCTTAGCAGTTTTCATTTTAAACCTTAAACCTGACACTATTATGTAAGCAACAGCAATTTTGTTGAGGGCACCTTTAAAATCTATAATAAAATAAAAACGTACAGTCCAAGAGACTTCAATAACACCATGTTTGCAAACAGACGCCACTGTAGCTTCCTGAACGATGCCGTACAAACCATTTATTCCACTTAAATGACAGGTTATTGGTAGAAAGTTAAGACATTATATGCAAGTGTCTTGCTTTATCGAGGCTGCCATCTTGCCATGATTCTACAGGTAGCACAGAAACATTAAAAACCATGCGTTTTGCATTTTGAAGCTGAATTCTTTCTGGTATGTTAAGGCCACCGTAGTTTCTTGAAACGCTTTGAACGGAGGAGGAGTGATTTGTTTCCCTCTATAGTCTCTTACACACTGGACTTCTAAGGTCTCTGAGAGTTGTGTATGTGTTTCAGTCACTTGTTCACAAAAATGGTCTTTTATTTTAACACTATGTAGGGGATAAGCCATCCTCACCAGCACGCTCACTTTAACTTGTTTATCGTGTTTATTCTCCACATATTGTGCTATATATTGCATATTTCCACACCCTGTAAATGAAGGTACATCCAAAAGTAGAAAAAAATAATATTAATTTTACTGACTGTAAGCACAAAGATGGAGTATTATAACTGAATGGATTTGTTTTTTCATGTGATTTCTCTTCTTTTTTCTTTTTTTTTTACTCATCTCAGCAATTGAATAATTTAATTGTTTTATAGAAAATGTAAAATATGTTGAAAATAAGGATTATTTACATTCTTTTAAATTCAGGTTTGTTCTTGAACTAAAATTGCGTATTTAATCCAGATAGAAAGTTATAAAGAAGCAAATATTCACTGTTTCACCTCCCTCTGCTGGTCATAGTCCCATGTTGCAGCGTCCATGTGTAACTATCATCTTCAGTCTTGAGGACGGGGACCTGATCCTTGACACTTTAATAAATGTGCTTTATAAATAAAAATGGATTGGACTGTTCTGCGATTCTTCTTAAGTTCTCAATTTCAGGGACTTGAATCTCTCAGATAAAACAGAGTTAAATGTCTTATCTGTTTACTGTCACATAACAAACTCAGCTGTTTTATAAGAATAAGAACACCCAGTGAGCTGCTAAGCTCAGGTTTGAAAGTCACCGAGTTCATTTTTCGTGCAGCCAGAGACGACGCAGAGGCTCTGGCTGCTCAGAGGGCTCTGCGTAACCTACGTAGAGCACTTTACGCAGGAGTATAAATTGGGCTTTTGTCACAGCCACATGTAATAATTTACATCACAACGGAGTGTGAACACTCTGCAAAAAACAGTTGTTGGTGTGTCGGTGAAGAACTTAACTTAGCTTAAACCTTGAATGTTTGAAATCGGTTCTCTGCATCCTGTATCAAAAAACATCTATAGCGTCTTTAAGGCCAGAAAGTTGACATTCGCTGTGTTTTTATATATTCCTTTTCTTCTTCTTCTTGCTTACTACTCCATTAGACTTTAATATATTTGACTGCAGTTATTTTGCAGTCTCAGGCCAGTGGTGGAAATATTTTTTCAGGGATTGCTCAATAAATTCTCTGAATTATTTTTGTGCTATCCAATGCAAAAGTTATGACACACTGTATCGAGTACACACTAAATGTCCCACGTAGACTTTGTGTCTAATCCTCATAATGGGCCTTTTCACACTGCAGACACGAGTGTAAAACATCAAATGAATAATGGCCTCATTCCATTTAGCCTGCTGATATTCCGTGTACATGTTGGATCACTGTCACACAGTCTATTGTTAAAGTCATGCGTGACACCTGCGCTAAATTCACTGAAGGCGTCCAGGAGACATAAACAATGGGAACCACAATGTTTTAAAACGAAGAAGTGAACGTTTTACGCTAAAATAACTCGAACTAAATACAAAGTAAACATACATTTCTCAAGTTTTTTTATCCTCATTTGGGAAAAGCCCGTCAGCCATGATGAATATTAGCAAGTTCAATAAATGTTCCCTTATTTATTCAACTTTACTGGTCTTTCCTAACAAGTTCCCTTGAAGAATTGTCTTTTATGTCTGTGTCCCCCTGTTGTGCGTTTCATGTTTTTTTCTAGGAAAAACATTTCTCCTCATGAATTTCAGTCCTTCCCATTTCCTGTTATTTCCTTTACTGACGTTCACATGCTGTTTGCTTTGTTAATGCATGTGACATCGATGCCTTTGTCTTCTGCTCAGTCTGTCTGTCTCCACACAGAGCTTGTTGTATAATATTACAGTGGTATGCAAACGTTTGGGCATCCCTGTACATTTTCATGATTTTTCTTTATAAATCATTGGTTGTTTGAATAAGAAATGTCACTTAAATATATCATATAGGAGACAAACACAGTGATATTTGAGAACTGAAATAAAGTTTATATGAATTACAGAAAGTGTTCAAGAATTATTTAAACAAAAAATAGGCATGTGCATAAATTTAGACACCCTTGTCTCATTTTATTGATTTCAATACATTTAGCACTAATTATTGGAACTCAAAATTGGTTTGATAACCTCAGTGACCTTTGACCCCCATACACAGGTGAATCCAATCATGGGAAAGGGTATTTAAGGAGGCCAATTGTAAGTGTTTCTCCTCTTTGCATCTTCTCTGAAGAGTGACAACATGGGAGCCTCAAAACAACTCTCAAAGGACCTGAAAACAATGATTGTTCAACATCATGGTTTAGGGGAAGGATACAGAAAGCTATCTCAGAGATTTAAGCTCTCAGTTTCAACTGTGAGGAACATTGTGAGGAATTGGAAAACCACAGGCACAGTTCTAGTTAAGGCCCGAAGTGGCAGACCAAGAAAAATCTCAGATAAGCATCTTGCTGCAGATGGTGTCACTGTGCATCGTTCAACTATTCAGCGCACTTTACACAAAGAGATGCTGTATGGAAGAGTAATGCAGAAAAAGCCTTTTGATGGAATATGTAGCTACTTTTAATGAAAGAAAGGTACACTTACTTTTTAAAATGTGTTATTATTAGTATTACTGCGGATCGAAATATAAACATTTAATATAATAAAAAGAGAGCACATTTGGAGCACATTGTAATAAGACACAATAGAGAAAATTCAGAGGCATAGACATAATTACAACCACCAGATGGCAGTGTGACAACACTCAGTCAGTCAGTGCAGAGCAAAATGACCAGCCAATAATGCGCTGCACTGAGTTGTCACAAATACTACAAATCAGCAATTACACAGCACAACGCATGCCTTTGGTTTAACGTGATGTAGCAGCTGCATCACGCCACCAGAATCGAGCAAAGACTTCTCAGAATTCCTGAATTCACTGTGAACAAAGTGAAGGTCATGCAGAAAATATGGTATTCACGGAGATCCGATCGCATTATACGTGAAGAATCCAGGATATGACAATTTAACTGATGCCAATCTGTGGGGAGATGTGACGACAATGCAGCAGGAGGGAGAAGGAGTACATAGTAGTGGGGTGTGATTACACTTCACAGTATCTCTCAGGGTTATGAGACATTTATTAATGGGACAGCGCGTTATTTGCTGTCCAGCTGATTCGGTATTTCAAATCGTGTGAGACTCACACTGGTGACAAAGTCTTGACCCAGAAACCCCATTTCAGTACAGTGAGTCCTGGGTCATATAGCTTTAGTAAATGAAGCTATGAGGCCATTGCAGGTGAAAGGTTAACACAACATTGAGGTATCATGTGTGGCAAGACTCATTTTAAAGCTGCAGATTCCTGCTTTGATCCGTACGTCCACGGCTTAAAGTGCGTGTCACGACATTTATGCGAATCGGAGAAACCCTTCCACGTCATTCCACAAACTCACGTTGTATTTCAGGGAAAAAAGAAAAGCACATGTATATATTTCCAGCCTGTTGTAGTCGTAAAAAAAAACCGGATGAACTCGGATTACGACAACAACCGGCATCTGCATGTTACCTTAAAGCACATGTGTCAAACTCAAGGCCCGGGGGCCAGATGTGGCCCGCCACGTCATTTTTATGTGGCCCGCTAGTGATTAATTGGTCTTAAAAATCTGTGTTAAAATAGGTCTATGCTGCTTTAAGGCGTGCGTTGACCATAAACTACATTTCCCATAAAGCACGGCGATTGCGTTACCCGCAAAGTGACGGCACCCTGCCACTAGATCGCAGTGTATCATTGTGTATGCATCACGCGACGAGTGAAATTTAGATTGAGACTCAATTAGTGCTAGTAGCAGAATGTGTTCACAACAGCCACAACCGAAAAAGATGAGGCAGTGGAAGCTATAGCTTTATCGTGGCTGAAGAAATCACCCGTGCCTTAAAGCCTTTTTCTGAGGGTGTGTGTTTTTGAAGCAGTGTATGCTGAAGGTGTGTGAGCAGGTCTGTCCTGACCAGAAAAAAGACTTTTTAAACATGTTACTTTGTCAAGAAACACCATCGCGGACCGGGTTGCATCTATAATGCATCATATTTGTAACTTGAATAAGTAATAAACACAGAAAGTTATTTAGCAACATGTTATATGGAGTAGTTTACAATATTTTTGGTTCTATTTAGTTCCATTTATTCTGTATGACAGTTGCATCTGGCCCTTTGAGGGTAACCATTATGGTGACGTGACCCGAACACGATTTTGTCGCATCGCAACAATCACGCCCATGAGGCCATAGTGGCAGGGGAGTTACGTGTTGGTGGTTTCTACAACGTTGACGTATTAGGTCAGTGGAACCCTGACTAAAATTCATTGAAAAGCTGCACATTCTTACTTTGAGTCATGAATCCATGACACGGTGTCTGGGTGCGTAGAAACATTTCTTGGCATTTACTCACATATTTCAGGAAGAAAAAAAACAACAACAACATCATTTCATGTCAAGGTCTCCAGCCGTCTCGCCTGTCACGGTCGTAAAAACAGATTACGACAACATCTGCATGTCTTACAGTATATTTTCAAGGATGTCACCTAACGGTAGATAGTTTTTTCAAATATGGTAAAAGAACGATATAATGGACTGTTTCCGATTGAGAATATGACATCATCAATACTTTTATATTTCTCTTACGATTTACAAATAACATGGTGAGAATGAATCCCTCAGTTTCTCATGTCAGGGAGTTAGCGTCACACACCAGAAACCATGTTGTTGTTGTCATCAAGCACATTGATGAGGTTTACATAGATCCACATGCTCTAAACCAGGGGTCTCAAACCAAATCGATTACATACGGCCCCCCACTTAAAGGGGAAGTATGTAGTTTATAGTGCCATCTAGAGGAGAGGCTGAAATTTACAACAAAGAACTGCTCCTCTGCTCACCCCCTCCCTTCCCTGAGCGCTACGGTGTCCTCAGCCGGTCAAATGTCGTCCTCGTCGTCTTTCTCCGTGTCAGCAGATGAGGTTCATGAGGCGAGGGAGAGGGCGGAGCTACCGCGGCCGTAGCAGACGAAGCGGAGAGAGAGGAGGCGGGACTTCAGCTACAAGTAAAGAGACGCTTGATTTGTTCTCTTGCGTTTGTCCTTACAGGCTCCGGTAGAAACATGGCGTCTCGCTGCTAACAGTGGCTATGCAACCACGGCCCGCGACCATGTTATTTTAAATGACTTTTTGAAACACTACGAAAAGGAAACAAAGAATATTATACAGCGACTAGACAATGCAGGAGCACATAATATGTATAATAAAGTGGATTTTGGGTCATATAAACCCATAAATACTACACATTGTCCCTTTAATACTTATACTAATAAACTTAAACATGGCCCACGACTTCTCTATCTTTTAAACGCAGTGTGTAGCTGAGGCACAGCTGCCAGCGAGGTGATAGAATATAATATATGTTTTCAAGCAATGCAAGTAATAATAACACATTTGGTCATAATTATCCCATTATTAAATGTATCATACAGTATACAACATTCAATTACATATAAATATGCTTGTTAGGGCCCGAGCCACGAATGGCAGTGGCCGAAATGGCTCCTGGTACAAAGGTACAATTACAGTTGTCCACACTATTGTTTATGTAATTTAAAATAAACGTCTGTTGTTGATATTAATACATGAATACATTTACATTACAATTGGCCTCCAGGTCATTTGAGTTTGAGAGCCCTGCTCTAAACAAACTTCAGCTCATAGTCATGTAATCAGCGTGTATCATTGTGTTTTTTCCGCTCAAAATTCTGCTAGCGTTATTTTTGCTAAAGCTAGGATATCATTAGCATTGCAATGTTAGCTCAGGGTATGATAACTTTTACTTATACTCCACTACATTTCCTCTCACTATGTGCGTTACTCGTTACTACCAAATAAAATCAAAAGAAGAAGAGTTAGCAATGGTCTTTATTTACATAGCACTTTTCTAGTCTTGGTGAGCTGCTTTGGGGTTAAGTGTCTTGGCTCAGACACATTATAGACCAGTAATTGAACCCACAACCTTCCAGTTGAAAGACAACTTGCCCTTCCACTGAGCTATGACTCAAACCTTACTGCTCACTTTATTTTTAATACTTTTACTTCTAAAACTTAAGTCCATTGTATATCTGAAAACTTTTGATACTTAAGTACAGTAAATGTCATACACTTTAAGACTTTTACTGAATTAATATTATATATATATAAATATAAATATATATATATATATATACATATATATAAATATATTTTTTTTTTTAATGTGTAAACATTTGCTTTTAGAAATATTAGATAATAAGTTAGGTGCTAATGGCTTTTCGCTGGTTGCTGAGTACTGCATATTACAATATGTTGTTGTTGTTTATCTGTGTATAGAGGTGTTGGTTTTTTTTCACAGGGCATTACTACACTGTTTTTATATATATATATATATATATACATAATATATGTGATATTATATAATATATAAAAAAGTGACATCAACTTCTACCAAAGTCTTTTTATGGTAAGATACTTTTCCCTTTTAAGTACTTTAGAATATGAAAGGTGAAAGTACGTAAGAGGCTTATTCTATGCCTTATGGGTCGTAAATTAAATCTTTTTCAATAAACCTCCAGAAATACATGCAGATAGTACAAACTGCACCTTTAATAACCCACGTAACACATCAGCTGCACTGCATCATCTCAAAGGTGATAAAGTGTCAACAGTGCTGACTGTCATCAGCTGGAACACCCATGTGAGATTCCCAAAAGTGATGCCTATTTGACTCGACACAAGTGCATGCACTGTATCTCCCACCGAATAAAATCCAAATAGTCTGTGATATCTTTGATATAAACAGCCATAAATGTCAGAAGTATAATAGACCGGTTCAAGCACGAGGACTCATGTGAGGCTGCTAGGTAACTACGTTGCTGTCTTCAGAGAAATCAGAATTGGAAAACGTCAAAACTATGAAATGTCAAATGTCAAAATCTGTGTAAAACAGACATATGTTATATGTGTGACCAATAACATATTGGGTCACACAAGGGGACAAGAAAAGGGAATTCACTGAAAAAGGGTTTCAACTAAATCTTGTGAAAGCATGAAAGATGTGATTAGATTTGTTCAGGCTTTACGCTGTCAGTATAAAGAGTCTTTCACAATCCATCCATTCTCAATTACATTTTTAAACGTGAGAGTATTGTCAGTATACGCCACGTGGTGGTCAAATGTGAAGGCAAGAGTCGGGTGGAAGCAAATCATCTGACTAGTAAATGTCACAGATATCAGCCTATTGTCACGGTAGAAGTGACACGATTAGGAGTGGAGCGGAGTTTTCATCTCAGCTGAACTCCCAGGAAACATTATGTGTTTCAATCCAGGAACTTTACATCATTTCAGTGCAGTATATTTTCACAGTAGAGTTTCAGTGCAGTATATTTTCACAGTAGAGTTCCAGTGCAGTATATTTTCACAGTAGAGTTCCAGTGCAGTATATTTTCACAGTAGAGTTCCAGTGCAGTATATTCCGTGCAGAGTTTAGGAAACTCAACAAAATCCCCACAGAAAGTCAAAATAAGCTCCACGAGCCAAACGAAGCCGAGTCAACCTATGAATAGAAGTTTTGACAAAGCGAGCCGAGCACCACACTTGGCAACTTAATCTTCATAGTTGCGGTCCTCTGGGGTGTAAACACCAACATAAGTAATATTTTTGGTGTAACCTCAGGAAAACTGTGTCATGGTGTTTGGTCGGGAACATTTATAAACAAAACAGGAGAGAGGTCCACTGCCGGCTGGTGGGAGAAACACCACAGCAATGTGGGTGATTTAGGAGATGTTATAATTTGTTTTTTCTGTGTCTGGTTCACACAAAAATATGATAACATTTTGAATAAATTTGGGTTTATTGTGGTTAGCTTTGTAGGAGATGACATATGCAACTACAAGAAAACAACACAAGTGTACTTATCAAAGATTTAGTGATTGGCAAACCTCAACTAAATGTTTCTCCAAATGAATAAAAATAAAATGTATAAATAGTCATAAATGTATGTGTGAAGTGCACTTTTAGAGTGTTTATACCCTGATTATTTAATAATTATTAAATAAATGTAATGATTTATTTGTGATATGGAGCAAAGAAACCTGCAAATATTCGCGTTTAAGTTGCTGTATTTTGTATTCATTCTAAAAATAAAATAAATAAAAAAAACACTCAAAACAGATGAATAAGTTGTCAAAATAGTTGACAATTCATTTAGTAATAAATTCATCGTTTCAGGCCTAAAGAAAACACATTGTACAATTGCAATGTAAAGGAATAACACATTGATAATTCGATAATAGTGTGTGACGAATATGAAATAAAAAATGTTATGTAAATGTTCAATAAAAAAACTAGGTTCTTCCACTAGGTTTTTTCCATTATCATAAAAAAAAAAAAAAAAAAAAGATCATGAGTTAGAACAGAGAGGCGGGGCGAGGGCGCGAGGAGGGCGGAACTGCGGTGACACTCGCTTCTGATTGGCTGCCCTGGGATTTCCACGGAGCTGGAAGTGTTTAAATATCCAATCGGGGCGCTGTATGTAGTATGTGTAGCTGAGTCCAGGAACTAACAGCCCTCTCTCGGTGAAGACAGCGTCGAGCGACACCTCGTCTCCGCTCTTACTTCACCCAACTCAAACCCTCGCTGCCATGGAGGAATCCAGTAGTTGACGTTTCCTGTTGCAACCTTCTCTTTTTAAGCTTTCTTCCCGTTCCGTCCCGTCATTGTGACCATTCGGCACCGACTCGATTGAAGTCTCGGCGATTTTTGATTCTATTTCTCTTCACTCGACGAGATTCTATCCACCACCCACCGGACATCATGAAGTACATCATCGGCATTGGCGGGTGAGTAGGACGGAATGAATGGGCACCGCCTCGCAGCTAGGCTAAGCTAACGGGCTAACGGGGCTGCTAGGCCCTGAAAGCCAGGCACACGTGGAGGATAAGCGGTCATGTCTCCGGCAGCTGTGTCGCTGTTCTTTCACCGTTTTTTTTGCTGTTCGACTCATGTTCGTGTTAATAGACTAGTTATACCAAATGTTTACCTTGTGCTACATGTAAACAATTAGCTTAAACCCGCCAGGCTAATAGATTTAGTGGAACGATAAAGCTCATGCAGTGAATTCAAGGGTTGACCCGCCCTAAATGCACCTGACATACATTTTTATATATGACGAAAATATTAATATTTTTCCATCATTTAATGACGAAAAATGTTCGTCTAAATGTTTAATGGCTGGTCCCAAGATGTTAAAAAATATATATTTAGTACATTAGTTATTGAGCTCATTAATCGACCTTTACTGAATAATCGATGATAAATAATAATAGATTAAATCAATAATCTTTGCAGCCTTAGTAAGTGTTAGTTGCTTTGTAAACAAAGTGGAAAAATGACTACGTGACTGTTGCATGTAATGGAGAGAATGAATGGAATTCGACCAGGGCTGCATCTACTACTTTGGTCTATTTAAGACGTCCATGGTTGTCCTGGAAACTATTATGATCTTTAATGGTTTGTTTTGTACACAAATCAAAATTAATTTCTTTGCCATATAGAGCAAAATTCCCATGTAAGAAGCTGGAAAAACGGAAGGAAAACAACGTTCAAAGCAATTAATCCATTATTAGTAATGGAGTACATCTCGTTGCAGCCCTAGACTTGACATAAAGACGATCTGTCACTGTAGTGTGTGTTCAGTGTTGTATATGATGGTTTGAAGTATTGGTCTTCATCAACTGCCACTCACTTCCCTTTTTCTTATTACTTTTGTTCCATTCAGAGTCACCAATGGAGGGAAAACCACCCTCACCAACAGACTGGTCAAGAACCTGCCCAACTGTTGTGTGGTCCATCAGGATGACTTCTTCAAGGTGAGACGCGCACACTTGGACACACTCAGAATTTTGCATTTAGTTTACCAAAGGGGACTGTTTTTGTGTTGCATAAGTTAGTGGGTTGGCTGTGTTTCATAGATATAGCATGAAGTGGTGTTAAAAAAAAAAAACGCTATCAGAGCCTTCCATGTCAAAGTGTATCTTTCTTGGAACGTACCTGGGTACATTGTTATCAATGTATGTTTCAGCCCCAAGATCAGATTGAAGTTGGTGAAGATGGATTTAAGCAGTACGATGGTAAGCCTGGGTTTTTAATGCTGTATGTGTGTCTGCTCCTGCTGTAACATGGTGACTAATTTGTCTGCATGTCATACAGTCTAACATGAATACTGGTCACGTGTGTGTGTCTGGAACCTTCATGTTTGTTTTCCTTTTTTCTATTCGGCCTCCTTCATCTTTCCTCTTTGATTTCCTCTACAGTCATCACTGCCCTGGACATGGACGCCATGATGAGCACGATCTACGCATGGCTGGACAATCCAGTGAAGTTTGAAAAGTCACACGGCGTTAATAACACCCTGGATACAGTTATCGTCCCCAAGTCTGAGCATAAGGAGGAGGAGACCCACATCCTTATTGTTGAGGGCTTCTTGCTTTACACCTACAAGTAAATACACACATTCTATTCCTGCTCAGTTTGTATTGGTGTGAAATAAATGGGACCGTGTAATCATCAAAATGTATTTCTCTGTTCAGGCCTTTGATCGACGTGCTGAACCAACGCTACTTTATTTCTATCCCATATGAAGAATGCAAAAAGAGGAGGTGGTAAGTGCTTCACTGTTCCTAAACAATTTAGTCTGGTATATTGTTGTATTACCGTTTGGTTAAAATTGCTGCCGTTTCTCTGTAGTGCCAGGAACTACTCTGTGCCAGACCCACCAGGCCTGTTCGACGGTCATGTCTGGCCCATGTACATTAAGCATAAAAACATCATGGAGGTATCAGATGTTGATGTTGGTAAGTTTGTGCATTCGTTTACACTCGTTTTCCTAGTGTTGTCTCTTTTATTCACACGGATGTCACATTAATAAAATGTGTTTTCTTGCTATTACAGCGCAGCTAGATGGAACCAATTCAAAAGAACAGCTGTTCAACGTCGCCTATGGTGACATCATGAATAACATCCAGACGACTCTTTAATAAAAGGTATATCGAATCGTTAAATTGTCCAATATTATTTATTTTTTTCAACTATTATTAAATTTGGACATATACTTAATTATTTCTTTGTCATTTCAGGTCGTGTGATCAGCTAAAAGGAGCATATACTCAGCCTGCAAGCACAAGACCACCTTGCCTTAAGTTTCAAACCTAGCAGCTTCATTCAGCTGACTGCTATGAGTTCCTTTTACATGTATTTTATTTGTAAATGTTTAATTAACACCATTGGGTGCTGGTATGATTTTTTTTCTATCCGCCGTATTTATTGCTTTGTTACAGCCAACACTCCTTAGCGAGCTGATGGATTTGTTCAGAGGATGGGTACATTTGGTTGCCTTTTGTCAATAAATGATCCTCCTTTTCAACCCACGTGTTCTTGTAATTACTTCATAGAGAGATGACGTCAATACCACCACTGCTGCGCTAAAGGCCTGCTAAATAAATAAACACGAAAGTGTCAACAAGGCCTTGAAGATGTATCGACACACTGATAAAAAAAATAAAAAAAAACACACTTCTACGCTGACGTGTTCACTATGGGCCCCATTCAAAACGCTGCCAAGTCAGGTGCAGTGAGAAGGCAACTTTCACTATCTCACTCCCAGTCCGCAGTTGGTGTGAGTGATAAAGCAGCATCACCCGGCTAAACCTCATGACCTCGAGTGAGAGTGTGAAGCTTGACTTATCTAGTCGGACACTTCATGTTACTTTGACATCAGTATGACTATTTTTAAGGTCATTTTTGTGTGGTTTAATATAGAGCAACGGCACTAAAATTATACAGTAATGATCCTTGTGCACTTTTCATGACGCTCATCATCTCCTTACAACTTTTAAAAAAGACCATATAGTGAAAAACAAGAACCCTTAAATGTATTTATCCATGTACATATTCTTATAGAAAGTCCAAAAATAGGCTTAACCCCAGCAGCACTTGGTCCCTGTCAACAACTAGAAGGTTGGGGGTTCAATCCTAAAGCAATGCCCACATTACTGAATGTATCCAATCAATGGGTGTGAATAAGTGAATTCCTGGTGATAAATGAGGAGGAGGATGTGTCCGGAAACCGTAACATTTATACCAAATGAACAATAGGTTTTTCCCCCACCACTCCTCACGGTTAAAGACGGAGAATGTGACAGCACGTCAAGCTCTATGAAGCTAATTGTGACTTTGAAGAATTTTCAGGGGAACTTCAGGCAGAATTCTATGAAAGTCTTAAAAAAAATTGTGTGTGTGTACACGTTTTCACTGGTTAAAATGAAATTGTGACTCATTAAATGTCTACTTGAAATGAAATTCAAAAATAATATCAGGAAAGTTTGCCATCTCTGGAAAGTGGATCCTCACCAAAAAAGTGAGGAGTATAACCCTACAAATGCAAACTGCAAACAAACAGTGACCTTTTTAAGTGGAAAAACCCCCACACAACTCTATCCATATGTGCAGTTGGTGCGAGTCTGCACTCGCTGCCACGATCCCGCATTAGACACACACATTAAAAAATGTGTGTTAGTACAACATGAACTTTCCTGTAAAGGAAAAGTACAGCTGACATTCAGAGAAGTCTGGGAGTGACTCACTGAGTCATGGGTGTGTCAGGAGTAAAATCACTTCCACACCAGTTTTATTTTCTTCACTCCAGCTCCTGCCAACGCACACATTTCATGTTACTCCACATATGCGAGGAAGTAGGTTAGAGCCACATATGGACTGGATAAAGAAAGCTTCTTTTTGACCTAAATATGGGAAATAGATTTTTTTTCTCTCTCTCCTTGTGGCTCTGCATGCAGCTTCATGCTGTTGGGAGTTTAATATAATTCACTGTTGTGGCCTTGTCTGTGTCTGTGATTCACTGACACACGTCAACGACGACGCACAGCACAGACAAAGTGGAAACGTGATCTGTGAAGCACATGCTTTAATGAAGAAATACACGGTGCGTTACTTAGACTTTGCAGCTGATGTTTAATTGATTACTTCTGAAGTGATCATGTCGTCCTCAACGTTCATGTCGTCCATTATCTTCGGACTGTTCGGTCACGGGCTTCATATATTATATGCATTAAATTTTTCATTCGTTTTGGTTTTTATTTAGATTTGATTTCTTGTTTTTTTTTTAATTAGTTGGTTTTAATTCATTTTATTTTTTGCAAATGCTTGGTTTTAGTTAAATACATACACTTCATATAAACTCAAAAGGTGTATATGTATGAAATACATTTGCAACTAAACACATTTTCGCTAAGATTTGAGTTAGTTTTGTAAATGAAAATTTCAATTTTAGTTTTCATTAACTACAATAACCCTGCTGCACTTGAGTGTAAGCTAGATGTATTGTGTTGAATTCCCAACTATCATGTCAGTATTCTGCAGTTTGGTTTTGTCATTTAGTCAGGCTTCCTTCTTCTTCAGAACCACAGGTGATGTGGACACAAGACTTTTCAACAAACAAAGAGATCTTTATTCTTTATGAGTCAAGTGTCAATTCCAAGCGCTGAACTGCAGAGGACAGATGCTTAGCCTCTGCATACACACTATGGCAGGGGTCTGCAACCTTTAGAATGAAAAGAGCCATTTTTGTCCCCTCTGCACCCAAATAAAATTAATCTGGAGCCGCAAAAAAAACCAGTTTGTTCCTTAAAATGAAGATAAAATCACATGTAAAGTCGATACCCAACCTCTAAAGTGGAGAAAAACGACTTGAAATAAAACGATTTTGTGTAGTTTATGTCTGAGGAAAACCTGCCTGGTGTAAGTACATGGATCTAAAGATGGACAGGACTTCAAATGTGAACTTCATGACTCCAGACAAACAATATCAAAACACTTTTATTCACACCTTTATCTTGACAAAAAAAGTGTGAAAAACACGAGATGTTTTGTTCTTCAAAGCTACAAGGAGCCACTGCAGAGTGGCTGAAGAGCCACGTGAGGCTCTAGAGCCGCAGGTTTGCAGACCCCTGCACTTCGGTCAACAGAAGATCGAAGAGGGCAATGCTTCGGGTTAAGCCTCTAGCTTCTGTAAACTCAATTATTGGGAATTGTGTACCTAGTTACAGTGTTTGTATGTGGACACAAACTTATAGTGCATTGTAAACACTGTGTTAATGTGTGTGTGTGAGAAAAAATAGCATTTGTATATAGCAACGGCTCTCATCAATCGTCGTTAACAGTAGCTCATGATATGCTTAGCTTCAATGTCAAAGATCATTTTGAGACTGTGTTAATTTCCTCAAAGGTTAGCAAACTCATTTTACACCAGGTGTCACTTCACAGAGTGTACGAGCTGCTCGTTCCGGACTTCAGTGTGAGAGATAAGCAGTTATATAACCTTGAGCAGGGCCTCTCATGGAAAGAAAAAACTCCCAAAAAAACAAGACTATCAGGTCTGCACTAAAGTGTAGCTGCATATGTTTCCCTGACTTCGATTCTCTCTCTGGGAAAAGGTACAGAAAAACTCAAAAATGTTGAAGCTACAAACAATCAGAGGTGCAAAGAGTTCTGTAATATTTATAAGAACCACTATTTTTGATAAAGGTTTGACTTGAGTACAAGTAAAAGTACTGGTCTAAACATCTACTCAAGTTAAAGTAAAAAAAAAGTAGCTTGTTTAAAATGTACTCTTAGTTACTTTTTTAATAAGGTTCTTTCTTGTGTCGTGCAAAAAGGACAAGGGACACAAATCTCACATGAACTGTTTTTAATTAAAGGCAAACCTTTACAAAATAAATTGCTGACGAAATAAAATATGTAAACACAGAATGTCCTCATCATTCACCTGTCCTTATGTCCCCATCGTTCACATGTCCTCATCATTCACCTGTCCTCATCATTCACCTGTCCTCATAATTCGCCTGTCCTCACCATTCACGTGTCCTTGTGTCCTCATCATTCACCTGTCCTCATAATTCGCCTGTCCTCACCATTCACCTGTCTTCATAATTCACCTGTCCTCACCATTCACCAGTCCTCATCATTCACCTGTCCTCACCATTCACCTGTCTTCATAATTCACCTGTCCTCACCATTCACCTGTCCTCATAATTCAGCTGTCCTCATAATTCACCTGTCCTCACCATTCACCTGTCCTCACCATTCACCTGTCCTCATAATTCAGCTGTCCTCATCATTCACATGTCCTCACCATTCACCTGTCCTCACCATTCACCTGTCCTCATAATTCACCTGTCCTCATCATTCACATGTCCGCACCATTCACGTGTCCTTGTGTTCCTCATCATCCACCTGTCCTCATTATTCACATGTCCTCACCATTAACCTGTCCTTATGTCCTCATCATTAACCTGTCCTCATCATTCACCTGTCCTTATGTCCTCATCATTCAACTGTCCTCATCATTCACTTGTCCTCATCGTTAACCTGTCCTCATCCTTCACCTGTCCTTATGTCCCCATCGTTCACATGTCCTCATCATTCACCTGTCCTCATCATTCACTTGTCCTCATCATTCGCCTGTCCTCATCATTCACCTGTCCTTATGTCCTCATCATTCAACTGTCCTCATCATTCACCTGTCCTTATGTCCCCATCGTTCACATGTCCTCATCATTCACTTGTCCTCATCATTCGCCTGTCCTCATCATTCACCTGTCCTTATGTCCTCACCATTCATTTGTCCATATCATTCGCCTGTCCTCATCATTCACCTGTCCTTATGTCCTCATCATTCAACTGTCCTCATCATTCACCTGTCATTATGTCCCCATCGTTCACATGTCCTCATCATTAACCTGTCCTCATCATTCACCTGTCCTTTCTGATGTATGAATTAATTTTTTTATTATTCCGGCCAACATTTTTACTCAGTATCTTATGTGATTTAAAACGTAGCTAAATGTGGTAATTCCGAAAAAAAAAAACATATTCAAGTAAAAAAAAAAAAAATGTCCATCGCTGTAAGCTTTCTTTCAGAATTTGCGGTTCTTGCAGAAACTACGTTCGTGTGAACCCCTTGTCCTCACATACAATACTTCATGGATGAATAGCACGGTGGTGGTGGTGAAGGACATGGTCCTCTGACACCCCTAACAGCCTCTGGACTCCAACGAACCCTGCATTTTCCTAAACCACGCTGGCGAACCATGCTGGGGTTAGAGAGGCTGCAGTACTGGCTCTTACTGGACCTTGTTTATGTGTGTGAGCACGTGTGCGTCTGCCTGCATTTCTGTCTGCATGGGTGTACGTGTGTTTGTGCTCACACCTCTCCACAGTGCGTCCAGAAGGCAGAGGAAGCAACAGTCTGCTGCGGTCGACTTAAATAGAGCATATAAACAACACTATAAATCCTGCCGTCAGACCTCTGAGTTCCTCACACAGTCGCTGGCCGGATTACAACATCTGCACCTCACGCAGGTCAGACGGGACACGTCCAGGCAACCACTAACCACCCTGGCAGCAGAGGTGATTCTGTGGCTGCCAAACTCAAAACTATTTCTTTGTCTCACTCACAACTTTGCAACGTGCCCTTTTAAAAATATTCCCTACAGCTTTCCTCTCTTACCCAACGCAAAAAAAACACCCAATTTAATCGAGTCATCCTCTCCCTCTGCCACACACTCTGCTCTTCAAAGCCTCCTTCTTGTTGTTTCTATATTTACTACGTTTACCACAGTCAAAGAGGAGCCTGTGACACCAGACATTTGTTCCATAAAACCCTCCTCTGCTCTGACAATTGGATGTTGTCGTAACAAGTTGATTTGATAATGTGACCTTACAAAAAATCCAGAGTGGACGCCGGAGCTGCAGGAGGAGGTTTTGACGCTGCACCTGTGGTGGTGGCTGATGTCAAAACAGCTCGGAAAAAAAATGTGGCTCGCACGCTCTGTCTGTGTTTACTCTGAGTGCAAGTCCCTTAATAAAAACCTTGTGCCACAGTGCAGACACAACACGGCGCTCCGTGACCCGTGACATAACATCACTATCGTTCAAACAGTAGCACAACAACAACATACGGTATCAGTGTTTTTGTCACATCAACCTTTTTATGTGAACTTTCCCCCTGAATATTTATCTCTTGTTAGATCTTGTGTTAACTCACTAAAATCATTACTGTGTGTAATATTTTTCGCTATGTCACAAAGCGTAATCGGAAATGATTGCAAAACCATAAAGTCCATAGGCTAACCTGGAAAATGAAGCCACTTTAACTGATTAATGTGCTCTCTGGTTGTTCATAATAGTGATAATATAATAATAATAATAATGATCATGATGACTGAATGAGTGATTAAAGTAGTCAGAAAGATGCTTTATTTAAAGGTAAATAAGTATATCATTCTCATTCATTGGACGAAAACTCATAAATAAATAAAATAATAACACTGAAGTATATCAGCAGGTAACAATTTACGGTACAGTAACAACTTCATAATATATTTTCAATATTGAAGTAATATTATGGCAATACAATCCTATTTTATAGCAATTTCGAGCTTGATAATAATATCAATGGTAATAGTGTGGTAATAAGGACATAATATTACAGTAATATCGGCTACTATGAGTGTAATAACTCCAAATGAAATCTCTTCTTGAATCAAATCATGAATCGAAATCGTAATTTAAAGTTAATATGTATTGTCCTTTATGTACCACACACACATTTGCCTTTTGCTATTACTTATAAATTATTGTATTACTATCATATAACTTCCCTATTACAAAAAGATGACCACACTATTATTATATAGTAACTGTACTGTGAAGTAAAGTGTTACCAAACTGTCAAATATTGAGGATGTTTTGGGGCGGGTTGTTCGTCCAAAAAAGCAAAGAATTGACGTTGATAACATGTGAAATTGTGAAATTTTTGCTCAAGGTAGAAATGATAGGATTTTAGTGTCAAAAAGGAGACGTGTGTTGACAACGTTGGAGGTCATCACTCTCCGGCTGCACTATAGTTTTATCCAGTTACTTCTACGGATTGCACAAGTTTAAAATAAATCCATAATAGAGTTTTGCAGAAGAAAAAAAAATGTGGTGGTCGTGTAGTAAACTGTTGTGCTGTTGAGGCAAAGAAACATAATTACTAATGTCTCTCCCAGGCCCACTTATCCAGACTTGCGTATAAAGAGTTATATAAGACGTGCTCGAGAAGGGAAAGTCACTGTCACTTTGGTCGAAAAACACCACAGGGAGATATGTTTTCCAGAACATCCGTTCCACCTCTTCACATGTGTGCATGAGACACTACCAGAGCAACCAAATGGTACAACCTGAGGGAAATAATAACATGATGCAACCGTGCTAAGTGTGGGCCCCGAGGGACCATATCCTGTTATGGTGGCTCTGGGAGAGGCCTGGTACAGACCAGTCTGATGCTGACCACAGCCACCCACTCCTCACCAGCCTGAATCACTGTTTACTTAGACAGGAAGGCCGCCCGCTATACAACATCATCATCATCTGCTGCTGCTCCAAGTCTGTGACTCGCTTGTGGCTTTGGGGCGAAAGGAGGGGGGGGTTTGTGTGTTCCGCGACGGCCAAGTTTCTAAAAGTAGAGACAAGTCAAAAACCGAGCGCTTTGGAGGAGCACGGCCCAGCCCTCGGAAACCGCTGCTCCTCAGCGCCGTCTACCTCTGAAGCCTCACACAAACCTCCCCTTCTCTCCATCTGGAACAACAACAAAAGATCCCTCTTCAATCAAAGCTTTAAACGCGATTCTGGTGGTGAAATATTACAATGGCACAGTGTGAATACTCAGGAAAAAAGCACTTCAAGCTTCAAGTCGCCTGTGACATAAGGTCAAGAAGAAAAATAGTAAAGGTTAAATAATAAAAAATAATTCTTTTAATAAATCCTTAATAGATGAATGGATAGAAATTAGGGATGGGACATAACTCTTATTTATACAAACTTCACATGTTATGTCGTTGTCGTTATGAAGTCAAGTTTGTTAAAGGTGACATAGAGTGGTCCTGTTGCACATATATGTTAGTTATGGAGGTCTACTTACATACATTAACTTGTTTTTATGGTCAAAAACCTCCTAGTTGCTGTAAATGAGCCGATAGAAATCCTCTTTTCTGACGGTGTATTTCTGCTGCGAGATTTCAGAGTGAACTTTCACCCCCAGAAGACAGAGTCTTGTGATTGGCCAGTACTATTCAGCACACTCACTCTCAGAAGCGCAGCGCCCCCCTCTGGAACGGTGGATGCACTGCTACTCATTATCAAAACATTGTTTTAACAGTGTTTAAAAATAGCTTCTTCACGACTCCCCGCCGCAGTCCCTTTGACGACCTTTGACCCGGAGTCAGACCCAGAGTCAGAAGACACTGTTGCTCGTGAAACACCTCCACAACGGACGTTATTCTTATTCTGCGGTTCAATGTACGCAACCGGATGTGCCCGGACTAGTGCCCGGAGCAGGACGATCTGTTGTTCAGGAGAACCGCCGCTTACGTAACTATTACGGGATTTTCAGTGATCTCGTTGAGCCCCGAGATTACAATAAAACACAACGTTCTCAGCAATGGCTGAACTGTTTGTTTCGAACCGTCAGGGCTTCATAAACAAGGTAATGACGCAGATACACACTAAAAAAACAGCGTTATTAGGAACTTCCGGTCTAGTTCCGCTTTAAGTTTCGTCACTCATGTCTACACTCTTAGAAATAAAAGTGCTAAGTAGAACCATATAAGGTTCTTTGGCTTGTCCTCATAGGATAATAGGACCTCATAGGACCTCTTTTTGGCTCCAGGTAGAACCTTTATAAAAAAAAAAGGTTCTACCTGGAACCCTTTTGGAGGGTTCCACCAAAAACCCTTGAAAGACCCTTTCTTCGGAAAATACTTTTTTAGCAAATGGTTCCAGGTAGAACCTCAGCCCTTGTAGAAGAACCCTTTTGGAACCCATATTTCTGAGAGCATAGTGATATTGTACACTTCCTGTTTTATTTTGTATTCATCTTTGCCTCTTGTTTCAGACCCTGACTTCCTCCCTTTGTGTGATTTCCCGCCTTTGAGATGGTCTGCCCCACCCCTGATTGGTTTCACCTGTTTTCACTTCCCTCATATATAGTATTAATAGTCCTCATCTTCCCTTGTCTTGTTGCCAGTTCGTCTTGTTTGGACCATGTGTTAATGTTGAGAAGAAGTAGCCAGAACTCCATGTTCCCAAGTTTGGTATGTTGATTTTTTGTGTTTTTGTTTGTTGATCATTTTGACTACTAAACTTAAAGGGAACATATTATGCAAAATCAACTTTTTAATCATTTTAATACTTATATTCAGGACTCTGGAGGCCCTATGAGTAGGCAAAGTGTAAAAAAAAGATGACTCAGTCATGTTTTTGTGGTCCACCTCAGTCTAAGTACAGGAGATAAAACACACAATGTTGACTTCCACACTCATTGTTACGTCACAGTGACACATTCCTGGAATAGTCGACTCGCGGAGCTCCACTTTGTCCCTAAAAAAACACGAGAGTACAGGTGTATAGTATCCGGAAGAGCGGAAGTCCACTAAGTGTTCTATTCTTGGCTGCACAGTGCAGCACAGAGTTCTACACAAACTTCCAGCCTCAGAGGATTTACGTTTCCAGTGGATACATATTATATATGACAACAATGTGCTGGCTAGAGTCGGCAAATGATGGCTTTTCCAAATGCTAACTGCTGTTAGCTGCCGGAGCCTCAGTGACGCTGACGTAGTTTCCTGTGTCTCATTTGCATATTTAAAGAGACAGGCACTCAAAACTGAGCGTTCTGAACAGGGCTGTTTTGGCAGAGTGATTGAACTGCTGTGGTGCTTCATCCTTAAGGTGTTTTGACAAAAGCATGTCACAGACATGTTCATTAGGACACCAGGGAACTAGGTTAACTTGGAGAAATAGGGTAAATTATGTCTGCAGTCTTTTAAAGTACTCTTTATTGTTTTTGAGTCGTGCATTTGAGTCCACCAGTGTCGTGTCTAAAGTCGTAACAACAGATCGGTATATCTACCGATACCAATATTATTCCAATGCATTCAATTGACCATTTATGAAGCTGTTAACGGCACATTTGTGCTGAGTCATTTCAAAGACATAATTCTCCAACTTCTATGTAACAAATACTGTTCTCCCAAAAATCTGAAATAAACAGCCAAAACATGACTCGGCTAAAATGCTTTTGCTGATTTTTTTCTTTTTTCTTTTTCGGACTGATAATACCAACACTGACCAACACTGATTCCCTGACTGAAAGGTTAGGAAAAAGCTACTTAACATTATGGTTTATTTACAACATGGTAATATTATGGTGATAGGGAGGAAATGTTATAGCATTGGTCACTGTAACTGATGGCCGCCAGCATTAACATCTGGATTTTACAGCCTGGTTATAACAATGATAACAGTGTGGTAATAATGAGATAATATTACAGTCATTTCATATTTTTTCACAGTAATATTCAGGTCATTGCTGGGTAATTATACATTTATTATATCCCACACATGTAACTATCTAGTGATTATTATATAAATAACATTATAATATTACCTCCCTTTTACAAAATCATCACTTTATTATTACTATAGTACTGTTATATAAAGTGTAAAGTATAAAGTTTAAAACCTTTTTTTAGGTTTTCATTCACAAATCTAAAAAATGTAAATAATAATAATAACATAAATGATACAGTGATTTTGTGCTCAATTCCTCTGTCCCTGTAGCTATAAACACTCTCATTCTGTGAGGACATTCTGTGTTTTTGGCGCCAGCTCCTTCTTCTTCTTTTTCTTCTTCAGCACACAGCATTTAAACGACTCTGTGCTTTTTATAAAGTGTAGCTTTTATTGTGCCTCTATGTACGTGTGTGTGGGTTCTTTTAAAACTCTGCCCAGGGCACTGAATGTGGAATGTTTTTATTTTGAATGTATTCTTCTGCACATGCAGAACCCACACACACACACACTTGTATATATATAGATTTACGATTCATAATAGACTGATATTCCCAGTTTTATTATGAGCCACTGTGTCATATGTCCTTACATTGAGTCATTCAGTCATTGTCTTCAGCTTTATCCTCCACATGAGGGTCAATCATCCCAGGTCACACCCTGGACAGGTCACCAGTCCATCACAGGTCCATCGTGATATCGCAATAATAATATTTGTGACAATATTTCACATAATTGTGTTTATTTTCACAAAAAAGTGTGTTTATAATGCAAAAGTAATCTATAAATGAAAAACAAACAAACACACAAAAACGACTTAATTATTACTAAACGCTTGAAGTTGATTCGGGGACCGAGGGCCAAGGGCTGCATGTTTAAAAGACCTCTGACTTACACGTATACTCTTTAACTGAAATTTGTGTTGAGCTATTGAATAAGCCTTCATTTCCCATTTGGGATGGATGAAGCAATAAAGCAAGTAAGTAGGTAAATAAGTAAGAAAGTAAGTAAGTAAATTAAAAAAAATAAAGTATGTAACTAAGTAGGAAATAAGTAAATAAGTAAGTCGGTAAATAAGTAGGACAGTGAGTGAGTAAGTAAGAAAGAAAGTCAGTAAGTGAGTGAGTAAGTACGTATGTAAGAAAGTCAGTGAGAAAGAAAGTAAGTAACTAAGAAAGCAAGTAAGTAAGTAAAAAAGTAAGTAGGTAAATAAGTAAGTAGTTAAATAAGTAAGAAAGTAAGTAAATAATTAAGTAGGTAAATTAAAAAAGTGAGTGAGTAAGCAAATAAGTAAGTAAGAAAGAAAGAAATGAAGTAAGTAGGTAAGTAAGTAAGACAGCAAGTAAGTAAGTAGGTAAATAAGTAAATAGTTAAATAGCTAAGAAAGTAAGTAAGTAAATAAGTAAGTCTGTAAATAAGTATGAAAGTAAGTTGGTAAATAAGTTAATAAGTAAGAAAGTAAGAAAGTAAGAAAGTAAAAAATTAAAAAAGTAAGTAAGTGAGCGAGTTAAGTACAGTAGGGTAAAGTATGTATGTATCCACCTATCTATCTATATCAATGACACGTGCTGATCTCCACAGTGCACTGACCCACTTTCTGAAAGAAATGAATGACAGAAATTGCAAAGTACGTTCATAAATATAGAGCCACTGTTTTTAGACGCACAGAACAAAACACAGAGTCAAGAATGTAAAAAAAAAAAAAAACCTATATCGAAAATGTGGTTTTCACTCACCATCAACACTCTATATACAGTACACTTTTCATTAGTGTGAGTTTGCCCCCTCGTCTCTGAATGTGGACTGCAGTTTTGTGCAGCGAGCATTGGCTCTGAGTGACCGGGGGGCAGACGGAGGCAGACGGAGGCAGACTTGTCGGTTTTGACTGACTTTGTCGCTGCAGAAGTGAGGACAAAATTAGAGCTTTATGTGAAAAAGGAGGGAGTGGGCAAAACACACGGCTGTGTTGGGATATACGGAGGAATGTAGCCCTAATTTTATGTCAACAAGGGTCCATTTGTGTAACTGCTATGGGACAAAGGTATTAAAATAAAATTAACCCTACTCAACCATTTGGTCGACCACACTTTAAGTCACTACATGTCATTGAAAAATGCATCAAGCTGAACTCACTAACACTAAAGTAATGTCACTTGTACTGAATGTTGTACTTTATGAATTATGGAAACCAGGTTTGTTATGAACAGACATCTCAACTGTTCGGTAGAGGCCTGTATCTGAAATACTGTAGGGTCTAATTTAAAAAAAATATATATATATGTATATATATATATACATATATATATATACATACATATATATTGATTGTCGTTATTGTTATTCATAAGGAAATAAAATAAAATAACAATATAATACAAAATGCAAAGAAATAATTATATCTGTGTTGACATTTTAAAGGGACAATTTGTAGTATTTATGGGTTTATATAACCCAAAATCCGCTTTTTTATACATATTATGTGCTCCTGCATTGTCTAGTCGCTGTATAATAGTTTTTGTTTCATTTTCGTAGTGATACACAAATATTACACAAACTTGTAATTTGGGGCTGAACTCAGTAGGTTCCTGTGTGACTGTAGTTGCGCTTCAGTAACACCAGGTGGCGCAGAAATGAATAAAAACCTGCGGGGAAAATGTTGAATTTCCACTGAAGAGACGAACGCATCATGGACAGGAACAGACCTCTGCTGACACCTAGTGGACACAGAGGATTAGAACAGCATGCATGTATAGTGCATGTATATTCATTCAAAAGCCTCTATAGGATTAACATGAAGTATTAATCGATTACTTTGGATTACTTTTGAATAATAAAGCAAGTTTGTAACAAGTCTGGTTTTTCAGCTTCTTACATTTGACTATTTTCTGATTTCTTTCTTTCTCATATAACAGAAATGTCGTTAGTGTGAAACAAAACGTAAGAAAGTCATAATTTTATCAAACATCAACATGATCAACATTTTCCGACGTTTTATAGAGCAAATAAATCAATTAATTGAGAAAATACTTATCACAAAAACATGTCTGTGTGGGAAATATTCAAGTCTATAATTGTGTATCTTTAGATATAACGAGACGTGCATACAAGACTTATGTATATTGTATATTATACATTAACAGGCCACTTTATTAGGTACTCAGGACACCTACTAAAGTACATGGAAACCACAGCATATTCAAAGTCTCTTAATACACTATTTTAACCCTCTTTCAGTTTGTTCACGTGTCTAACTGTCGGCCGATTATATGTTTTTATATTTACAGTTTGTTACATGTTCAAATCTAAATGGAAAAAAGATATTTTACTACAAACTCGTTTGTATTGATTTTATTATTCATATAGTACACAATAGTACAAACGGCGGCTCTCCAGGTGAAAGTAGTGCATAGAAGCCTCTTTTAAATATGTATTGTTATTATCATTATCGGATGCAGAGCTATAGTGGGGGGTAAAGTTTGACACATCATTATTATGAATTATTCAATTATTCAGTCAGTCAAATCTAGCACAGATCAACATTCAACACAAACAGCAATAACATATGTAAACATTCAAAAACAGAAAAAGAGGAACGATAGTTAACGCTCTGCCTGTCCTCCGGGTCATGTGATGCGTCTTTGACTCGTTTGTTCTGCTCTCAGGGAAAGTGCTCGTGTTTCAGAGTTTGATCGTGTAAATACCAGCATTTGACGATTTAGTCCTCGTGTCTTTGGCTTGTGGCGATTTTGTCAATGTCAGGAATAAAAGGACCGAACATTTCAGCTCCTTCATTGAGAACATTCGTCATACACCGACTGAACCATTTCTCCAAAGCAAACACACCCTGTTTACGTTTCCTTCCTCGGAGACAGTTTCACACCACTTTGCACTTTGCTGTAACGACGAAAGAGCGCCATCATAAAAGTGAACAAACACGAGGTGTCGGGCTACTCTGCAACAACTCATATCCTCAAAGTCAAGCAAACAATACACTCTACAAGCTCCAGTCCTATTTTAAAAGCTTCATATAGATTCTTATGCCATGTTTCTGTCATTTCTTACTTAAATATTACTTGAATATATACATATTTAACGATATATATATATATATATATTTCAGTGGGCAACGGGGTTAAACCTGGTCAACGACAATTACCTTGTACCAAACATGAATCCTTCCTGAAATATAAAGCAATAAAATCATGTTTACTTGCAATTGTAATTGTTCTGAGGAAACTAAAAACTGATAACTCAAATTCTGGGATAGGCAACATGTTGCCCAGCTGTTCTGTATACTGTTTATTTACTGAATGTTGTCGGAGCTAAAACCTCATTTTAGTTTATGTCACTTCCAGCGTTAAGCACATAAACAGTGTTGATAAATTCATCATTCACTGGCACATAAAAAGTTATAGACAAAGACGGTGTTGACCAGAACTTGACACCATTACCATTATTTTATATATCTTTGTTTTGAGTATCATATCATTATTATTATTTTTCATCAGTTTGTCATGAATCATTTTCTTGAATAATCTGCATAAACTTCAACATCTCAGCCTCGTAGCTGTGTTTTCATTCAGGCGCTACACTACGTCTGCATTAAGATGGATAATAATGATAAAAGAAAAAGAGGAGTTTAATGGCTGACCGTATGGCAGTGAAAACATCTTCAAATGATTTGTTTTGGCCACTAGATTTTATAGTATATGACATTTACCATCAAAGCCCCAGGAAATCTTAGCCCATCTCTGCTCCGATCTGAGACTCAACAGTGAAACGTCAAACAAATGCAAGATATGCAAAAGAAAAAAGAAAGAAAAAATGTCTACAAAAACAAAAACAACCCCACTCTTTGGAAAATGTCTGTTGATATGTAATAAATAAGGCAAAACATGTTACAGCAGCTGTGTGGTTGATAATACTGCTTGGGGATCCTATGTCCTTTTAGCGGGTTTGGCGATAAGCTGCCTCTCTCTCTCCAGCTCCTTCTCACGCTGCTGCTCCTTCTCCAGCGCCTCCTTCTGCTTCTGTTGCTGCAGTTTCAACGCTTTTTTCTGAGAGAAACCAACATTTAATCAGCTTTTTGTCCCCAAATACAGCACCACACGTGTTAAGTCCTAAGTTAGGTACCTTTAGTTTAGTTGTCTTTTCGTGAATCATGATCATCTCTTTCCGGATGCTCACCAGTTTATTGTGGTAAACTTTTGCCTCAGTAAACTAAAAACACAACACACTTGATTTGAAATCAGTCATCAACTCAAAACAAAACATGAAACTATAGCTGCAGTTCACACATACCAGTGAATTCAGGTCCAGTAAACCATTACAGTCTCTGATCTTTGTGACTTCCTGGTCGAGCGTGTCTAACAATATCAACTGATTTTGTCTGGTTGGGTCAAGAAAATGTGAGATTATTTGTGATGTAAGGTTAAGTACACAAAAGTCATAAAACTAAAAAAGATCGATTGTTAATTTAGTTAGTAATAATAACTCATGGCGCACCACATAAACAAATACTCACGTGAGCTCTTGAAGTACACCTTTAGAGTTCTGTAGGTCTGGTAGGTAGTGAGAGAGTAATCCCTCTGTGAGTTTATCCACTGCTTCCTTATCCACATACACATCGTCTACAGGGGCTGAACTCTCCTGATGTGAGGAGTCCTGCTGTGCCAACTGGAAATCTGTCAAATACAAAAAAAAATAAATGTACAAAATAAAAAATAAATAAATAAGACAATTTACAGTCAATAAGCAACTAACCCATCAAGTTAATGCGAAGAAAAGACTGAAGACTTAGTGATTGATTTTTAAAAAGAACATCATCACCAGTGGCCGACACTGTGGTAATTAAAGTAGTAGAATTGGAAGTATTTAGGTGTGGCTTGCATGGTAATTATGTCCAAATGTAATTAGAGAAACTCCACCCATGTTTGTACTGTTTGAGGAACTAAATTAATGTCAATTCTGATTTTTTTTTTATGTCCGTGACAGAGTATGGAAGTAGTAATCGTACGATGTTAATTGTTTGGGGAGGGAATATATGGCCAGACTTCAGTCAGTAAATAGTGTACTGTATATTTAAATGATCTGAATAAGATGTTTTAGAAAACCATGAAAGACCCTCACAGATCAAAGATCAGTCCTTTGAAATTCCCCTATGGTGGGATCAATAAACCATCATGCCTGTCATGCAAAACAAAATGTTGTCTTTTGAGAGCTTTCAGTGTACTATCTTTCATGTGTTTGAAGTTTGTTTTGGTGTATGTATAACTGTGTACATGTATAAAATAAATGTAATTACAGATAGCTCAACTTGACCTCATTATAACCCTTAAAAACACTAGACTAGTCTTATCTCTGAGGACTAGTGAAAAACCTGCTCACAACAGTGTTGACAACACTCTTGGTCCTCACAACTCCACAAAGACAACAACTACACACATACCTTCACTCTGAGACGAGGGTCCCTGGTCTTCCAGTCCGTCTGCCTCCATAAGCAGCGACAGTGTTGTCTCAGACCGCTGTTAAAACCTGAAAAACAGGCAACGGATCGAACAGATAACGATGATTCCGCGGTTTTATCAGAAACATCGAGCTTCTTATTATGCTAAGGAAGTGAATAGCTTAGCGGCTAAGTGTTAGCCGCTCCATACATTATGTACACGTTACATGCTCTGACCTGTTTAAGTGTGTGTTCACTTGCGGCAGCGGTTGTGAGGAGAAGGAGGGGGGTCACATTTGATGAAGTACACATAGATAGAGAAAACACAGCTAAGCTTGAATTGTTTTGTTTTGGCCTCCAAGCAAACGTCAGTCATGTGACATCCGCGTTGTCATGTGACTGTGGGCGAAACCAAACTTGCTGGTGCAACTGTCGAGTGCGGAGGAGGAGGAGGAGGTGGTGTTTGGTGTTTGGCATTTTGGTGTTTGACTCACTTGGTTTTTCCACTTAATACGAACGTTTTTCGTCTTAACTTCATACAAACAGGACGGCACGTGTAAGGTAAGAGTCCGCCCGGCTTTTCTGAACAGACTACATCACTTATTTGGATCGTTTTTTAGCCGTAAAGTGACACGAGAAGACACAGCTAACCGTTCGCGGCTAGCTTATGACTCAAAGCCGAATCTGTTTTGTTTTGTGTTTGTTTTTTAAAGGGACTAAAGTTTATGTCAGTTCACGTGAGTGATTTAATCACATTCATCACATTCATTGTCACAATTCCGGGACAGTCATGGGTGAGATTATTGAGCTGTACCAACGTGAGAAAGATGCTCTGGTTGCTGCCACTTTCTTTTTCGTTTTATAAATATGTACTATATATATATATTTTAACGTGCTCTTCTTCTTTTGTGTTTTAAATCCGTTTTGTTCGCTATTCAAAAACAATAGAGCTAAACTATTTGTTAGTGGCCGAAAATATTTCAGTTAATCGACTGATTATCACTTATTTATTGATTTAATTTACACATTTTACACACATATAAATGAAGTGAAGTCATTTTACTTCACCCACGACCGTTTTTGTTTTTGCATACCTGTGTCATGTCATGCATTTAATATTTGGTTCATACTTTATTTAAAAGTTTAGTTCAAAGTTTAGTTCAGTAAATGTTTTATTCTTCCAAATATCAGCATAAGCAACAAACATTGTTTAATTATTTGATAATAAATACTAAATTAATCTTCAGCTACTTTGATAATCCAATCATCGGTTTGAGTGTTGTTTTTTAATACTTAACACAACTGTCTGATTTTCCCGTTTCTTAAATTTGAATATTTGCTGGTTTCTTTGCTTTATATTTCAAAGAGATCAACACAAAAAACGTCATTCAACATTATTTTACTTTTTCTGACATTTTTTTTATTATTATTTTTTATAATTTACAGATCACACAACCCTACATGGATCACACCTACATTAAGCACCTACAACTTTAAGGTATACCACATGTTAATAAACGAGCAACAACACAAGACACCCATTTTGTACATTTAGACCAGGTTTTTGTGTCTTTTCCCTGTCCAAATATTAACCATATTAACTTTAATGCATTTGCCGAAAATGAAATAATCCAGCCCCTTAGATGGTCTACTGCACCCTGCAGCCCATCCTGAGAACACGAATGGATGTATTTACTAATCAGTGTTCTGTCTCTGGCCAAATTTCCTGAGTTTTACAAACTTCCCAAAATGCATGGTTTAATGAATGTATAGTTCCACATTTAAAACCGTTCCCTTATATGCTTTTTTTTCTTTTGTTGTTTTTCTAGGTACAAAGATGGTAAACAAGTTTGAAACCGGTCACAAAAATGTGAATGATTACCTCAGACGACAGTAACCTAGAGAGAGAGAGAGAGAGAGAGAGTCTGGTTTTATCTCACCCTCGTGATCTTTAAAGATCTTTAAAGATGTCAGGTGGGAATCTCTTAAGCAAAGTGCGGTCAGCCTTCAGGAGGCAGCCGAGCGACTGGGACCTGAGCGACTCGGCACCTTTTGACTTCTCCGATGAGCTGGTGGACGATGAGACGCCCAAATTCAACAAGCTGAAAGTGGTGGTCTCTGGAGAGATGTCCGACTACTCTTCAGGGGCAGCGTCCAACGGGGTGACGGTGAACACGCTGGTCGTGGCGGACGATGACGACGACTCCCTGCTCGACTCCTCCTCGAGCTCGGGCAGCCCGAGGACAAACATGGACCCCTGTGACAACTGCACGAAGAAGAGGGAGCTGATCAAGCACAAGAAGGTGATGAGGAGGCTTATCATTGCAGCTGTGCTGTATTTACTCTTCATGACCGGTGAAATTATCGGTAAGTAGATGCAGAGAAGACTGGAACCACACAGCACATTTAATCACAGGTACATGATTACATTTACAGCCAACACGAAAGGCTCCTGATTTGGTTTGTGTCATTTGTCTAAATAGTTTCAATAATTATGATTATTTGTTCAGAAATATATAAAAGTAGCTTTGGAGTGTTGATAATAATTGTTATAAAGACGTGGATAATTCTACATCGATGCAGTGACATCACACTACTGATTATATTAAGCCATTTACTGGCATGATACAGACTGACGATACAATATATTGTTACATATTTGGACACAAGTTAGTTTATTGCAATTTTTCCCCCTCAAAATATTGTATTTTAACAAGAAAATGATCCAAGTAAAAAAAAGTCATTGGCTAAATATACTGTCTCCTTTGTCTAGTGAAAGGAGAAGAAAGTCAAATGGCTAAAGGATAGCAGCTATTGGACACGCAACAAAACATAACACAAAAAACAAAATAACACAAAATCACTGAACATTTCCACATTGATACAGTGTTTCAGAGAACTGATAGTGGTGATATCACACCATGAAATGTGCAGATCTTGTAAAGGAATGTCTACTATTTCTATGCAAGTTCTTCGTCCGACTGCTTACAGTGTATCGACTGGTGAAAGCAGCCTTGTGCGTTGATAAAGAAAACTGAGGATGCAATGCATTGCCATTCTTCACTGAATCAAATGGAATTGCGGGATTATGAGAATGGAGAAGATGTGAATCGCTCTTCTCTTTTGTGTTGTGTCGTCATGTGACGTCAGAAGCCTTAATGCACCCGACTCTTCAAGAGTCTGTTGTTTCCTTGGAGGAAACACAGTTTAGTTTTTTCATAATAAACAGGGGACCATTCTTTCCTCTAGAATCAGTGGCTTCGAATGGAAAAGTGCTGACTGGAAATTAGCTTCTTTTTCCTGATAGTGCATGACAGGTCAAGCTATTGTTTAATGGAGCCACACCCTCATCTAAGTGCAAATACATTGTTAGTTAAATAAATATTTAATTGGAAAAATTGCCAAACTATCACATGGTCAAAATACAGAGATGAACAACCATTCACACGGAAAGAACCAACACACTCACGGTGGGGGCCATGCAAACTCCCACACTGGAAGGTTGAACCTGGATTTAAGTAGTTATGGTTAAATTATTAAACCTGAAACAATTAATCGATTAAGCTGTTTGACGCTTTTTTCATTATTAAAACAAGATTTCTGATTGTTTTGGCTTGTTAAATGTGAATATTTTCTTTGTTTCTTTGCTCCACATAACAATTTTATTTTTATGTTGTGTTTCTATGAAGAGCCAAGACGGTTTTCCACATTGTGGGCAAAGTGTAACCTGACCTAATCTAACCTTACCTAAACTTGGGTTTTGTGCTTTCAAAATCTTTGCATGACTAAATATTTTTGATCCATTCTGTCATTTAACAAGTGAAAAGTGACATTCTCTTTTTGTTTCCCATTTCCAGGTGGTTACGTGTCAAACAGCCTCGCCATTATGACTGATGCTGTCCACATGCTTGCAGACGTGATAGGCATTTTGTTTACTTTGCTGGCCCTGTGGCTCTCCACCAAGCCCCCCACCAAGAGATTCACCTTCGGACTGCATCGCCTCGGTACGCTCTTCCTCTTTTCACTTTCTCTGTGTCTCCACTCTGCTCTGTTTAGTGTGAGACAAGCGGAGGTTTGTCTGTGCTCAGCAGTGTTTCGTCCAGCTCGGATTACAGATGCAAAACTTTGAAGTTGGCTGAAAAGTAAAGACGCAGATGAAACGACTTTTAGCCGTTTAGCCCAGTGCATGATGGATATGAAATGTCATCGTGGAAAAACATGATCACAGCAGGTGGATTCTGTGATGTCCCCTTTGAGAGGTTGACTGTAACTCGGTCCCCTGAAAATCAAACAAGTTCTGTGTAAACAATCGAACATAACAGGTTGGCAGCTAACATGGAAACTGTAAAACAAGGGCTTTGTAAATCAATAAATGTGTGCAGCTGGGCCAACAGACTTTGACGCATAAAAGCACCTTTGTGTGAGTTTGTAATTTCACTAAGTAAGGGTAACAAGAACAAAATACTTCTAGTCCATTTCAGAGTAAAGGCATCCTCACAATAATAAAGAGAGAGATAATGTTGGTTTATAAATGTCTTTTTAAGCTGAAACGTCTGTTGTAGTCAAAGTTTTAAAAGTTTAAATGTAGAGGGTTATTTCAAGAATCTGATCTCATCAAGAGCTGAAAGCTTATTTCTAATCAAAAACAGGAACAGTTAAGTGCAAAATAGACCTCACTTCAAACCTCTGATGATGTTACATACATAAATATAACATAAACTGCATATAATTGGTCCTTACCGGCTACATGACCTGTAATGTGTGTTTGGTAAGAGCTCACAAGCTTACAGTAACTGTTACTGCTCAGCGTTGTGTTTTATTCAGCTGATTGTCTTTTCCTTTTGTCAGAGGTGGTGTCTGCAGTCCTCAGTGTGGTGCTCATCTACATCCTGACGGCCATACTTCTCTACGAGGCAGTTCAGAGGACTGTAACCCAGGACTTCGACATAGATGGAGACGTCATGCTCATCACTGCAGCTGTTGGCGTGGCGGTCAACCTGATGTAAGTGAAATGCTCATGAAACAGTGGTGTAGAGAACATTTTAGTCATGCTTCTACCAGTGGAGTGGAGTGGTTTGGTTCGGTACAGTGCGGTATATGTGGATTTTTTTTATGTTTCCATTAGCAATTGTACCAAATTAACCATTCCATATTTTGGCACCCCTCACTTGGGGTACCAGATTAATATGGCACGATACAGTCAGGGTGGAGTTAGATCAGCTATACCCACAACAGACAGCTGACAGGAAAACGTCACTCCATTGTGATCGGACAAAACAGCAACAAACTGAGCAGGGAAAAAAGAGCTGCGAGCCTGACCCAGGGCTAAACCATTCCAAACCACACCATACTGAAGCAAATCGAAAACGTATTATGATGGGAACACAGCATATGTGGCTTTAGGTGATGCCAGCAGAGTGCAGCAAGTGCTGGAAATGCTGAAGGATAGAGAACCTAAACAGCTTTGAATTGGAGTAGAATTTGTGTATAAACTCAGTGTGTTCACAGTGTGTTTGACTAACACTTCTGGTTCTCTGAGTATTTATTGATGTACTTCAAGTTACTTCTCTTTTTGGCTACAACAGAACAATCGAAACATGAACAGAGGTTGCAGGCCATAAATTATAGTTGAAATACACAATGGCTGTACCACTGTTATCAGTGAAGCCTCTATTTCAATTTAATGTCTCCTCATATAATGGTCTGTTTATGACTTCATACAACAGATGTCTTACATAACGTCTACCGGTTAATCAGTGACTAAAATTGCATCCAAGCCCACCATGGTTGAAAGTCTCATTACTATCGTCCGAGAGTAAAAGTAAAAAAAAAAGTACGGTGAGGAAGGATGTAATGGATTTGAAATGTTTTCAGTTCAATTATATTTGCCCTCCTGCTCAGCTGTACTTTACACATGAAGAAAACAGGTTCAAAGCAAGCACACGTGGATGTGGAAAAGCAAACATATGCAAAGACTAAGAAAAGGCCGGTGCTTTAATCTTTTTGGTGCACTACATTCATCCATCCATCCATATTCCACTTTATCCTCCACATGAGGGTCATGGGGGGCACTGGTGCCAATCTCAGCTGACATAGGGTGAAAGGCCAGGTACACTCTGCTCAGGTCGCCAGTCACATCACAGGGCCCTACATTTCTCTTGCAGTCTACTTTTGGTGACATAAGGATTTCACAAATTCAGAAGTGAAGTAGAGCAACACGATGAGGCTGAATACATTCCTGCAAGTGTAGAGTACCAGCAAAAAATTTAACAGCACAGTTCAAAGTACTATTTAAACCACGCTTTGTAGATTTAATTTGCTGAAGCTGGCTGTGTAATGTTTGACCACAGCCAGCCAGTGAATAAATAACTGCAACGTTCTCAGTCACTTGACGTGAATAGAAAAAAAAATACATCTTATGTCTTGAAATAATTCCCTCTTTATCTCTTGTGTTCCCAGAATGGGTTTCTTATTAAACCAAGGTGGTCACCTGCACTCTCATGGTCATGGTCACTCCCACGGTCACGGTCACTCTCATGGACCACCAGCTGCCCCGGGGTCACAGTCGGCTCAGCAGCAGAGGCAGCAGGGCAGCTTAGCGGTCAGAGCGGCGTTCATACATGCTCTGGGAGACCTTGTCCAGAGTGTCGGTGTGCTCATAGCTGCCTACATCGTCCGCTTCAAGGTAAAGAATAATGTGCATTGTGTAACAGTTAACAGTTATTGTATGTTCTCTTTAAACATTCTTTATATTAGATTCGTTTTATTATTTGGATATGCACTCTGAGGTCTCAACAAACGGAGGACTCTCTTTTTCTTTTCTTTTCTTTTGCTTCTGCTTCAGACTTGAAATGCTTGGTCCATGCGGGCTGCAGTGTAAACACCGTGGCACAAGATGGCCGTCTCCATAAAGTTTGTTTAAAGGTGCCATATGTAAGAATGTGGCCAAAAACGGTTACTACATTCATACAATTCAAAATACCGAGGTCTTTTAGGTTTTCGTTTTCCGACGTAACTGGCAACCCGTGGTTGCTCGTCATCTGAGACTCTACTGAATGCGATGATTGGTAGACGGTGGCGCCACATGCCAAAACATGATTTCAAAACAAAAACATGATTTGCAGTCTTCAAAATATTTTGGCTGTACTGTTGTTGTTGGTGGGTTCAGTTTGTTATATGAACGTTATTCCTGAGTCTCTGTGACATATTAGGAGGATTTTATGGCCAGTTGCTTTAGATTTATTACATAATGCACCTTTAAAGTGAAAACTTTTAAAGCGATTTTACACGTAAGACAAACATACGTACGGGCTGCATATTCAATTTCTGCCAATAAAGCCTCCTAAAAGTTGCACACTGGACCTCAAATTCTAGAACTAAGATTAGTTCAGATTAAATCCCAGGACGTGCAATAGGAAAGTACTTTTAAGCCTCAGGAAAAAAAATCTCTGATTGTCAGTTGATGTGATGTAAACCTGTGTCTTCGCAGCCGGAGTTAAAGTTGGCAGATCCCATTTGCACCTACATCTTTTCCGTTCTGGTCATCTTCACCACATTCCGCATCATGCGAGACACGGTCGTCATCGTGCTGGAGGGTGAGTCTCTGCTCCCATCCCGCTGTCGATGTCATTTTGTTGTTCAGTATGAAGAGTGTGGGCCGAGCGCTTACACGATGTCACTGTATCAGGTGTTCCCAGGCACCTGGACTCTCAGCGAATCAGAGACGACCTTCTGAAGCTGGACGACGTCCACTCAGTCAGCGAGCTGAATGTCTGGGCGCTGACCACTGACAAGACTGCAGCAATGGTGCACATCCAGCTCAGTGAGTAACACAGTTGACACTCAGTCACAGAGAGGAAAGCGTTTCCTCCAAAATGTCATTCATATTTAGATCGATTCATTTTATGGTTACACAGTTAAGAATTAATTATGACAAACAATTTTTGAAATACATTTTGGCTGTATTTCTCCTGTTTGGAAGCAGCATAGCTCAAAAAGTTAATTATTGATTTTCATGAATTTTCATCTGGGGATGTAGGCTTTGGCCCAAGAAAGACATGATTAGATATTGGTATGGATCCAGATTCAGACTTTGATTATGTGCATATTTACTGAAAATTAACTAGATAACATGGTAAACATACAAGTGTTGTATTTGTTTCAGTCTGACGTTCCTGTATTTTTTAATGATTTTAGAAGTTTCCATGAGCGTGTTTCCTCATATTCTCAGAGAAAAACATGTCTCACCTGCTGAATGGATGTTTTGAAACGGTTCAGTTTTCACTAAGTCATCGTGATTCCTCAAGAAACTCAAGTGCGGGGCCTTTTTCTCGTTTTTTCCACTTGAAATTCTTTTTGTTCCTTGTTCCTTGTAAAGTTGAACAATAACCCGTTCAATTATCAAAAATGTGACATGACACAGCTTAAATTCAAGTCGATCCATAACAAGATGTTGCCATTAAAGGATGCTACACCTTTGACTTGACAAGGAAAGATAAGGAAACTGGTTTAGTCTGGAGCTTTCTGTGTTCAGAGTGTCCACAAGGGGGTGCTATGGCATAAGTAGCCCAGACCTGCAGGTGTGGAAATGTCCTCAGTTGCTGCTGGAGCTTATAAATGTGAGAAGGTGACCTTTCACCTTATGTTATAAACATAAGGTAATATACCTTTTTTTCATTCTTGAAGTGCCCAATTCCATTTGGAACATAATATAACATAAATAATGTATATCATCTTTATTAGATTTTCGTCAGGATTATGACATTTTAAGACCAAAGATATGAAAATCGTTTTTTCCAATATGACAATACGTGCAGACTAAAGGGCCGTATGTAACATAATTCATGTTTTGTTTTAAAGCGGACCTAGACCGGAAGTTCCAATGAACGCTGTTTTTTAGTGTGTATCTGCGTCATTACCTTGTTTACGAAGCCCTGAAGGTTCAAAACAAACAGTTCAGCCACTGCTGAGAACGCTGTGTTTTATTATAATCTCGGGCTCAGCGAGATCTCTGAAAAAACCCGGTCCGGTTACGTAAACAACGGTTCTCCGGAACAGCAGATCCTCCTGCTCCAGGCACTAGTAAAACAACTTGTTTTGCCTGTCGGTGTTTATAGCAGTGATCTATCACTGCTGTCTCTCAGGATCTTTGGGTATCTGGTAAAATGTTCTCCTATTTGCTTGTACCTGACTGTTATAGCATCCCAGCTGATTTACCATCTTCACTTTTGCAGCTGGTAAAGAGATAAGTTGAACAGTGAGTTGAGGCCAACATGGCGTTGTTTTGATTCCAACTGTTGCATGACAGTACTGTGTGACGTCGGCTTTTTGGAACTTTCATTCCGCCCCTTTAATACGCCCCCAATCATAACTAGATCTGATGTCATACATAAACATAAACGTGAAATACAACAATCCAAGTAGTATTGACCTAATTCTGCCTCTAATCCTGACCCCCTTGTGTTCACAGTGCCCTCCAGTGCCAACAACTGGGAGGACGTGCAGGCGAAGGCTCGCCACCTCCTGCTTCACACCCATGGTCTCAGCAGGTGCACGGTGCAGGTGCAGACGCACCGGCTGAGGCTGGCACACATGTGTGCACACTGCCAGCAGTCCAGTAGTTAAAGGAAAAGACTCGCACACAGACTTCCAAAGTGCATTTTTGACTCCCGCAGCTCCACAGCTGAGAATACAGTAACTTGAACGGACATTTGCTGCCGTCTGTCGCAGCTCAGTGCCACAGCAGCAGAGCAGTCGCACAGTATTGTAGTGGGAAAAAAAAAGTGCCAAACAACAGATGCACGTTTCTAATTAAATTATCACGAGAGCCTCTGGGGACTGTTTGCAAACTGGGTGAAGGTTAAATGCTTCATCTGAGAAGAATACATATATAAATCTATCTATAAATTCACCATTTATGCCTCTCTATGCCATAACTGGTGTTTTGTCATCAGATTCAAATTAAAGTATCTTTTAATAGATGTAAGGACTGTATACTAAGATTTTTTTTTTTAACTAAAGGTGTCAACAAAATGTGACGGTACCTCGAGTCATTTGATAAACTGTAATTATTATAATATGCAAGCTGTATCCCTCACTGCTGGCATAAGTGAGGGAGGGTTAATGTGTTAATAAGCTGTCATCTAATGCATCTAATCACTTATGCTCCTCAACCAAAAAAATCTGTGTGGCAGTGTGGGGGGGGGGATTTAAACGCTAACCATCGTAGAAATTCTTAACATAGTCCCTTATTGGCTGTACTGACTGATTTGTGTTTTATCCTTGTTTTTTCGCATCTTTTTTTTAAAAATTCACTGTGCTGACAAGGCAACTGACAATCAGTATGACTGACCGTGAACAGTGTTCCACGCGGTGGTCTCAGCCTTACGCTTGACATCCACACGCACACATAATACAGTATATACTCGGCTTTTACTCATAACATATCTTTGACCATTGCAGGTGGGCTTGGGGAAATTCGGCAGTATTTCACAGTTGCAGTGTTTGTGCAGGTAAAGAAAAAAAAAGGTGTTAATTCAATGTGTCAATAACTTTGTTTAAGTGTGTGTGTGCGTGCGTGCGTGCGTGTGTGTGTGTGTGTTGTGATGATGCTTGATAAAGATGTAATTGATTGTTGGACTGAATCAAGGTTTTTATTTGTAATAAAGTATTTAATCTGCTGTGTGTCTCTTTTACTCTGACATCACAACTACACACGTGTTCTCAGTTTAATACAGTTTAATTATTATTGTTGTTATTATTGGTCCCTGCTCTGACGCACCTGATTCAAATGTTCGTCATCAAGCTCTGCTGAAGCCTGTTAACGAGCCGTTGATTAGAGTCAGGTGTGTGCTGGAGCAGAGGAAACTTAAGGAGGAGCCATCATTTAAACGTTACTTTTAATGTTGTCAGTGGTTATAAAAATAAAAATTAGCATAAAGAAGGAGCAGTAAAAAACGACACTTAAGGTGAGTACAGAACACATTTTTTTCTACTTCTTCTAGCGGATAATGACGTCACCCGTTGTGACGAGCCTCTGTTCGATTGTCCATTTTAAAAGTAATTTAGTCGCTAGTTCGTGTCTTGGAGCATGAATAAAATCTTCATAAAACTTTAATGAATAACTTAAATAATAAAAAAAAGTCCTATATTAATCTCACAAAGGGGGAATACACAGGTTTGCTGTAAAACCGTTTTAGTTGAATGGCTAATGCTATAATGGTTTAGCTAGCCCAATTTATACTTCTGCGTAGGTTACGCAGAGCGCTGCCAAACTATAAATAAGTGATATCTTAACACACACAGCGCATGTTTAGACTCTAAATTGCCAATTTCTCGCCTCAAATTATCTTAAAACTGCGTTCCGTCACACAGAAAAGTGACAAACGGCCACTGTTTCAACAACAACAACAGTCTTTCTCTCTCTTTCTTTCTCGGACGCCATTGCTCACTGTAGCCTGAAGCACAAAAACCTTGCGCAGCGACCTCTACTGATCGGGCGGGAAATTGCCTTAAGTGTCCCATCAATGTTTTTGTTGTTACTTCCCAACGCTAGGTGGTGCTCTTCAGTCAGCGCTGCACCGTTTTGAGATAGCACACGAAGCCCTTCAGGCTGTTATACTTTACCGTTTTTATTTCACTTCCCTGTTTATCGAACTCAAATCCCCGCGTTTATGATTCACTGCAGCATGAAAACACACTTTTATGATCAGGTGCACAGATATGCATGAGCAAATACAAATTCTCAGAATATCAGATGAGTCGTTGAAGGCTCTCTGGTTTTCTGGTCAATTAGCCTGATTTGTTTCCAGCTTTTTTTTATAACTTAATTTAATTATAAACACGTGCACAAAATGAAGTTGGAATTCATTTTCTCAAACCTGTATTTCTGAGAAAAAGGGATGATTCATCTGGTGAACGATGTGTAAAAGTAGGATTTTCTTTCAGGTTACAATATTGGTGATAATGTGGATATGGAATGAGAGCAGTGTCTGTTCTCTCTTTCTTTTTTTCAAATGTATTAATTGGTTTTCTTCAATTTGATTCAACTGTGTGTGTGTGTGTGTGTGTGTGTGTGTGTGTGTGTGTGTGTGTGTGTGTGTGTGTGTGTGTGTGTGTGTGTGTGTGTGTGTGTGTGTGTGTGTGTGTGTGTGTGTGTGTAAACTTTTCAAGAAACAGAAAGCAAAACTAAATTCATGACGGTAAGAAAGACATCTAGGGTTAAGCATTAAATAACCTCACAATGCATTATCTTTATAATAATATATCATAATACAATGTGGTTCCAAAGCACAATCGTATTATAATAACATATACATGAATTTCTCGAGCAGGTTTGTGCTCTGTGAGTGATTGAACTTGTCTTAAAGAATACTAGATTTTAAGTCTGTAGTAGAGTCTGTTGCATTCACTACACGTGTAAAAATAAAACCTGACACAAAAGAATATTAGTATTTACTCAGCAGACGCATCACGTGGTTTATTATTGGAATCATGAGGAAACTGGGTGTGTGTCTCTCTTATGAAACCAGTGGAGGTGGAGGAGTGTTTACTTTGCTCTGCAGCTCACGTATGACTTTATAGCAGCGTCCGCCTGCCATAAAACGGCTGTGCAAAACCCTGTCAGTGAGCAGCCTTCAAACTCGGTTACATCTGCTACATTACAGGAGACGGGAGACGACGTGTGTACGTATATACATGCATTTAAATTTGGTGAGGACGTGGTGAGTGTCCTCCCTCGCTTGTCATGCTCCGTGCGAGCACTACCTGCCTTTGCTCGCTCGTCACATGGTCTGTGGTTTCACACACGTCTGTGTCCAGTCACGTACTCAAATTCCAGCACACACACGCGTTCACACACACACATAGTTCTCCTTAAGTAAACGTAGTGACTGCCATTCATTTGAACAGCCTAAACAAAGTGTTATCCCATAACCTTAACCATCACTAGTTCACGCCTAACCCTAATCTTACCAAACCACAGTTCAAATCTTAAACCAGTTACTTAGAAATTAGGTTCTGCCTCTGGTCTTGGCCTTCTTAAGAACTACTGGTCTTGACAAGGTCAGTGTTTATGCCAGAAAAGAGGTAGCAAATAAAAGCATACACTCATAAACATGTGTTTTTATATCTTAGTGAGGACACACCATAGATATATCACACTCTCTTCGCCCCTTAAAGGGACAATGTGTAGTATTTATGGGTTTATATGACCCAAAATCCACCTTTTTATACATATTATGTGCTCCTGCATTGTCTAGTCGCTGTATAATAGTTTTTGTTTCATTTTCGTAGTGTTTCAAAAAGTCATGTAAAATAACATGGTCGCGGGCCGCGGTTGCATAGCCACTGTTAGCAGCGAGACGCCATGTTTCTACCGGAGCCTGTAAGGACAAACGCGAAAGAACAAATCAAGCGTCTCTTAACTTGTAGCGGAAGTCCCGCCTCCAGTCTCTCCGCTTCGTCTGCTACGGCCGCGGTAGCTCCGCCCTCTCCCTCACCTCACGAACCTCATCTGCTGACACGGAGAAAGACGACGAGGACGACATTTGACCGGCTGAGGACACCGTAGCGCTCAGGGAAGGGAGGGGGTGAGCAGAGCAGCAGGTCTTTGTTGTAAATTTCAGCCTCTCCTCTAGATGGCACTATAAACTACTTACTTCACCTTTAAACAATCACAACAAAGTATCTTATCCTAACTCTAACTTAAGCCCAATTCTAATCCTAACCCTAAAACCAGGTCTTAATCCTCAAAAAGCCAATTAAAGGAGTTTGGACCAGCCAAAATGTCCTCACACAGCCTACTAAAGACATTTGCACACACACTATGTCCTTGCTCTCTCGATGTCTCTCTAAATACCCCCCCATGCACATAACTCAATAGGTATGATTATTTTCAGGGGCTGCAGAATTACAGTAGAGTGTTTGCCTCTAAGGCTTCAGAGGAGCTGTAGAGTTTCTTCACTCAAAGGCAGCAAAGGGGAAGAGGACGTGCACATTTGCATTTACTGTTAAACCAGAGTGTGGTGAAACAACATGTTAAAACCAGGAAACACTTCTCATCTCTCTCTGTCTCTGCTGTCTCTGCACCTTCTTCTGTTTAATGTTTAATAATTGATGAAGAATCCATTCAACGCAGGCCCTGCAGCCTGTAACGTTGTTTGTCTTTAGTGTGGACATTAAGACGCTCGTCTCTAATCATGAAGCACAAAGAGTTCACGGCTCACACAACCGTGAAGTGAGCAGATGAGTGCATGTGCCTGTTGCTTAGCAGTGACTGGGTTATGACTCCATTATGTGTTTATTTTTTTATTTGGACGTATATAAAGCATTATAAAAGACGAGAGTTATCAGTAATGTGAGAATAAAATCAATCATTCCCTAACTGGCCTTAAACAGTAAAATATCAACTCTATTGTTTTTGTTTGAAAGGAGGAAATAAATGCCAAAGTATCGAGGGGCGTACCACTTTATTTTTCACTGTCATTAAAATGTATTACCTGCCTACTGAAACCTCACCCTTTTCTTTCCTCCCAACAGCATTCCTTGTGTTTTTTTTTTGTTATGAACATTTAACATTTCCTGAAACACGTTCTCTTTTCAAAAACAATCAACACAAACCCCCACAATTGAAGCTGCAGCCACAAATATCTACTAATTAACTGCCGTCAGCAAATGCATGCACACCACACTGCAATTATTACACACAGTCGAAGACTCTTTATTTACTGTGGTATATTTTCACAGAAAAAGCTGCCTCGGCGTAATTCATGTCTCATGTTTATTACTTCAAAAATGAACAAAACAGATAATTGTATCCCATGCTGTAATATTTTTCCCCAAACACTGCAGTACAGAAATCACAGTAACTTTACCCGTTTTCGTCTCTGAATGTCGAATCCGACAGTTTCTCTCACAGTCAAACCATGAACCAGAACACGATCCCAAAGATTGTCGAGCTAATTTAATTCCATCTGAAACTAGAGCTCTTCCCTCGTCTTCCTCGTCGTCCTCCTCCTCCGTTTTCAAATTAAATCAAATCAAATCAAACGTCACCAGGCTTTTATTCTGTCCACTGACTTGGTTCCACTCATCACTGACTGGACACGCGTGCATCGGAGGTTCTGCATTGACAATGGGGGGAGTTAGTTGTGTTAGTTGTGTATAATTTTTGTGTGTAAATGTGTTTTGTGAATGAGAATTGTTTAGACTTTTGCCAACTGATTCATTTATATCAGTATTTATATCAGTGGTCAGCAATTGGTGCCAAAATTGGCACGCCAATATTCGTATCTGGCCTGGCATATGATTTAACAAATCTGGTCTTAAATTATTTGCTGCCATTATCTTCACTCATTTTATTATTATTATTTCATTCATATCAAGTTCAGTGCTTTTATTCTAAAAGAATAGAATTGACAGTTAACCTAAACTAAAAGCCAGGTTTGGAGAGTAAATGTCCATAAAATAACTACAGAAGCAGTCACTCTTAAAATTGAAATGATGCACAATAAATATGAACATAAGTACATTTGTCTTCATAACAAGCTGCTGATTAAAGGCAACGTCCACATTATTCTTAGTTTAAGGCAGCAAACGTAGGGTTTTGTTTCTGACTGAAGGCGTTTTAAAGGCACTTGATGCCTGATGAAGACACCGTGATTTGGCCCAAATGTTCAATTGCTTACAAAAGAAATTGGCCCTCGACCACATTTACTTGCTGATCCCCTGATTTATATGATAACAATGATTTGGCAGCTGATGTTTTTTTTGATTAGAAAAATGTAGTGATTTGATGATTGGGGAAAAATTGTAAAAGAGGAGACGTGGCCAGTGGTGTGGTCTAGACTATTGTCCTGCATGTTTCTGAGTAATAAACTTGTGCTTAACTTTCTTCCTCTGAAAGGTCACATGACATTACATGACCTTGGTAACCAAAAAAGAAAACCCCTTCTTTTTTCTGTCTGACTGAATGAAACTTAAGCTACGGTCAGTTTAGAGTGTGTCCACATATATAGAGGGAGAACTGGGATTCAGACTGGTGACCTTTCTGATGTGAGGCAAGTGCTATGGCCACTACTGCACTGTGTGGGAGGGAGCTTTTTTTTCTCTCCACTGATAAGTCACCTTGTGTGAACTGTTGGGTTTATTTCTCCTTCTACAACGTTGTAAAGTCTCTGTCTGACGATGTCAAGCACCTTTTGAGATAATGTCTGTTGTGATTTGATGCTAATTTTGAAACGTTGTATCTCAGGCTGTATCACCGTATCACACAAACCTCATTTATACTCCATTTGAGAAATGTCATGCTGCAAAAGTAAATTAGTCGTCGCGCCATGTTTTCAATCTTCCAGTGTCCATATTATCACACACCTCAGGCTGACTCAGAGACAGTTTTCCAGCTAACTAAGATACAGTCTGCTTGTTTATTTCTGTCCTTATCTTTGTCTGATAACGTTTGCTGATATAATGGAGGAGGAAGAGATTTTGAATTTACTGAGAGAACAGAGGTGGCCAGTGAATCAGTGAATAGTTATATTATTCTTGGAGGATATCACTGCACAAATAAATATGACTGTGAAGCAACACATTCTGTCACCACAAGGTATAAATCAGATGAGAGCAGAAATTTGGAAAAAATGTGATGCCTAAAATAAATACATAAACACAAATCAAAATGCTGCATGTCCCTGTTATCAATGAATAATCAGGATTCTAATGTTAGTCCAAATCATGAAAACAATCATTGATTCATTTGGTAAATTAAGTTTTTTTTTTATTGTCCTGTCAGGCCACAGTTCCTGCCTTAATGTTATTGTTTTATTTTATTTATTTGCTCCGTCTGAATGCGAGACATTTCACATCAGTGCCATATTATTACAACAAGTTCATAATTTCATTAACAGTGTGGTGTTGCCAGGTTTGGTTTCACCGGTTTGACTCGTGTACCTGTAGTAAGAGCATCAAACACTCACTTATTGTAAAAAATTACTGTATTTATCATCAGTTGCTGCTGAACACTTTCTGTGAGGCAGATCAAGTTGGAAAGAAATCTTACTTTTACTCATTATAAGAGAGAACAGAACACTCAAATGAAGATGCATGTAATAATAATTTAATGACACTGTACAGAACATTATTTACTCAGTTTACATTTAGACGCTTTTGTACCCATTCACATCTACTGCTGTGTGACCACCAGCTGCACCATCATCATCACATCACACATGCAGCTCACAGTTCAAAAATAGCGTTGACGTCACAACAGTTTAATGAACAGTTAAATCACAGTCGTCTATTGTTTTCAGACGGACGTCCTTGGACTCGGCAGGGTCAAACCCCACCAGTGGAGCAGAAGCATTTCCGCACACTGAGTGTCAAAGAATTCTAGTTTGTGCAGAAAGGATTCTGTTAGACTGATGGGGGGGGGGGTGTGGGCGTGCAGACTGGCAGATGGGCAGGCAGGTTGACACATTGTGGATGTTTATAAGCAGATGTGGGTCTTTCTTTGCTCACTTGGTCATGCTCTTCACCAGCTCCAGACCCTCCACTGGTTTCCACTGCTGGTTGATAGTGATGAACTGCAGTGAAATGGAAAAAAACATAAAAATTAGGTTTTTGTCTGACCTACTTTTAAAGTTGCAGTGTGTCACACAATTAGTGTCGTCTTTTGAGACTTAATAACAAAGGGGGGGGGGGGGGAACCACTGAGCATCTAGTCTGGGCAGTATGGGGCCAACTATCAGTAGGGTGAGCAATTTGAGTTTAACATTTTTGGATATTTCACAGAATTTCAAAAATAATAGTGTCCGGAATGCTACTTATTAATGGTCTTAATTGCTAGTTCTGGTCTTCTTCACTAGAACACGTCAGTTTTTTAAATTATTTTCCCATTTGGAGGAAAATGGATGATAAATCCCGGAAAATGTAAGTGGACACGGACGGCTGATGTTGTCCAGTAGGTGCTGGAAACGTCTGCCAGCTTTCAGTCATTTGATGACTTCGATGGCTTCAAAATGGAAGGGTTGTTTTGAAACCAGAAGACGACCTACACTTTTATATAGTCTATGACGGGACTGAAGATTGTGATTCCACCCTTCATCCCTCCCACATCGTGCAAGTGAATTATAGGGGGGGGGGGGGGATTCCTCAACACACCAGAAAGGATGTTGAAGTGAGGCCCTTGTATAAAGTACATGGTAGGAGGTAGTATTACAAGGTCATTTGCTCCATTAAGAAGCATCCAAAACTCAAACAGCTCACCCTGGATGGTAGATAAGATTATTCCACAGAATCTTCCTCGTACACCTCTCTCTATGCTGAAACGAGCAGAGACCATTTTCCACGTCCTTGTTTTGACGTGGCCATCCACTCCGACCACTAGTGTGGTCATACCCAAAGTACATGCCCTACCCATCATTTGGGCACTAACAAAATACTTATTAATTCACTAATAACTGTCTTTCTGTATCTATTCACGTATATGTGTGCCAATATTGTGTTTTTGATTATGTTTATGTTTCTCATCTTTATTTCAACTGGAAATATAACAGGGATTAATAAGCTATTGTGATTCTGATTCTTCTTCTTATTCCCATATAAGGCTACAACAATGTGAACATTTAGTGTTTTGAAGCATAGTAAAATTGGACCTTTAAGAGGCCGATGACATGCAAAGCCGGACAGACGAGGGCTGGTACCACTCTAAATAATAGTTCCCTCAGTGACTCAGCAGATTACAACCTCACCCAGGACGTTTTCCCTTGTATTTGCAGCTTATTGACAAACCGGTCAACCATAATGTAATGTGAACGTTACCTTCTGAGGTTTGGTTGGGTCCACTCTCTCCCATGGTGCTGGGTTTCTGGTCCTATCCAGTCTACATAAAAGATAGGACGTCATTAATTAAGCATTTCTTAGGGATTTAAGTATGTAAACAACAGATAAAGGGGAGAGTGAAATCACTTTATAGAATAAACAGTGGGTTTTCATTTTCTAGAGATAAGAAACAACTATACATGTATAATAGTAATAACACTCACACGACATCGGTTTTAGTAAATAGAAAGTACAATCCAACACCAGGGGATCCTACTGCAACAAGTACCACGATCCCAACCAGAGGGATCAGCTGGAACATACATTAAAAATAAGTTATTAAATCTGATCATAACATAACAGCATCATAAACAAGTAAGAAAAGTAATATCTAAAATAGAACATAATATAAAACTAACTTACCTCCTTTCTCTTTCTCAGCATTTGGAAAAATCCCGACACTGCCGACATCCTGACTTATTGAAATAACCTAAAGATAAAATCAACTATATCCAAATATTCCAGTCAACAGTTGAGGCAGAGCGTGACCAGCTGTGTGTGACAGGTCTCACCTGTTGTTGCAGAGAAGCGCTGGATGACTCTCAGCTCAGCATCCTGAGAGGCGGGCTGATGTAGGCAGGATGAGAGAGTTGATACGAGGTGAGAGGCACGTAGACACAGAGAGAGCTTCCTGCATTGACATGCAGCACTTGATTCATACATACATCCACAGACCCACTTCAGCTGATCAATGCAGCTTGTGGATGATCAGCGCTCTCCTGTGGTCACACTGAGGAATTGAAAGTGAGGAAATTAAACGCAAAAAAGCTCATGTTGTACTGATTTTATTCGTCGTACAATTTATCAGTGCAGAGATACGTCATCATGATCTGAGCGGTGTTTGATATGTGCGGATCTGCTGGGCGGTGAGAGACGGGCTCATTTTTCTGAGGGACTGCAGGAAGTATGTGTGTTTGATGACGCGAGCCTCCATGTTCTCTGTCTGTAGCGCCAACAGAGCAGCCTGCAAAACGACAACAACAACAACAATATTTCACCACATTACACTGGAAATTAAGCTATGGAGATGCAACAACCTAGGCACGATTCTGTCTCAAAACAACAGACAAAAATCCCATGACCATACTTTTAAAATGGTTTCAGGAAAAAATAAATCCTACTAGAGAGGACTACGGTTGCAAAAATGTTTTCAAAATAACATTTTCTTTTAAATTGAAGGTTGGGAACCTAAATAATATTTGGTAGCAACATCTTTCGCTAAAACAAGTTTTTAGAACAAGAAAGAATTAAGCTTTGATAAAAGTTCTACCAAGAAACATTCAGTTAATTCTCATTCATTCCCATGGAAAGTTCCAATTTGCAATATTTCCAAAATTCCCAAACAAAATGTGCCTTGGAAAGTTTCTTTACCAGTTTATTTACACATTCTAAAAATGCAATGAAAAAGAAAATTCTGTACTTTCATACAAAACTATAAGGACTCGAGAACGTGATGATATGAACACTTTTCATGCACATGTACATTTTATAATTTGCATATAATTAAATTGCATATGTTGTGATTTTCGCTAATTGCAATATTTGATTAAAAGGGGGGATTAACTGTTCACGTTACCTCTTTACACAGATTTTCCAGATCAGCTCCAGAGTAAAGCTCAGTCTGTGTCGCAAGATCCTCCAGACACACGTCAGCATGGACCGGCATGGACCGAGTGCAAACCTTCAGGATGGCGAGTCGAGCCTGGACACAAGGAAAAAGAGGCATATAAAAGGTTAGCCAGCTGTTTCTGTGCTCTGTAATGACACTCTTGTTGTTGTTGTTGTTGTTGTTGTTGTTGTTGTTGTTGTTGTTGTTGTCATTGTATTATTTATTAACACTTCAAGCAAAAGTAATCATGTACAATGGGAATGGCGTTCATGTATCAAGAGAGTTTTTCACACAGCGATGCTACACCAGTGTTCACAGTGTTATACTGTCCAACAACTGTAACTGATGAGCAGTGCATATTAATAATATTAAGTGATGATAAGTTGCTTTACATCAATGATTTCCAAAGGGGTGTATTACCCCCTGGTGGGCTGTGAAGGTTCAGCAGTTGGGCAGCAAGAGATGCTTCAAATAAATGTCAAAAGTTTAGATTTTTTTCAGTTGCATAGCAATTTGTTGGACAGATATGGATATTTTATAGGTCATTTACAAAGCACTTTGTAAACACAGCAAGTAGGGAAGCATTGAGATGAACAGGTATTTCCACTTGCCTTTTTCCTAAATTTTAGGTGAATTTATTAAATTATACAGCGTATATTAGAAGCCTGATTCAAAATGCAAATGTTATTTTCAAACCCGTTTAAGAAATACTTAATATATCATTTAAGTTTTTCAGATTTTGAAATGGGCCGTGTTATTCTTCAGTTTGGGAATGGCTGCTTTACACAAAACAGCGAGGGTTGGTGCAGGGTGGGGTTAGAGAGAAACGGCAGCAGCGGCCCGTAAAATCATGTTAGCCCTTTTTCTGCATACACCTGCACCTCTGTAGCCAAGACCAAACACGGTGAGAGCAAGGATTATAGGGGACCAACACAAACACAGATGCTGGTGTTTTTCTTTTGTAGTCACATTGCGCAATCATTTTTATTATCATGTTTAAATCAAAAAAGTGGATATGGATTGCAGTACCCATTTTGAACACTTGTGGTTGTTAAATCACCTGTAAACATATTGCATTTATGCCTTCTTTTTTTTTTTAATGTCATGATCTCAATTTTAATTCACCTGCTGGTCGGGAGGTGGCACATAAATGATGTGGTCGAGTCTGCCAGGTCTGAGGAGGGCGCTGTCTAAGCAGTCAGGTCTGTTTGTGGCAGCAACAACCATCACATCTTTGTTGCACACTTCCTGGCTGTCCATCTGTCAGAGAGTATATGACAGCTTCAGACTTAACACATGTTCTGTAAGTGATTGCAGATGCTTCCTGTAACACACACGTGTCTAATGTCTGACCTGTTCCTGTGCGTGACACTCTCCCACTCCCTCTGCCTGGAGGATCCTCTCGGTTCCTCTCCTCTCCGCCGTCTTCAGGCCCACGCCGTCCATCTCATTCAGGAGAACAGACAGGAGGCGAGTGTGCACACCGTTGGACGTTTGACCGGTCGACCGTGAGCCGATCAGAGAGTCAATCTCGTCGAGGAACAGAACACAGGGAGCGCAGGCGCGGGCCTGCCGAAACAGCTGCATGTGGACAGATGGGTGTTTGTGGATGAAACAGACGAATTGAGGGCAAATTAGAGACCTGAACCTCAACTTCATGTGACTAGTAGCGATTTCACTCTGGTTCAGATTTGCTCTGGTTCACTCTTACTCTCTCAGACATGTGTGCACAACGTCGCTCACGTGAACAGACACAACATCAGTGTGTGTTTGAATACAGTGGAAGACGGAAAGTCAGATCCGGTCATATGTGGTCACAGGATATGCATCCATGACTCATTTTAATAACAGGAATCAACAATTGTACTTGTAATTGCTGTCCATGTGCGATCAGATCACTGAGGACAGATGTTAACACAGGTCTGGGCGGTGCCACAGACACAAAAACAGCAGGTGGTTAAAAAAAACGTACCTGTGCCAAAGCCTTTTCCGAGTCTCCCACATACGGAGAGTAGAGGTCAGCACCACTGACGGACAGGAAGGAAGAGTGGGAGGAGGTTGCCGCGGCCCTGACAAGAGTTGTCTTTGCACATCCTGGAGGTCCAAAGAGCAGCACACCACGGGGACGACTAAGACCCAGACGTACAAACGCCTCAGGGAACCTCATGGGCCACTCGATACTCTGATGATCCACACACAAGAGATGATTCAGTTGACGGCTCTTTGTGTTTTACACTGATCAAATCAAGCACTGCCACATATTCACCTGTCTCAGTTTGAGTTTGACATCGTCCAGGCCTCCGATCTGCTCCCAGGACACTGGAGAAAGCTCCGTCCTGCCCAGGCTGCTGCGCAGACAAGAGGGACGCACCAACTTTAGTGCATCCTGGAAGTGATTCATGCACACGGTCTGTGACCCTGAACCCTGAGGATATAATATCAAACACAGGAAAAAACATGTATTAATCTACATCTGCAATTCTCTAGGGACACTAAGTTTTTATTCCTCAGTTGTAGTTCAGCCCAATTAAAGGTCCAGTTTGTAAAATGTAGGTGAAAATATTTTCTTTTGACAGAAACTAAAGATAAAAGAGACAAATAAATTCAAATAATAAGTAATAAACTATTTAGTTGCTTTGTGTGACTACAATAAATTGCTAGATTACTATATTTACCTTGGCGTTTTCCCTGATAGCGTTCATGGCAGCTTCCCGACACAGTGCACTGAGATCTGCTCCTACATAGCCTGAAGTTCTTTGTGCAAGCTCCGTCATGTCCACACTGGGACACACGGGCATCTTCGCACACAGAACAGACAAGATGGATCGTCTTTGCTGCATGGTGGGAGCTCCAATAACAACCTGAGGAAATATAAAATGAACACTGCTAATAATAAGTCAGATATCTACATTTATTGATACATGTATTGAGTTACAGCATGTGCTCGTACCTCTCTGTCGAATCTTCCTGGCCTGCGAAGAGCTGGGTCTAAGCTGTCTGGTCGGTTGGTGGCTCCAACAATGAGAAAGCGATCAGACCGATCCATCCCGTCCATCAGCGTGAGAAGCTGAGCAACTAAGCGGTTCTCTGGGGATGAGGAGCCGGTTCTCCTTGGACAAAGAGAATCCAGCTCGTCTAAGAAAAGCACACATGGACCCTCTTCGGCTGCGGATCGAGCTCGCTCAAACACAGCACGCAGCTGCTCCTCACTCTCACCCGGCCGCGATCCCACCACCTGAAATCAAAAATCAACAAACATGTTCAACAATAATAAACTTTCTGCATGGATTCCTGCTCCAACTGCTTTTTAAAAAAAGAATGAATGAACAATGATGTCCAGACATTTCCCTGACACTGTCCACAGGGGCTGTAGGTGAGACAACATCGTCACTCTGGACATTTACATTTCTGGATAATATTGGAGTGAAGCCATTTGTGAGCACAGATGGAAAATCTCCACATAATTCACAGTGAGTGTGCAGCTTCCTGCATCGTCAAGCCAGGCGCAACATCATACCTGGTTTTCTGGACATTCTCCTGCTGATGTAACCATAACTGACCCACATAATCTCCCAGTACTTTCTTCAAAAGTGAACGGCAAAATATATGGACCAAGTTTTCTGGAGTTTACTTCTGAAGACGTGAAGCACATTTATTTTCCTCTGTAAATCAAGCGATCCAGTGCACTTTCCAAAAAGTATGATGATTACAGAAATAGTTTGGCTGAATTTGGATCTCAACGTAATTTTTTGTAATCACTCTCAATCTATTACCAAGAAATTCTGCTCATACACTCATATAGTGTGTATCTTGCGTGTACCTCTGGTCCTCTGACCACCATCAGGCTGGCTCCCACCTCCCCCACCACTCTGCGGACCAGCAGGGTCTTGCCCACACCTGGAGGCCCCACCAGGAGAACTCCTCTGGGACACGACACACCGAGAGAGTTCAAGGTGCCTGGATAAAGCAGAGGCAGCTGGAGCATCTCTCTCAGGGAAGCGCTCACCTAGAATACAGTGAAACATGTGTGTGTCACATCAGGGTGAATACACTCTGTGATGATGAAGAGAAATGATGTCATCACAAACATGCTAACCTCATCCAGACCCCCCAGTGACACTGTGTGCTCCTCCCGCAGGTGACTCATGTAATGTCTGACTGTCTGGATCCCAGTTATCTCCACGCCAGTTTTTGCGGTGATTAATCCAGAACTGGCAGAATCCGGATGGATGCCTTCAATAACCACATATTTAATCTCTGTATCAAAGTCCTCCAGATTTATCACATGCTTCTCGTGGATGTAGACACCTTTCAACATGTCCTTCACAAGCTCATGAACGAGGCTGGAAGGTGTGTGCTTTTTAAAATCGACACTCTGGACGACCACAGTTATTTGGATAGTTTTCAGTTTGGGGCAGGATACAGGCGTGAGCTGATCCGAGTCCACGTGCAGGTGTGTGGGAGGGTGAGGAATCAGACTGGGGGAGCAACATTTCAGGTCCATCTGTAAGAAGCCCTCTGCCAGGTCAGACCGAGGCCAGGCAATGCAGAGGCAGCTTCCCCCAGGGACAGACACCAGGAGGGGAGAGCCCAGCTTCAGACCCACCGCTGACATCAACTCTGGACCCAGTCTGCATCTCTGAGAGCCCTGGTCTGATGGATCCACTGACAGCAGCTTCAAAGTCTTCATTGAACATCAGCAGCAACTGAAGACACAGAGAAGCACAGCACATGGGAGTATTTTCTGGAATCCAGGTTTATTTTTGTTAATTTTGCGTTCCGTTTACCATTTTATAAACCTCAATATTGTCTATATCTGTATTTAGGCACACTGTTTACGTTGCACATAGGAATTTCAAAATAAAAGTGGCTGTATAGATGTGGACCATGGTATAGTTCACAATAAAAATATATTTACTGGGGCCTCAAGATTGAAACATCTGCATTAGGATATCTGAGTTAAAATGTTATTAAATGTTTCTTGTCTTTAAGTTACGGAAGCCGACAAAGGTCGGCACTATAGTGTTTTCAGTCCATTCGGATTAACCATGGGCGCTGTCGGCTTCCGTACTAAGAGACACATTACTAAAACGTTTTTATTTTTTAACCGATCGATAAATTTTCTTCGCGTAGTCGATTGGTGGTGTCGTTTTTGGTTTTAAGATGCAAATATAAAGCCTTCGTTGCCATAACTTCAGCCGCAGGCGTTAGCTAGGCTACATGCTATTTGCTCGTAGCAAGAACTCTGACTCTCAACGATAGACAGGTTTTAATTAAAATGTACAACAACACACATACTTACTTACTCACCGGGTAAAACCAGACACGTATTATTCGTGCTTTAAATGTTATGAATGTTGCAGTTTTGAGCTGTTGCCGAGACTAGAACCAGAGAGACTAATGTTTACAAACTCACATGTGGTACTGAAACGAGTCGGTCACCTAAAACCTTTTCCTGCGACGGACAGAACCGTTTCCGTTTTGCAAATGTAACTAATAAGTCCTAATTTATTTATTTATTTCATGACAATTATCATAGCAAATATAAATATTTGTACCATAATGAGCGATATTATTATACTTGTAGTTTTTTAGATAGGGGTTACTTGAACGTCTGACATCGCTGAAACTAAGGAAATAGTCATGATTGTCCAACAAATTTAGGCTTTTAATTCAAAATGTTTCTCGATGCTCTGACGCCACCATGTGGACAAAAAAAGAAAAGAAATGCAGGTAGGAATTGTTTTACAAGAATATGAATAAAAATAAGTAAAAATTAAAGGTATGGGATGTGCAAGTTTCTTTAACAATTTCAAATGGGGACAACAACAGTAAACAATGACATAGTAACGTCAAAAGTCATATAAATACATAATGCACTGCAACAATAAGTGCATCAATTAATTAATAAAACAACTCGACAAATAAAAATACTATTTAAATAGACAGACTTTGACATTACAATCTAAACAGTTAATGTTTCAGTTTATATTCAAAACAGAGTTGGGAGAGTTTCCAGCATTTTAATAAACTTATGAATAATGATATATTTACCCAGTTGAGCAAAGCTTCCTCCAATCAACGACAGCTACTGGTGGAGAGTGGGCGGGTCCTTGGCTCTGATTGGACATCATTCACTCAGTCAAATTTGGCGACACCTGCAGGAAATGTTTGTGATAAACATGTTAATCCAGTTTTTAAATAACAGGTAGTCCGGTGTTTGCTTTTGCCATTCACTGTGTGTGTGTGGTGAGTTTATCAGACTCAAAGGTCAGGTCACGTGGTTTGTTATAAACTGATAGTGGAGCAGTGATATTGAAACTGTGGAAGGTCATCTGTCTGTATGTCTGTCCGTCCGTCTGTGTCTGTGTCTGTGTTTTTGTCTCTCAGGTGACTGCTGCTGCTGCTGCTGAAGCATTAACCTGCTCTCACTGCTAGTCTGAAAGGCAAGTCAGATTAAAGTGGATCAGTGTGTGTGAAAGAGTCTGTGAAAAGGAGGAGGGTGAAGGACAGGTGAGAGTGGCTGAATGAATGAATGAATGAATGAATGGATGAATCAGCTCTAGAGTCTGTGCACAATGTGCAGAAATGTTTGCAGTCAATCAAGTTTGATTAACTAATCAAATACACAGTGTATCTCGTGGAAGTGTCGCTACAGAAATTGTAGAAAATAATGGTTACAATTTTTATTGTGAACTGAGTCATTTTGTCACGTTGGGGGGAAAAAAGTGGGTTTAGGAAACACTGATATGAGACTGTGCAGTGTTTCTCTCAGTGTCAGTGATGGATGAATGGATGATACCACACGAGAAGCTCCTGGACAGTTTTCCACACTACCTTTTTTTACATACTAATGGCAACAAATCACATGGTCAAAATGACCGGCCGGAAGTTCAGGCCCAGCGTCATACCTACATTTTCAGACACAGCCATCACTAGAGTTTACAGAGAATGATTCAAAAGGAGAGGAAAATATCCAGTGAGCTGCGGTTCAAATGTCAAAGGAAAATGAGCAGACTGGTTCATAAAGAAACTTGAAAAACCACGCGTTAGAGTATGAAGAGGATGTGACTGGAGCCACTGACCCTTTATCAGGTGTCATGTGTACCTAAAGGTTAAGGTTAAGCTCTAAATGGTCTTCGCCCCTCTTATTTGTCAGATTTGAGAACCATTGTGTACTAAGATTTGGTTCTGCCCAAAGTTTGAACCAAACTTTCCGTGAGACCTCCTTCTGTTATTATGGTCTTTAGATTTGGGTCCTACGTTTTTAACCTGGCTTTTACCTGAGATTTATTTATTTGTACCTTTTTATTTTTATTTTAGGGTCTGACACAAATAATTTAATTCTACCCTTTAGTGTCCTTTCTTGCCTCATTTGTTTACTGACTTATTTTTAAGCACCGACTCATTACACTTTATCTGTTACTACCTATGTTTTTAAATTTCTCTTTTACCTCTCATTTAGATCACCCATTAGTTATTTCAGTCTCCAGTGGTTTCGCCCTCACGGCTGTTTGTGAGTTCCATGATGGCGTTTCCTCACTTCATCGCTTCCTTTCCTCACTTCTTCACTTCTCCATTGCTGTTTTTTAATACCTAATACCAGAAATGTGTCAGCTGAAGTGGTTGTTGGGTGGGTTTGCTTTCTTTGACAATGTTTTCATCCTGTGAAGCACTTTTGAGTTCCATGCTGTGTGGGAAAAGTGCTATGTAAGTAAAATTAGTGTATGTATTATACAGTATAATCCATGTTTTAGTGCATTTTATATCAATTTTGCACACACGATAAGTGTTAAAGGTTTTTTCTGATTCACTTCTCTCTGCTCCTGCCGGGCACAACAACTTGGCCAGACTTGGCACAGTTTCACTCTGTGCCGTCACAAATCCAGATCTCGCGAAACAAGCCCGCGTGTGTGTGTGTGTGTGTGTGTGTGTGTATATGTAGAGCTGAAATGTCACACTGCTGTCTCTAGGCCTCACAGCACAGACAGCCTGAAAGCGTGGCTGTAGGGGCTCAGGACCTGCTCAGCTGTGGGGGGGGAAATTATAATGTTCTTGGTGTTTTGACAGCACAGGCAGAAGTAGTGCTAGATTATCAACTACCTCTGCTTGTTTGTGTTCATTTTTTTTCCAGGAGGCAGAGGGAGTCAGTGGCCATGTCTTCCCTCATACGCTGCATCTCCAGCTCTTCTGTCGTTCTCCTGCAGAGGGGAGTCCGTCAGAAGATACCCAGTAGAAGACAGTTCAGGACTTTCCCTGTGTTATGGGACCAAAAGGCCTCCAGAGGTAGGAAGTGTCCGTTTCCACCTTTGTGCTTCACCCTGGCATTATTATTATTTTTCCACAGAGGACAGGCTGTCGTGACTTTGGTCTGTGTTTCCTCTGTGTTGAGGAATGACAGAATAACAGTTCACTCAAGGACACACTGCTCCTGGCCAGAAGAGTGGAAAACTACCACACATCCTAATCTGTTTACAGAACTTTACCAGAAATGTCTCTCAAAATAGGGCCACCGGCGTGGCCCATGCTGTAGCCGTGCATGCTAATGTGTGAGAGCACATGAGAGGTCAGATAGAGGTGACAGGTCAAAGTGAAACTGCAGACTCACAGTTTGTTCACACACATTTTTTTATCGAGAGTCTCTGCCGTTTTCAGGACACGAGTCATTGAATGTGTGTGAAAGTGAGTGCTTTAAAGTTTGACTTTGAGCGTGTGTGTGTGTGTGTGTGTGTCTGAGGTGTAGGCCGCTCAGTGTGTATGTGCTGGCTCAGAGCCAATCACCTGCTAATAATGTCACGACTGGGACGAGGTCACCACGCCGTGTATGGAGAGAAATGTGTAATCTGACACTGCCCACAGGAGGCACAGCCACACCATGTCGGCTCTCTTTTTTTCATTGAATACTTCCACAAACCCCATTCCCTGAAAAGTTTCTTTCTAAAAATAAAACATAAAAACACTTAAACCTTTATACTTAACAGACAAAAGGCACTTTATTCTGTTTGTGGAACATAAACACATTTAGAAACAGATGCCTTCATCACGCTCAAGGGGAAAAAAAAAGTAGTGACGTGGGGAAGTTTTCCACCAGGTCACATCATCATCATCATCATCATCATCTCAGTCTCCTCCTGGTTTTCAGTAAGCCAGTACCACTGTTTCCAGTAATCTGCCAGAGAGCAATGCAGAGATGTTCTACAGTCAGTGTCTGAAGAAGTTACCACTACAATTGTAGAACTTAGTGTAGGCTGTGCTCACATGCTTTTATTTAAATGCACTTTTAATAGCACTAAAACGACTGTACATTTTTGATATTAGATGTTTTAATCGGTAACTTGACATTTAATAAAAGGTCCTAGTTTCCCAGCAACAACTGGCCAAGTTATGGAGCTGGCTTATATTTTATCAGAAGTTGTAAGTGATGCTCCATACTTATAGTCCATTGAAGATACTCATTGTTGCAGTTTTGTAGGTCAATGTAATCTATGGTGAAAGATGTCGTCTTGATGTGAACGAATGTCTTGTAACGTATGTGCAGATCACCATTGATGCTCACCCGGATTATCAATATGCTGGTGTGTGCACCTGCATAGTTTTTTTTCATCTTTGCCAAGTGGGATCCAATGACCATTTTTCTTTAAAAAAATTGACCCTGTTTCTGTTGTTTTTCAGTCCATCTTAGATGAGTTTAAGCCCAGAGAACGTGGCCTTCATGCACAGAAACGGTTAAAATGATTTTTTTATTGTGCTACCTGATTTATGTTTCTTTCCAGGTGTGCTCTACAAGGACGTGGTGGTGGGCGTTCCTAAGGAGACGGTGCAGAATGAGCGTCGCGTGGCGCTGTCGCCTGCGGGAGTGCAGGCACTGGTCAAACAGGGATTCCAGGTGCAGGTGGAGAGCGGAGCTGGACTGGAATCCAAGTTCTCTGACCAACAGTACAGAGAGGCTGGAGCCACCATCACTGACGTCAAGGGAGCCTTTGCCTCAGATTTGGTCCTCAAGGTTTGCAAACATCTTCTAAGACGTTATGTTATAGTTCTTGCAATAAGATGATTTTAGTGAATTTCCATTACTGGGACCATCAAGAGTGAATTAAGTTGTCATGCGAGTCCCCTGAAAATGCTAGTATTAGTGGTTTAACTGCCCCTCAATTTACAAATGATAAGAAAAGGACAAAATGTGTGTTTTCGACCTATTTTAGTTTTTACAATTATTGCCATCATATCGTGAATTGTAATTATATTGGTCAGGGTAATTGTGACATTTTTCAAGTCCTGGTTAAAGTCTGAATTTCCTCTCATGATTCATAATGACTCTTATCCTCTTCAGGTACGAGCCCCCAGTATAAGTGAGGCAGACTTCCTGAAGCCGAACAACACCCTGGTGAGTTTCGTGTATCCAGCGCAGAACCCGGATCTGATGAAGAAGCTGTCGGAGAGACAGAGCACGGTGCTGGCCATGGACCAGGTGCCCAGAGTCACCATCGCACAGGGCTACGATGCCCTCAGCTCCATGGCCAATATCGCTGGGTAATGACAAAGACAGTGAGATGTGCAGTCGGTAGGGCTATTAAAAAAAATGGATGATCACAGAGTCTCATCCGCAGGCCGTCCCACCAGTTGAGCACTGACAGACGCGCACTTTTCATATGTGATAAATGATCCAAAGCAGGAGCTCCAAGCACTTGTTACCGATGATAGATTAAAGATTTTCAATCAATCATCGTTTGTGCAAAGAATAACAGCCATTAGCAGCGGTTTTCCAACAAGGCAACAGCAACATTTCATTAGTAAAGTGAGACGGCTGCAAACATGTTTGTACTTGAATGAAAACACTAAGAAGTGCCCATCTAATGCTCCAAAAACATGTCCGTTCAGCAATTTTACAGCATAAATGCTTCTTGTCCAAAAAATTATACATAATTTCTTATTACTCAAACTGAGGAATTAAATGTTTAAATGTAGTAATGTAATTTTAAAAAAGAACTGTAGAGGTGAGGAATCTTGTCGTCATTTTTGCAGGTACAAAGCCGTGGTTCTGGCTGCCAACAACTTTGGCCGGTTCTTCACTGGTCAGATCACAGCGGCAGGAAAAGTTCCCCCTGCTAAGGTAACAGTCAATATGAGTCATTTCCGTCTCTTACTGTCTAAATGTTTTCTTTTTTCTGTATTTTAAATAACATTTGCCACAGTTTCCTTCTTGTACCACTGTGTATTATATGGTTGTTTGTGCTGCACACAGGTCCTGGTTATTGGAGGTGGAGTGGCTGGTTTAGCAGCAGCAGGTGCAGCCAAGTCGATGGGAGCCATAGTCCGAGGGTTTGACACCAGGTAAATGACTTCAGATTATTTTAATTATGATCTTGATCCAGTGTAGAATTAAAAAACAAACCTGACTGTTTCCTCCCTCTTCAGGCCCGCAGCCCTGGAGCAGTTCAAGTCTTTTGGGGCAGAGCCTTTAGAAGTAGATATTAAAGAGTCTGGTGAGGGAGTTGGAGGATACGCCAAAGAGATGTCTCAAGAGTTCATCGATGCCGAGATGGCTCTTTTCGCCAGGCAGTGTAAAGAGGTCGACATTCTCATCAGCACAGCCTTGATTCCGGGTACAGTATGTTTTTAGTGTTAAAAATTTGCATAAAACGAACGATAAATGCAGATTTAATGTGGATACACAAATCTGTTTCTCCGTCCTTTTGAGTAATAATAAATCATCATTAATCAACATTGTGGTGCAGGGAAGCGGGCTCCCATTCTGATCAAGAAGGAGTTTGTGGAGTCGATGAAGGACGGCTCTGTGGTGGTGGATATGGCCGCAGAGGCCGGGGGCAACATCGAGACCACAAAGCCTGGTGAGCTGTACGTTCACAAGGTGAGCTTCAACCAATCTCTGCAAAACGGGTCTAAACTTTATTAAGGCAAATGTAACAATAACTTGATTAATCTGAGCCTGACAGAAATGAGAAAGCTTTTATTATTGTTGTTATTGTTGTTTTAATTATCGTCTAGCGCTCTGTTTGGTTGCCATAGGTAAGATGTATAGATTCAAAACAAAACTAATCAGGGTGCAAATACAAGAAAAGAAAATAAGTTTCCAATGTGAATTGATTCACTCTGCTGTTTTTGAACATCTGTTTGAACTTCTATAATGATGTACATGTGTATTATTATTATTATTATTATTATTGTTCTATGTACTTGTTTCCTCTCATGACCAGGGAGTGACACACATCGGCTACACAGACCTGCCCAGTCGCATGGCCTCGCAGGCCAGCACTCTGTATTCCAACAACGTCCTGAAGCTGCTGAAGGCCATCAGCCCAGACAAGGACTACTTCCACTATGAGGCCGCAGACGAATTTGACTATGGAACAATTGGCCATGTCATCCGTGGGACTCTGGTTATGAAGGTGGGTTTTTATTTGTTTGTAACCGTCTGACTGGCAGCCGCATCGCTCCCTCTCAGCATGAGTTATCGGGTCCTGTCATGCTACGATCCTGCGCCAAATGAGCACTAAAAACCAGATCCCTGCTGGGAATAGCTCATGTTGGATTCCAACAAGAATGTTATGAACGTTTCAAAAAAATACTTGTCCAGGAATTTTGACTTTGACACATTGTTTATGGCAAAGAAAGCGTGCAACCTCAACAGGACGTATCAGTTTCCCCCCTTTTGTTAAACTAAGAGTTATTTAGGCTCTTTAAAAGTGAATCTATCTTTCAAAACCTCTGGTAACTGGTCTGTGATTGCTGTTTGTTTCGGCGGAAACTCCTTTGAGTCTTGCGTTGCGAGCAACTCCCACCGTGCTGGTGAGATCACCCACCGCGCAGGACTCCAAAGATCTTGATGTGTGTTTCTCACGCAAAAGCAGCCGTGTTCTCAAACTGCTCCTCTCGTGGGTTTTTTTGGTGAATCCAGGACGGCAAGAACATGTTCCCGTCACCACTCCCAAAAACAGCCCCCCCGGCTCCAGTCAAACAGAAAAGCGTCTCCGAGTTGAAGGCTGAGAAGGCAGCGGCCGTTTCGCCCTTCAACCGCACCTTGACCTCTGCTGGCGTTTACACCACAGGTCAGACACACACACAACACACACACGTCCGTGCAGAAAGAGTTCAACACATGTGGCACAAATAAAGTTATTTTATTGGTGAAGGTAATTCGTTCAGTAGTTGAATCAATAAATAACCTGAGTTTATTTGACAGAAGCCGTTTAGTCATCATAGTGCATTTGAATTTGGATTTTTATGAAATCTCTGTGTCTCTATGTTTGTACAATCACTTTAAAATTGATAAAAAAAATAAATAAAAAAACTTGTTTGGTTTTCATAGTCTGTATATAAAAGTGGACGTTGATTTTCCGTCATGGTTTGCGGTCTGTTTTCATCAGGAAAGTGTTTACCGATGTTAAAAATCAATATTTTTTCAGGTGGTTTTTGGTATAAAACGTTTGCTCTCCAGAAATACAGATTATTAACAACGACGCCATCTGCTCTGTCGCTCGTCTCTCCAGGTGTTTCCACGTGTCTGGCTCTGGGCATCATGTCTCCTAACGCGGCGTTCACTCAGATGATCACAACCTTTGGATTAGCAGGGATTGTTGGCTACCACACAGTGTGGGGCGTGACCCCCGCTCTGCACTCGCCGCTCATGTCCGTCACCAATGCCATCTCAGGTCGTGTAACTATGTAGATTATGGCTAAATCTCTTTTTGTTGTGACGTCACACGATCTCTCATCCTCTTTTCCGATGTTCCCGGGGTGTTCAGGTCTGACGGCGGTCGGAGGTCTGGTGCTGATGGGCGGAGGTCTCGCGCCTTCCTCACTGCCTGAGAGTCTCGCTCTGGCTGCTGCCTTCATTTCTTCAATCAACATTGCTGGTCTGATATTTAACACAAATATTAACTAGTTTCATTGAATTCCCACTTTAATCCACTTTTTCTTCTCTCTGTGTGTGTGTGTGTAGGTGGTTTCCTGATCACCAAGAGAATGTTGGACATGTTCAAACGTCCCACTGACCCTCCCGAGTACAACTACCTGTATATGCTGCCTGCAGGTGCCTTTGTTGGTGGATACGGAGCTTCTGTGGCAGCTGGATACAACATTGAACAGGTGAATATGTATATGTAGAGTATGTTAAAGCTGATGTAAAATACTTTAGTTACTACAGCCAAGCAGGGTTATGTTTTTGGCTGTTTGTCTGTTAACAGCATAACTTTATGGGATGGAGTTGGATGAAATGTTCTAAGGATCCATAATTGAAACTTGTAAACTTGTTGAATGAAGTTGTGATTCAGAGGAGTTTACTGTAACTGACATTGTTGGAAAATGATCAGCTTTGGTGGAGGTTTTTTACATTCTGCTTTCTCTGGCCAAACTAGTTATAATGGTATAAAAATAAAGGTCCAGTGTATATATATATATAAGAAGATCTGGGAGTTGTGGTGTCAGTTGGGGATTAACTGTGGGCAACTGGACTCACTTCTCTTAAAGGGACACTGTGTAGTATATATGGGTTTATATAACCCAAATTCCACTTTTTTATACATATTATGTGCTCCTGCATTGTCTAGTCGCTGTATAATATTCTTTGTTTCATTTTCGTAGTGTTTCAAAAAGTCATTTAAAATAACATGGTCGTGGGCCGCGGTTGCATAGCCACTGTTAGCAGAGAGACGCCATGTTTCTACCGGAGCCTGTAAGGACAAACGCGAGAGAACAAATCAAGCGTCTCTTTACTTGTAGCGGAAGTCCCGCCTCCTCTCTCTCCGCTTCGTCTGCTACGGCCGTGGTAGCTCCGCCCTCTCCGTCGCCTCGCGAACCTCATCTGCTGACACGGAGAAAGACGACGAGGACGACATTTGACCTGCTGAGGATACTGTAGCACTCAGGGAAGGGAGGGGGTGAGCAGAGCAGCAGTTCTTTGTTGTAAATTTCAGCCTCTCCTCTAGATGGCACTATAAACTACATACTTCCCCTTTAAGTAGAAGATATTTCTCCTGTCATCCAAGATGTTTCCTCACTTTCTGTTCTTTAATTTTGAGAACTGACGAAGCCTGTTGAATGAGAGGTGAAAAACATCTTCAACTCAACTCGAGGAAGTCCAGTTGCCTACAGCTCGCTACCGAAGAGGACTATGACCTGGACGACTGAAAACCTTCACAAACATGAACTACGGTCACTTCACCTACCAGAAACACTGTCATTGTCAACTAGTGTGTCAGCACTTAAGGTTCCCATAGCTTCTCTTTTCCACTCCCTCTCTCTGCAGTTTTCAACTCCTCATTTGTTGCTTTATGCATTGGGTTCATGTGTGTGAAGATGTTACTATCCAAAATGTTAGTCACCGGGCCCATAAATAGCTTTATATTCGCTAATGGTATTGCTAATGTGAGTATGATTGTCGCTCAGTCTCAGAACTCAAACTTTTTCAAACTCCCACATCGTCGGTCCATTTTGAAAAGTCTTTAATGTCTTGTTTATTTATTTTTTTGCTTCATAGATGATGTACCTGGGCTCAGGCTTGTGTTGTGTTGGGGCGTTGGCAGGCCTCTCTGCTCAGGGCACCAGTCGCCTGGGGAACACTCTGGGCATGATGGGAGTGGCGGGAGGCATTGCTGCCACGCTCGGTGCCCTCAAACCCTCACCCGAGCTGCTGTCACAGATGTCTCTGGCCATGGCCACTGGAGGAACTCTTGGTAGGGAGCTTCCAGCTTTTTATAAAGTCAAACGGTTGACAGACAGGACTTCTGCGGAACATTTTGTCCTCTGGTGCTTATTCTTACTACAGCACAGCCAAGGGTTAGCTTAAGCTTCTCAAGAGATCAAACAACTGGACTTGCTCGATTTAGATGAAGATCTCGTCCAACAGGCTTCTTCAGTTCAGAAATGAGCTGAACTGCCTACAGCTAACTCCTAACATAAGTGACATCATCTTCTATTGGCGAAGAGGTGAAAGTAGTGATTGAAACGATAAATCCACTGATGTTATAAATCAAATATGAAGTAGAATCTTATTTTCCCATCGACTACCATTCAAATTAAGTTATTTTTGTGACCAGTGGAATCAGTGCTACATCCGTTCTTCTTCCTCGGCTTCACTTTGAAAGTGAAGGCTGCATTTCCTTCCTTATATACAGTCTAAATATATGGCGTACTGTGTAATTGCGGAGAGCCGACCTACCAACAAGGCATCTTTGAGTTTCATGTCTTCATTTAAAAATTGATGATTCTTTGGCGCCGTGCCGTTGTAAGTCCGACAGTTTGTTAACAAAACTGCGCAAGCATTATTAACTTTGCATGCATCCTTCTCTGTTTGTTTTTGCCAATTCATTACAGAGCATCAATCATTCTGTCCACACACAGAGATGAGTGTGTTTCGTCACCATGCGTGAATGTTGTACGTGTTAACAGTAATTTAAGAGAGCCAGATGAAGAATGATGTTGTAATCAGCAGCACACACACAGGCACCAGAGCACCAGGGTTTACTCGGTGTTAAATTAGTGTCCCTGTGCTTTCGTGAAAAAAAAAAAAACACTAAGTATTTAACTTAATCGTGCTGGCTTTGAAGATCAGACCCTGTAACTAAAAACAGGTGTTTTCCTTTTTAAGCATTTGCTCTTTTTTAACTTCTTACTTCATAGAGCTTTTTTTGTACTCAAAACGTAGCCAGCGTGCATGAGAAGGTTAGTGTCTGGTGTTTCACTAAGCCAAACATAGTAACTCACCGTGAAATGTTTTTTTCCCTCTCTTTGGCTGATCATCATGTCTCGCCTGCAGGTCTGACCATCGCCAAGCGTATTGAAATCTCCGACTTGCCGCAGCTCGTGGCAGCCTTCCACAGCCTCGTGGGGCTGGCAGCCGTCCTCACCTGCGTCGCAGAGTTCATGATCGAGTTTCCTCACCTGGACACTCACCCGGCTGCCGGTGTTATCAAGACCGTGGCCTATCTGGGAACCTACATCGGTGGCGTCACCTTTAGTGGATCACTAGTGGCCTATGGCAAACTTCAAGGTCATTATGTTTTAAAGGTCCAGTGTGCAACATTTTGAACGGTTTAATGGCAGAAATTGAATAGAAGTATTTTTTCGTGAGTGTATAATCACTTTAAAGTAAAAATGGTTAGGTTTTTGAATGGACAAACCAGCCAGGTACGGTAGAAGTGTATATATACATATATATATATTTATTTATTTATTTATTTAAATTAGGACAATGCATATTCATCGACATGTCAGCATAGAGCAACAATGTAAATATGCCGGAGTTGGCACAATAGCTAGTTTTCATCCGTTGTCCTAAGGCAGGTCAGTACATTAGACATTTAACAGGACATGGTACAAAAGAATACATAAATCACAAGACATTACAAAAAAAAAATAAAAAAAATATATAAATACTTTGATGTTTTAAATTAATACCTCAATATACCTTGAAATTGCCACATCCTTAGCCATCATAGTTCCCTGATGTGCTGGAGAGCAGAGGACTTATCCATTTATTACAATCTGCAGTATCACCATTAAATGTCACTAACTCTTAGACACTGGGCTGTCGAATATTTTTGGCCTCTGCGGTACATATGTGAGATGTGCCTGTGATAAAGACTTGTATCTGACCTCATTTCACACATCTATGAAAAGACATTGGGCAGCGATTTGTCTCTTTCCTCAAGTGAAAGCCAAAGATTTTCTGCTTCCTGGGTTTGTGTGCATGTGCAGCGTTTAGTCATTTATGTTGCAGTGTGTGTATAATGAAAAAAAAACATTTTAAATGTTTCCATTTACATGTATAGTTTGCTGCTTGCTGACCCCATGATTCTTGGGGTGCAAGTAGCTTCCGCTTGTTTACATTTGATGATTATGACTCATCTTGTACAGTTTAAATGCAAAATATCCAGAATGCATAATCAATATGAGAATCCTTTTGGTTTGTATAGGAGTCCTGAACTCAGCCCCCTTGATGTTACCGGGGCGACACATGCTGAACGCTGGCCTGATGGCAGCATCGGTGGGAGGCATGATTCCTTTCATGCTCAGCTCCAGCTATGGCACCGGCATGGGGTGTCTCGTAGGAGTGTCGGGGCTTTCCACCATCATGGTGAGTTTCCGGTAAAGGTTCACTGTGTAACATTTTGGAGAGTTCTTTGGCGTGTCATTTACTTCATGCTTTAATGGTTCCTTCTTTTCGAACCATGCGGTCAACATAACCTTATGTTGTGTTGACATGTTTAAATTATGCAAAAACATTATCAAATTTCGATATTAACAAACACCAGCGTTGTTAGATTAAACCAGGTAACTGTTTAATTATATTGGAAACAAGTTTTAATCAACTGAAATGGTCCAAATGTTCTTAATCACATTTCTTTTCTTCTCTCCATCTTCTCCAACCTTCTGATATAGGGTGTCACCCTCACAGCAGCCATCGGGGGTGCTGACATGCCCGTGGTCATCACCGTGTTGAACAGCTACTCCGGTTGGGCTCTCTGTGCTGAAGGTTTCTTACTCGACAACAACCTCATGACGATCGTTGGTGCTCTTATCGGCTCCTCCGGTGCCATCCTCTCATACATTATGTGTGTGGTGAGTATGTGCGTTTTTTCCCACCACAAGTTCACAAAACTCAGTTTTCCCCCCCCCCAAGCGTGAATTATTTCCTTCTTCTCTTGCAAGGCTATGAACCGCTCCCTGCCCAACGTGATCCTGGGCGGGTACGGCACCACCTCGTCATTGGGCGGTAAACCCATGGAGATTGTTGGCACTCACACCGAGGTCAACATCGATCAGACCATCGACATAATCAAAGAAGCCAACAACATCATCATCACACCAGGTACGTGCAACAAAAACACATGCTCCACTGGAACAGCATTCTCACTTCACTTCAGTTTTTAAATAAATGATTTTCTTTCTAGAATAAAGCAGCATGATGGAACCCTGCATGCATTTTCTTGACATGCGTCTGTGGGTTTTCTCCGTATACTTCAGCTTCCTCCCATAGGAAAAAGACGTGCAGATTTGGGTCAGGTTGCTGCAAATCCTCAGCCTCAAAAACATCAACACCCTCTCTCATCTGATTGACTACATCTGACAAACGGGCTGAGCCAGGCAGCTCTTCCAAAACAAAAAATGTTTTGTGCAGAAGTTCAGAAGTTTTCTTTTTGCACAATATTTAGAAATGATCATAATCCTAGAATTAACTTGACAGGGCAGAAATGCAAGTTGGAATACTGAAGCATGTAAGCCACAAGAGGGAGCAGTTTGCCCATAAATGATCTCACAGATGAACGCGGTATATGAAGTGTCGGTACATGTTTCTGAGCAAAGAGTCAAGGACGATGGCTTTGATTTTTGAGTGTTAGATCATGACCACATATTGATTTATTAAATGCAAAAAAAAGAAAAAGCCAGAAATGTCTGACAGCTGAGACGTTGAGTGGCCTGAGCAAGAGGAACCACTTTGAATAACTCTGATGCTTGGATGGCTGTTGTTTTGCAACAGATCCAAACCAACGCACGGACATTTGTGTGGTCCAACATGCTGCTTTAATTAAAGGAACAGTGAAAAGTCATAGGAGCTATTGAGTCCAGACTCACGACTGCTCCGTGTGCTGTCAACAACAAAGCACGACAGTGAGGAAACAGAAGGCTCCAGTTGTCTGGGGAATTAGAAGATACAGGTTATGTTTGACCAGTTACAAAAAACTCGATAAGGGGTAATACTGAACTCTTCAAGGTACCTGACCAATGGGGTTAAATCGGGGTTGGGCAGACGCAGGGAAAAGGAGTTCTTTGCACGCAGGGTTACCCACATGCACACATGCAAAAGTTTCCTTTCAGATGAAATGCTTCTCAGACCAACGATTTAATGAAGAGGAGACTTGTGGTGAATGAAGACAGGGAGAGGACAAACGACAGAATGAGGGGTAGAGGAAGAACTAGGCTTTATTGTTGTTGAATCCCTGCAGGATTCGCTGTGCTTTCATTGAAGAACTAACTGTAACTCGTGTTAAATGTTTTGGGGTTTTTTTCACGAAGGCAGTAACATAAATTCTGTTTTGTGTAATGCTTGAAAATTAGACAACTGACTCGAAAAGAATTACAGTATCTCTCTAGATACTTGTGAAAGCACGCAGAGAACCTCGACCATGGTCTATCCGTTTCCCACACTCATCCACAAAACCTAATCATTTCTTCCTTGGTCTGTAACCTCCATCCCCCAGAAAATGCTGCTCACAGTCAGACAAACAACCTGGGTGCAGGTGGGGAAGCTGTGGTAAGATTAAAAACACTGACTATTATGTTGTCTGTGTTCTAGGTTGGGGTCTGTGTGCAGCCAAAGCTCAGTACCCTATCGCAGACATGGTGAAGATGCTGAGTGAACAGGGAAAGAGCGTCAGGTGAGTGCTTTACAAACCACCAGTATTTGTCATTTTTCCCAAAAAAAGGTCCTATGTTCCGCACTTTGTGGAAGCCTGGGTGTGGAGCTCCAGGGTAAAGGGTTAGGGTCTATGTTCCCCAGGTCCTTTTGGGTGAACGCATACATACAAAAGCGGGGAACATAGGACCCTTTGGGTGAACAGCGTGGAACATAGGACCCTTTTTTAGTGAAAGGGTCCTATGTTCCCCGGTCACATACAAAGCGTGGAATATAGGACCCGGGGAACATAGATACGGTCCCCCCCTAGCTGGGGTCGTACCTATGTTCCCCAGGTCCTATGTTCCCCTGTGACATACAAAGCGTGGAGCATAGGACCCTTTGGGTGAACAGCGGGGAACATAGGACCCTTTTCTTTTTTCTTTTTTTTAAAGCGGGGAACAGTGGGGAACATAGGACCCGTGGAACATGGGTACGACCCCTCGTAGCTTACCTACCGTGAAACATGGAGGGTGCTTGTGTTTCGCCTGCTTTGCTGCTTTGGCGAAACCAGCAAATCACTTTGCTGGTACAATCACTTTTGTCCACACCATTTCCATGTTTTATGTGTTCAATGATGGGAGATTTTTGTCTGATTTTGGGTTTAGTAGTTCAAAGATTTATTTAAACTTGTGATCATATGATGTAATGCCATCAATTATCAGACACTAGTGCAGTACCTGTTCAAAGTGTTTCTGCTTTTCTACCGTTGATCTGTTTTCATTTCTTATCCGAACAACTTAAAAGTCGACACGGCACACCAAGTTTGAAGCCTGTTAAGTGACCCAGTCTGCTCTTTACTTCAAAGCCTAAAAGTAGTACTGCATTGTGATGTTGCTACTGTTTTGGGTCTTTATTTTCTGCTCATGTTCTGACAAATCTGAGCTTGTTTTCACAGAGACAGGTGCATTTTCACCCGGGGCAACAAACTGCAGGAGCGGCACATTATTGATCGGGGAGCTGAGTGTTTTAAATCAGTCAAATGTCAGTGTCGATGATGAGCTTTAATTTTTAGTGTTTTGTTTTTTTCTCCTTGACAGGTTTGGTATCCACCCAGTTGCTGGTCGAATGCCTGGCCAGCTGAACGTCCTGCTAGCTGAGGCGGGTGTTCCCTATGATGTGGTCCTGGAGATGGATGAGATCAATGAAGACTTCCCTGGTAAAATTGTTTATTTTTTATTTATTTTGTTTAAATGAGGGAGCTGTTATTCACAACAGTGCGCATTTATTGCTGCAAGGCTGTCACTTTGGTGGTAATGCGTCAGATAAAATTGCTGGATCAATTATGACTAATAATCACCACCCCACCTTTCATCTACGCTTGTAGCAGCCTTGTGCTGCGTCTTGGTATTTAGACATGCCATGTTATCAGGGCAACAGTCTTTTGTTTTCTTAGCAACCAGGCATGTAGTCTGAGGACATATGGTTCTGTTTATGTGAAAGGTAGATAAGTATGGAGCTGGAGCACCCAGGAACATTAGTCAGGACAATATAACATTTGGTGAGCGATTTTTTTTTTTCTTTTATCCGTTTTAATGTTTACATCTACACTTGTCTGTGGCTCACAGAGACGGACCTGACGCTGGTCATCGGAGCCAACGACACTGTGAATTCTGCAGCGCAAGAAGATCCTAACTCCATCATTGCCGGCATGCCTGTCCTGGAAGTGTGGAAGTCCAAACAGGTTGGTCTGTCTTTCTTAACACTGTAGTGTAACTTTTTAAATATAAACCAATTTCCATTCCATTAAAACAAAAAAAAAACACTGAAACGAGCTGACCTTTCTGTGCTCAAGACAGGAAATGATTTGTTTTATGTCGAGATGGACAAAGGCAACAGTCTCTTATGGCCCCTTTCCATTATACAATTCTAGTTAAGCTCAATTAAGTAGTACCTGGTGCTTCTCTTGGTACCTGCTCTGGCAGGGTTCCAAGTGAGCTGAGCCAATACTAAAATGTGACGTGGACAGATTGCCGGCCACTGATTGGTCGGAGAGTGTTGTCACTGGAAGAGTCATGAGACGCAAGACTCAAAGCGAACAATGCCGAACTGTAGATCAGTTGTAGACCTTAAAATCCCAAAAAACGTCTTAATCTCCAACATTTAGCAAGTCAATTTCTAAAATCTCAATATGTACAGATATGTCTGGTGTATTTAGTGACAGCACTGCCAGTCAGGTCTGATAGTATTGCTTGACACAGCCAATCAAAACCTAAAAGGCAGAATTTCTTAATCGTTATGCTACAAAAATTAACCACTTATCTTTCAAATTATTTACAGGTAGTGGTGATGAAGCGTACTTTGGGCGTGGGCTACGCTGCAGTCGATAACCCCATTTTCTACAAACCCAACACATCCATGTTGCTGGGAGATGCCAAGAAAACCTGTGACAGCCTGCAAGCAAAGATCAGAGAGACCTATTACTAGTCAACATCTGTTATTTTACCGTGCATCGTGTACAGTAGCTCTCAGCGGGTCGACGGACTATATTTCCAGCAGGTAGAATTTCAGGATATATATTTTTGAAGAACAGATTAATTAGTTCTGCAACAACAGTGAATCTAGGTGCCCACGAGTCACGATTTCATATTTATTGTTGGAAAATAAGAGACATGGACTTCTCACACATGTACTGATTTGTAAATAAAAATCTTAAAACAGAATTTTAGAATTTTTTGGTCAACCTTCTTGCACATAACATTCAAGGTGAACAAAAATATCCTTTTTAAAACAACCAAATTACCTGCTTTTGCTGACGGGTTCATTTAAAACATAAGACAAGCTGAGGTTGTATGCAGCAGAATGTTTTTTTAATTGGAAACAAAAAGGCTTTAAAGCATATTTTTCAGCAAATCGAAATAGAAATATCACTCCATCAGATAAGCTGGAGATTCCACATCAATCTACTTTACAACTTCAGTTCATCGTTGGCTCATTTCATGTTTTCCTCAAATTATTTTCCTTGCAATGTTTTCCTTCAGAAATCGATTTGTTGACAACTGAATGCAGGAAAGAATAGAAGAACAGAAGGTTGTCATATTCTCCTTCATACTCTTGAGCAAGGCAAAGCTCATGGAAGTCTTTGAGGAAATAATAAATTGCCTCAATAGTAGCCAGGTATGTTTCTGGTTTGCCCTTCTGATGACGCCAGAAACATGTTTTCCTCGTCTTGAGCTCTACCTGGAGCAAACCTGTTGGAGAACACACACGGATCAGACGAGACGACACAGTGAGGTCATCGCATGTGAAGTAAATTCAGCAGTCAAAGCTCTTTGAAAGGCTGCATAAATTGAATTACCTTGCAGTCTCTCATCAGAGCTGATCTTGTTGGTCTGGTTCCACGTGCTGTCGATGAAGACCACCCTCTGGAGTGGATACACCCTTGACTCGCAGCCCTTTGCTTCATCTGAAGTCCCCGTCTCCGGGTTCTTGGCAGCGTGTGTGGCACCATGAACTTCCTCACTTTTCCGCCTCTTTATGCACGGTTCGTCAAAGTCATGTGACCTACTGTCAGTCCTGTCGAGTAAACACTGCATCATGTCTTGAACTGAGACGGCCCCTGGACCAGGGAACACCAAAACCACCTGGAGCAAGCAAAGAGGCGTGGAGAATAAAGTGAGTACACAAAGAGCATTTTTCAGGATTGGTTCAAGGATACAAGGCAGTTTCAGGAGCCTTTAAAGATAAAATATCACAACCAAATTCACCATATAAATCCTGATGAGAGATTTTACCCAATGTCACTTTTACAGAATTGGAGAAAAAAAAGCACAAGACAAAACAAACTATGGTCAGAAAATAACAGTAAGAATATGAGGTTTAAAGTTTGGGTAAAATATCCAATTGCATTTTAATTTTTGTTAATGGTTTGAAACTTATAGATTATTGAAAGATGCTACTTTAGATACAATCAACATTAATTACTACACACTAATGGAAGAACCTATAAGATATTCATTGTCTCTAATATTCATATATTGCATTATTTTAAAGTGGCAAAACAAACACAGAATGATTAAATGAATACGTGTAAATGATACCATAGGCCATTTTTGAAAAATCTCTTCCATACGCTCACATTTCTGACCATGTGACTGCCGTTTGTGTAAGACCTAATCTTGTTGGAAAAGCTCAACAGTACAATGACTATATTACAGTACACATTTCAAACAAACAATCACACAAATCTTAAGTAAAAGACTGGAAAAGAATTCTGCATATTTGGCAACTCCCACTCAAAATAAAAACACAAATAATGACCTGTGGCAATGACTGGAATAGGGTGTGATCGGAGCAAAAGATTGGAGAAAAATTAAAAACAAAACAAGATTTCCTTGTACCCCGCATACAACTGAGGAGGCACGAGGAAGAAATACTACGTCTGAAACTGTTAAGGCAGTAAACGTACAACATAGCGTGTGCACTAAAGCCACTGTAATTCTGAACTTGATTATACCCAATAAAACTAATGCTATGAATCATAAACTTGTCAAGCATGAAATAAGAAAAAACAAACTAATTGAAACCTCTGAATCTATTATAAATTCCACATTTGTCATTACGAGGCGGATCAATGGATCAGTGTGGTTACGCTACAACAAATACAGGTGAACATAATGAACGAAAACAGGCTTTTACGTCAATACAGTGAGAAGTTCGAGAGTAGTAACAGAATCAAAACATGACTCAAAAGCATCTGCGTGCAGTAAAAATAAAACACAGATGAAAAAATAAATGGGATACAGCGACGCTGGGTGTATTTCTAAGAGGCAAAAGAAAAAAACAAGCAGCAGAAATATGAAAACAATTCGCAGTATTACAGCTAAATCTATTTGTTGTTAAACAAGGTGATAAAACCTTTTCAATTTTGTTTTTCAATTTTCAAAAAAGCTGCTTTTCTTTGGCTGTTAATGTACAGAAGAGTTTAACTTGGGCTATAAAACGTAAAAAGAACAATAACAATTGTGGTTCTAATGACTCAAATGATTAGTTGTTCTGTGAAGTGATTGATAATAAATCATGAAAATGAGCAGCAGCCACACAGAACAGAGATTCTCAATGACGTCTAGTTGCAGTTGTGGCTCGTAAGATTTGTTTTTTTAGGTGATTTTTAGATACACTGTAACCATGTATCAACAGCAGGATGCACCAAAGAAGCACAAAGGTGCATCGCACCAGTCTGTTATTGCTTTTCCATCAAAAATGACTTATTAAAAACATAAGAATCTGTTTCAGCTCAATTTGACAAACCATCAATCTGAAAACGGACTCTTTTCACTTATGACAGTTTTTCCCAAACCTTTTATACAAGAACTAATTTTCCCATTTGTGCATAATGCATTATGTTTACTGCCATTTCTACCAGTTACAGACTGTATAAGCCTCATCTTACTTTGAACAGGTAAAGTACACAAATGTACAAAGATGTACAGTACGTTTGATAAACGAATCAAATGTTCATTTCATGCATAAAGTAAAGGCTTGACGAAAATTCAGCTAATTTATTTGGCGACTTAAAATATTAAACTAACCTTGTCCTTTTCAAACTCGGGTATGCAGGGGTAAGTGTATATGGTGACGTCGTCTGGAGCGAGGATCTTGGCATGAACAGCCGTGCTCTTCCCATCCGTCTCATTTGGATGCTTGATGATGTCTATCTTCACAGGAAGCTGACAACATTATAACACAATAAATAGATGACGGTTACAATTCAACCACACCATGTTTTTTTGTTTTTTTTAAATCCACAACACTAGGATTATTATAGCAACATAAGGCTGCTTTAAAAGGACAATCAAGTGAGTCCTAACCTCTCACTGACCTTAATTGAGGGGATTTCTTGCAAGCCGACACCCAGTAATGAGCAGCATGTGTAGCAGAAAAACATCCTTGATCCTCCACATTTAGGGCACTTCAACCTGCCCCTCTGCTGTGCTTTCTCCAGCACTGCATGTGATGCCAATTTTAGACCACAGAGAGGGTGTTTGGCCAGCTCAGGAGCGTCTGATGAATCAGTGGAGACTGTTGTTTTGTCACGGCAACTCAGTTGAAGATGCTGGTCCTGATCCAGGCTGCTCATACTTGCTCTTTAATCGTTGACAGGCAAGCTCTCTGGGATGTGGGGGCCCACGGTGACACAGCTGAACAAGAATGACAATCAAATGTTAAAAATGCAGACTTTCCTAAATTTTTGGTCCCAGAAAAGTCAGGGACCAAAAATGTAGAAAAGCAATTAAACAAACTGAGGCTTGTTGATAAAAAGGTCATAGATCGGTCTACTAATATACTAATACTGTGATGAGACTGGAGAATGTCCAAGACTATAAATACAGCAATAATATGTAGTTCATCATCAATCATTGTTCCCTGGATTCATATCATTTTAATCGAGAACACAACAGATTAATTTCATTTCAGTCATTGTTGTCATTGAATGGAAAACATATTTATTTAAATGCAAACAATAACATCAGCAGTTTGGTATGTTTTGTTTTCTGGTGTCAGCTTACATGAAATCTTTTTGGTTTTACATAAAGTAAAATGCATTCAAATTCCACTTAAGATTGTTATTTAAAGTGCACTGCAGTTATTTACGTAAAATAGACCTCACCAGCCATTTTATTAGGTACACAGGACATGTTATATGTGGTCTTCTACTGCTGTAACTTATCTGCTTTGAGTCTTTGACTTTCAGTGGCTGATGACTATGTGGTGCAATAGTTTTAGTCTTTACAGTCTTGGTCTCGCTTTGTGTGGTCTTGACAATGGACACTTTAAAACATTAACATTGTTATATCAGTGATGTGTTAATAATTTTACTGAGCTGACGAGCATGAACTGACATGTCAGAGATAGTAAACGAGCCAGAAACAAGTGACAACTACACTTCCAATGATTATTTGACTATTACTAATTTAATCTCCAATTAATCGATTGATCAGTGTTTTTTCAGCTTCTTAAATGTGTCTCTACATAACAAAGAAATCATTTAAACGGAATAGTTTTGGTTTGTGGACACAAACCAAAACCAAACAAGACATTTGACATGTCCCGATTTAGTAAACGCCGATCGACATTTTTCAACATTTTCTGACATTTTGCGGACCAAACAAGACAATAATCGTTCGTCTCAGCCCTCGCGACAGCCTAAAAGTCAGCGATAAGTACTGTGAAAAGTCAACTTAACCCGGTGTGTTATCATGGAGCTCACCACCCTCAGTGTGCAAAGTGCAGCTAGCAGCACAGCACAGTCAACACGCTTGATTCATGCTAGCGAAGTTAGCTCCCGTTAGCATGGTTAGAGTTCAGACTCTGGCAGTACTGGCAGACACAAAACACAGCGACTTAATGTTGATCAATTCAAATACCACACACGTGTTGCTGTGGGTTCTATGTTGTCCTTTCGCTGCTCCAGATAAAAAATGTGACAGATCGGTAGAGCTCAGCTCATGTAGCGTGAGCGTCTTCTTCTTCTTCTACGCCGGAAGTGATGCGACACAGCCCCGGAGACGCGGAAAAGTAAAGGTAAACACACCAAAAGAGGCTCTGATGAAAGAATTACTTATTTTCTTGGCTGTTTTATTCATCTGTTTGTTTTTAAAATCTCGTTGTCACTAGTGCTGTGGTTATCAAACGGTGGTACGTGTACCACCAGTGGTACGCAACGCAAGCATCCTCTGTTCTTTAGAAAATCAGAAATACTGTAGCTACTGTATTTACCCGAGTATGTGCTCAAAAAAAGTGGGGCTGAGCAATTTTGAAATGAAACAAATAACAAAAAAACAAACAGTAAATTCAATAATAATCGTCTTATTTCCCACTCTATCTTAATCTAATTTCACTATACCAGTGTCTGAAGTATATGTGAGGTATCATATATATATATATATATATATATAACACAGCGTTCATGTGTTCATATGTTGCCGTTAAATATTTCCATGTCCATTTTTTCACATCTGTCACTACCACTGAAGTTTCGTTTTTTTTCACTTTAAAGCGGACCTAGACCTGAAGTTACAATTATCGCTGTTTTTTAGTGTGTATCTGCGTCATTACCTTGTTTACGAAGCCCTGAAGGTTCTAAACAAACAGTTCAGCCACTGCTGAGAACGCTGTGTTTTATTGTAATCTCGGGCTCAGCGAGATCTCTGAAAAAACCTGGTCCGTTTACGTAAACAGCAGTTCTCCTGAACAGCAGATCGTCCTGCTCCGGGGAAACTAGTCCGGGCACATCCGTTTGCGTACATTGAACTGCAGAAGAAGAATAACGTCCGTTGTGGAGGTGTTTCACGAGCGACAGTGTCTTCTGACTCTGGGTCTGACTCTGGGTCAAAGTCATAAAAGGGACTGCGGCGGGGAGTCGTGAAGAAGCTATTTTTAAACACTGTTAAAACAAAGTTTTGATAATGAGTAGCAGTGCATCCACCGTTCCAGAGGGGGGAGCTGCGCTTCTGAGAGCGGGTGTGCTGAATTTGTCACTTCCGGGTACTGGCCAATCACAACACACTCTGTCTTCTGGGTGAGAGAGTTGAGTCTCAAATCTCGTGGCTGGGAAACAGCGTCAGAAAAGAGGATTTCTATCGGCTTGTTTTTACAGCAACTAGGAGGTTTTTGACCATAAAAACAACTTAATGTATGTAAGTAGACCTCCATAACTAACATATATGTGCAACAGGACCACTCTATGTGAGCTTTAAAATGAGAATATCAGATTTCATGCTTATCATTTCTATCTTTGTCAAAGTTTGAACATTTTTCTGTCATCATAACTGGTCTCGGTAGTGGGTGGTTTGTCATAACATTTACAAAGTACAGCCTAGTGTTGATATAACTAATATAATTAACAGAAATCACAAAGCCTCTGTAATAGCTATAATTTCCCATTCTGTTAACACACATGCACAATTAATGTTTTCACTACTGTCTGGACCCAAATGTTTTCAACAACTGTAATAACATGAAAATTAATGTTGACATCCAATAAAGCAGTGATTCCGTCTAATTATTATGACTTGTATAAATTGGGTTATGATTGAAATGTAGGGGATGCTCTGCAGCTGGATTCCTTTAGCATTACTGTGCATTACCAAAATGCTGGTTACACAGATATTTCCCCACTAAGACTGATCAAAGGGGTGAAGTATAGAGCAAAAATATTAAAATGCATTTGTCTTGTTCAAAGCCAGATGTGCTTGGTGTGATGTAAAACAGATTGGTTTATGTCAGATTTCAAAGATACCTGAACTGTCACACTTTTTACGAAACAGACAATCGTATGCAGACTCGCATGGCAAGCAGATGTGTATCGAATGAGACCTTTCAGTGCCTGGGATGCTAAACTCCAAACAATCCGAACACTGCCATATGTGAAGTGTGTGCCAGGTTGTTCTGAGAATCGTGGCAGTGAAACAAAGCTTATCAATGCTATTTATATTATTCACATCAGGCTCACCTGTCATCCTTGCATGCTGTGTTACGTAGGACCTCTGATAACTTTCCCCCCCCCCCCTTTCTCTGCAAAAAAAGTGGTCACGCATAGTCATTTCTACGGATTCAAAGCGACTCTGCTCTCGAAATCTTTCCTATTTTTCTTGTGAATGTGCTATTTTTTGCTGTCATCTGCTCTGTGTTGCCTTTGGCAGATAGATTGTCACACACTATGGTTGAGATCCATCTGCCTGCATCAAATTAGAATAGTATCTGTCTGAATAGTGTCTTCTCATTAGAATCCATTCTATTCCCATGGTTTTTCTATTTCGTCTGAATGAGCACATGTCACTAAAGTTTGTTGACATGTTGACAACAGTCCAGTTAAAGTTCACAGCCATACGCTGATACATTATTTTCCTCTGTGTGTTGTTTCCAGTTCCAAATAAAGTTAGACAAATCTTGATACAAGAATCAAACCTTGTCAGAGCAGCAGAGGAGATCATAAGCGCCGTTCTTCACAGAATACGTGATGTTTACACCTGCAGGTGTACCAGGAAAGCTGGCTGAACTCTCCCATCACCTCTCTGAATATGTACCTGCCATCTGGGAGGAGGTGTTTCTTTGAGCGAATTCAAAGAAACTCACCAACAACAGCTTCTTTTCCCATACCACCACAACTCTGAACAAGGAGTCCGACGTCTACTTGCTCAAATAAGAACAGGTATCATTCCCCTCAATCTCAAATTCTGCAGATTTTAAACATGTTCAAGTAGAAAAAACTGGTTGTGTGAAGTATTTAATTTAGGTGAAATTAAGAATAAAATTATGAAATGTTCAAAATCCAGTCTTGTTCAGGTGCACTTTTGATGACATTTTGGTTTAAATTGAATATCTATAGGTTTGTTACCTCTCTGTCTAGAGCAGTGGTTCATAAATTTTTAATACCAAGCACCACATGAGAAAAATAGAAATGTAAATAAGCCGAGCAACGTCAGCTACGCACCTTTCTCAGGAGGCAGATCTCAAAATCATCCTCCCTCACACACTGGTATAGTGGAATTAGAACAGTATTTCTGATTCTCCTCTAAGTAACCCACCAGAGGAAGCTGACAAGTACCAGTTTGAGAACTACGGGTCTAGAGCATATTACATGGATCATCAACTGGCAGCCCGCGGGTCGAATCCCACCACAAAAAATCTTCCAATTCGGCCTGTGACTTAATTCCATAAAGAAAAAAAATATATACTGATATCTTGATTTAAAGGTCCATTATGTAATAAAAACAACTGACCATAAATCCTCCTAATATGTCACAGAGACTCAGGAATGATGTTCATATAACAAACTGAACTCAACAACAACAGTACAGCCAAAATATTTGTGTTAAAAACAACATTTTGCAGACTGCAAATCATGTTTATGTTTTGAAATCATGTTTTGGCGTCATGTGGCGCCACCTACCGCCGTCTACCAATCATTGCAGTCAGTAGAGTCTCAGCTGCCGAGCAACCACGGGTTGCCAGTTACGTCAGAAAACGAAAACCTAAAAGACCTCTGTATTTTGAATTTGAATGTAGTAAATGTTTTTGGCCACATTCTTACATATTGCACCTTTAACTAGTATATTTTTTTTGGTCTGCTTCCTGAGGATTCAGTTATAATCTGAGCTTTGTGGGGGTTTCAAACAAAACTAATAGGCTGAGATAAATAAATAAATATATAATAGCTTGGCAGGTGCGCTGAGAGAGAGAGAGTTCACTGCTCATTCATTACACATGCGCGGCATGGCAGCGTGTCAAACATTTCCAATCAATAGATTTCATAATATTTCATTTACGACGTAAGAGTTTTTAGCGTGCGTTCCACGGCACTGTTGTTGGTTAAAAAGTCTCACCCGTAATAATCTGGCCTCAGCCCATCAACCAACAATCGCACAGCAAGTCTGACAAACTCATTTAACGTTTATTGCGTTTGCCATGTTGTTCTTATTTTCGCGTCCTTGCTTCACATTTGTTTTAATTTCAAAGTCTCAACAACAAGCTTCAAACCAACAGACTTCTCAGTTAAAAAAAGGCGGCTAAAGATGCTTTCAAATGCAGTCAGAAATACAGCATTCACGCAACACACAGCGGCCATTTTGTCAGCTCATCGTCAGAAAATCACAGGTGTAAATAATGGGTTGATTATCAGCTGAGTTCTCTATATTTTCTTTAGTTTCACAGATTGAATTACTGGTTTACGGACACATTATCCTGACTTACATGAACCGAACACGGCCACTGCTAGTGTCATCTGTAACACTTGTGCTTTTCCTGCTATAACGTGACCAAATGGCTGCTTTTTAAGCTCTGCTAGCTTAACTCCATTATGCTAACAGCTAAAACCTCAGCTCTGAGCCATGGAGTCTTGTGACGCTCATTTAACAGGTAAGGTATATGTTTAATAACCTTTCATTTATGCTGAAGTTGGTCCCTAACGTCTGGTGAAGACTTAATCAGTATTTTAAAGATAAACTTTCACTATAGCTGTGTTTAAACATATATATCTACATTGTTGTGCTAAAGGGATAGAGGTTTTGCCTCTTTTTTTTCTCTTCGGTTTTTTTTTAGCAATTTTATTCATTCTTGTTGTGTTGTATTTGGACATGTGTGTTTTGTTCTTGGTCCACAAGGGAAAAATAGTCAAATGAAAGCGCTGTGCACCTCAGAAAGGGTTTTTTAAGACCAGTGACATTTAAAGCAGGCTTTAACTCAGACTGTTGATAAATCATCTTAAATATCCACAATTCATTGGCAGACTATGGTATACTGTGTAATCAGAAGAATGAGGTTAATTTGTAGTTCAGCTGAAAATCAGAGTGGTCTGGAAAATGTTAGAAATAAATGAATGTGGATAGTTTAAGGACAGTGGTATGCAAAAGTTTGGGCACCCCTGTAAATGTTCATGATTTTCCTTTCTTAATCATTGGTTGTTTGCATAAGAAATTTCAGTTACATATATCATATAGGAGACAAACACAGTGATATTTGAGAAGTGAAATAAAGTTTATATGATTTACAGAAAGTGTGCAAGAACTTTTTAAACAAAATTAGGCACATAAGTTTAGGAAAAAAAAAAAAAAGAAACATTTTGTGCCTCCTCCTTTTGCAGAAATTCTGGAGGAAGGTATTTTGGACCATTCTTCTTTACAAAAAATCTCCAGTTCAGTCAGGTTTGATGGTTTCCGAGCATGGACAGTCTGCTTTAAATCACACTACAAATTTACAATAATAATCAGGTCTGGGGACTGAGATGGTCATTCCAGAACATTGTTATTTGTTCCTCTGCATGAATGCCTTAGTAAATTTTGAGCAGTTATTAAGGGTCATTGTCTTGTTGAAAGATCCAGCCCCGGCACAACTTCAACTTTGTCATTGATTCCTGGACATTGTTCTCCAGAATCAGCTGATATTGAGTGGAATCCATGCGACCCTCAACTTTAACAAGATTCCCAGTCCCTGCACTGGCCACACAGCCCCACAGCATGATGAACCACCACCAAATTTTACAGTAAGTAGCAAGTGTTTTTCATGGAATGCTGTGTTCTTTTTCCACCATGCACAACGCCCCTTGTTTTGCCCAAATAACTCTATTTTAGTTTCATCAGTCAACAGCACCTTATTCCAAAATGAAGCTGGCTTGTCCAAATGTGCTTTAGCATACCTCAATTGACGCTGTTTGTGGCGTGTGCAGAGAAAAGGCTTTCTCTACATTACTCTTCCATACAGCATCTCTTTGTATAAAGTGCGCTGAATTGTTGAACGGTGCACAGTGACACCATCTGCAGCAAGATGATGTTGTAGGTCTTTGGAGCTGGTCTGTAGGTTGTCTGTGACTGTTCTCACCATCCTTTGCCTCTGCTTATCTGAGATTTTTCTTGGTCTGCCACTTCGGGCCTTAACTAAAACTGTGCCTGTGGTTTTCCAATTCCTCACAATGTTCCTCACAGTTGAAACTGAGAGCTTAAATCTCTGAGATAGCTTTCTGTATCCTTCCCCTAAACCATGATGTTGAACAACCATTGTTTTCAGGTCAAGGTGCAAAGAGGAGAAACACTTACAATTGGCCTCCTTAAATACCCTTTCCCATGATTGTATTCACCTGTGTGTGGAGGTCAAAGGTCACTGAGTTTACCAAACCAATTTTGAGTTACAATAATTCGTGCTAAAGGTATTGAAATCAATAAAATGACAAGGGTGCCTAAATTTATGCACATGCCTAATTTTGTTAATAATTCTTGCACACTTTCTGTAAATCATATAAACTTGATTTCACTCCTCAATTATCACTGTGTTTGTCTCCTATATGATATATTTAACTGAAATTTCTTATCCGAACAACAAATGATTTATAAAGGAAAATCATGAGAATTTACAGGGGTGCCCATACTTTTGGATTGTAGGGTATTTAAAAATGGTGGCTCTGTATTTGTCAATAATCTGAGAAAGAGCGTGTTGTGCTTGAAACATCACTGGCATTAGAAATCCTTTGAATGGGAGCTCTGAGCTATGCAGATCTTTTGTTGTTAATCCACAATAGTTTCCTGATGCAGCAGAGTTAAAAGCCAGCAGTGCCAGTTGTGCTTTTTTCTGGGGTCCTTTTAGCGTCATTCTGAAATTAGTGGTGACTGCATCAGTGAGTGTTTTTCTCTTTTTCGTTTTGAAGTGGAATAAGTAAACATCTTTTTTTCATAAAAAAAAAAATTATTACTTCTCCGTGTGGATTAAAATTCACTGTTAGGGAAAGCGCGATATTGCAGTGAGTTGCTGGAGGTCCTGGTCCTCTTTCACAACGATCTGGTGTTCTGGGGATTCCGTGCTAAAGCCGGCAAACAGAGAATTGCCCAGGTTACATAACCCCAGATTTTCACTGGGGTTATGGAGGTTTACAGCCCTGAAATGTATCAAGTTAAGATGCGTGCCCCCCTCCTTCCCTTGGGGCCTCCCCTTTCTCCTGCTGTTCCCAGGACCACCTCTTCACATCGCACGAGACTCCCCAGCCTTTGTCCCTGTTCTCACTCACTGGCCTTTCCTTCTTCCACATCCTTTCATTTCTCTCTCGGTCTCACTCCATCCCCTGCCTGCAGTGCTGTGCATCGCTAGACTTATTTCTGCCTTCCTGCAGGCTTTGCTCTTGTCTGCATATACATGGACACATGCAAATATACAGTCGCAGGCCACTTTATTAGGTACACACCTATTAAAGCCCCCATAGAGTGGGCCTATGGCACAAATATGTGAGTTATGGAGGTCTACTTGCATACATTAACTTGTTTTTATGTCGTAAAACCTCCTAGTTGCTGTAAAAGAGCCGATCGAAATCTCTCCTCACTGAAGCTCTCATCAGACTCGCTGTTTCAGACTGAAATCTCACCCCAGAAGACAGACTGTGTTGTGATTGGCCAGCCAGCGAGGGCTTCAAAACATTGTTTTAACAATGTTTAAAAATGGCTTCATCAGGACTCCCTGCCGCAGCCTCTATTACGACTTTGACCCAGAGTCAGAAGACACTGTTGCTCGTGGAACACCTCGACAAAACAGACGTTCTTCTTCTTCTGCGGTTCAATGTACGCAACCGGATGTGCCCGGACTAGTGCCCGGAGCAGGAGGATCCGCTGTTCAGGAGAAATGCTATTTACTTTTCCAGAACGGGTTTTTTCAGAGATCTCGCTGAGCCCGAGATTACAATACAACACAGCGTTCTCAGCAGTGGCTGAACTGTTTGTTTAGAACCTTCAGGGCTTCTTAAACGAGGTAATGGCGCAGATACACACCAAAAAACAGCGTTAATTGGTACTTCCGTTCTATGGGAGCTTTAAAGTGTCAGTCTGTAGTGGCACCTGGCGGATTCAGCAAAGCAAATAAACGCAACAACATTGAAATAGCCCATCCAATTGAATATAATTTATGCATTTAAAGAAGATGTGAGCACTACTCAAAAAATATGTTGTATTATTTTAGTTGTTTATTTTAGATATTTTAATGCAGAAATGCATGTTTTCAAATGCACCAGTTGCAGTTGTGTGGCCAGTAAGTGTTGTTGTGTTACTACTGTTTTAAATCACCATAATAAATGGTAAATCGCTGTCATATAGTGATTATCTGTCCCATAGGTTCTTGAACTACATTTTAAAATTAGAAAATAATGAAGCATAGACTGAAGGAAGGTGTATAAAGGAAAGCAAAGGACAGAGAGGAGAAGAAAAATGCAGTAAAGCAACATTACAGATGCCAGCTGCCTTAAAGGTGAAGTAAGTAGTTTATAGTGCCATCTAGAGGAGAGGCTGAAATTTACAACAAAGAACTGCTGCTCTGCTCACCCCCTCCCTTCCCTAAGCGCTACGGTGTCCTCAGCTGGTCAAATGTCGTCCTCGTTGTCTTTCTCAGTGTCAGCAGATGAGGTTCGTGAGGTGAGGGAGAGGGCGGAGCTACCGCGGCCGTAGCAGACGAAGCGGAGAGAGTGGAGGCGGGACTTCAGCTACAAGTAAAGAGACGCTTGTTTTGTTCTCTCGCGTTTGTCCTTACAGGCTCCCGTAGAAACATGGCGACTCGCTGCTAACAGTGGCTATGCAACCGCGGCCCGCGACCATGTTATTTTACATTACTTTTTGAAACACTACGAAAATGAAACAAAAACTATTATACAGCGACTAGACAATGCAGGAGCACATAATATGTATAAAAAAGTGGATTTTGGGTTATATAAACCCATAAATACTACACATTGTCCCTTTAAAATGACAAGAACAACAACAAACCACAGTAAATCCCTTTAACTGCTGACATGCTATCAGCTAATACCAAATTTTATATTCCATTATTATTGATAAATACTGACTACCTGATATGTAATTATTAATAATAAAACACAAAGTCTGCTCAGCCTGTCTGTTGTAACAATCTACTTGCATACAATAAGTGACAACATTACAAGGCAAAAATTGTTTATTGCCTAGAAACTCTGTGTCATTGCTGGCAAGGGTTTGACTGCTTTCATATTTTTACTTTTTGATAACTCTAACGCACAACAGATGAAGACAAGTGCATGGGAATCCCTAGATTTTTAAGAAGAACAAAGTATTAAAAAAAGAGTATAAATATGATTTGTGATTTCAGGAGCATTTTCTGAAACAAAATCTGTGGGTCTTGGATCCCAGTGCAAGTATTATTTATGAGTGTGGCGTGCATGTGTTAGACTATGACAGTTCTCTCTCATTCTTGTTGGCTTCAGCCTCTCCCAGTTCTGCTGGGAATACACAGCCTTGAGTCTGAAATGTGTTTACATTTTGAGCATGTTACAAATTATCTGCTAAGACTAACTTTGCGTGACTTGGCAGAAGCCTTCACCTTGCTCAGATGTTGTTTGGGTCAAATGTATTTCAGGGGTTTGCTCTCTCAATTTGACTGTCTTTATCTGACAGGGGGTTCACTAAGCCAGATGTGAACTCGGGCGAAAGGTAAAGTGCTGCCGAGTCTGTGCTTGAGCAGGTTTATGTACGTGTACGTATAAAAGTATATGGTGTTGGCGTCTTGCCAATATGTCTGCGATGTTCTGACAAAACTCCACTGAGGCCCAATAATGAAAAAAGAAAATCAGCAGGAATCAGTGAGACATTTGACATTTTTTTTTATCTTCTATCATAAAGTAAAAGTGAACTTCATGTGCTGAGGATTGTCCAAGGACTCCAACGTTTTCCCAAATGTTTTGTTACAATATGTGCTCAGTTTTCGTAAAGACAACTTCCACATATTTGATAATCTTGTCATTAAATCACTTAAGCTGCGATATTGACTTCTTAATATCTCCGGAGGATATATATCTGCAATTTTAGAGTTGGAAATACTGCATTTGCTCAGTGTGCACTTCTCTTTCTCCGGAGGCTTGAATGACTTTTAAAGTCATCGAATGACATTTAAAGGTTAAGACGAATGCTAATAACACCGAGGCCTTGTTTAGACTGCGGCCCAAATTGGATTTTTAAACATATCCGAGTTGTATCTGACATAAGATCCGATTTTTCCAAAGCTGACATGCACATATGGATTTGTACAGATTTGTTTCAACCTGAACGTCTCGGTCACTCAGATAGGATTTCAAAGTGTCTTCTGCGTCAGTCGCAGTACGACAGCAATGACGTAGATCTGGAGAGACAGAAGTTAATTGGAGGCACGTTAAATGAGTGACACATTGGGAGGCAATAGTTTAAAAATCAGAAGAAAGTTTGAGCCGCGGCTCCACATATCCATTCGGGACAGAAACAGGCACAGATTTCTGCCGTCTAATGTGTTCATTTTGTTTAGACTAGAGCTGCAACTAATGATTATTTTCACAATCAATTAATCTTTTGAGTGTTTTGAGTAATTGTTTGGTTTATAAAATGACAGAAATGTTGAAAATTATTGATCGGTGTTTACCAAACCTGGAAATGATGATGTTCTCAAATGTCTTGTTTTGTCCACAAACCAAAAATGTGATTCAGTTTTAGTGATTTATCTTTGTTACATGGAGCAAAGAAACCAGAAAATATTCACATTTAAGAAGCCGAAAAATTATCAGAGAGCTTGTTTTGATTATTGAAAAAAAAAAAAAAAAAAAACATTTAAACCATTTGATTGATTATCAAAATATTTGACGATTAATTTAGTAATAGGTTAATAATCCATGAATCTAATAAATGTTGCAGCCCTCATTTAGACTATTGTTTTTCTAGTACGTGTGGAAGATCAGATTCTGATTGGATATACAAATTCAATTTGGGCTTCCTAGTTTCATGCTCTACATGGGAGAATGATGTTCGTTTGCAACATTTCTGAAGTTAAATGAACCAATATGTTTGTACACTGACACTGAATAAAATCATGTCCAATAAGGTTTAAGTGTTGCTGGTTCTGCCAAATCCACATACTCAGCTCTGCCCAGACAATTTTAAGAGTCTGATATAGAAACAAATAGTTTGCTGACGTGGAGTGGCTGATGACACACTTTGAACATTTACCATGATAACAAACACCAGATATTTTTCTTCTTAAAATGTGTCCAAAGTGCTTGTGATTATTGAGGCCATTGCTTCTTGAAAGTGAAATTAATAACCCTTTTGTTATGGCGACATAAAAACAAACAATCCGTCTTTTGCTATTCTCTTGGCCACCAAGGATGGGTTTTTTCGCGGAAAAATTTCAACTCAATTTAGACACAAGGGAACTTGGTTATTTTCCAAAACATGCAGCGTTTAGCCAAAAACTATTGTCATTCAGGGAGGATTTGACAGTTAATTACTCTTTATGACACCAAACTTGATACTTTTAGACTCCCTAGTGGACAAAGCCCCTTAATGTTACCTTGAAAAACAGTCAGAAAGTAGGTTCTAAAACACATTTTTGTCATGTCTGTTGAAATTATTTTCATGTCCTTCAGAAAATAAAATCCATTGTTCCAATCAAACTCCCTGACAACACTGACATAAACCCTTGGACTAAATATATTGATTCACTGGTCATTCACCAGTTTACTTATTATCACTTTTACATTGATGCAATGTTATGTGTACTTGTGGCATTTTTTAGAGTTGTTTTCAAATAAAAAGTGTATTATAAATAAAACGTTTGAAAGATAATGTTTAATGTTTTTATACCACATTCTCTCTGGTCAGAAACAGAATGACTGACTTAAATGACTATGCAAAAACATGGGTTTTTATCAGCTTTGGCTCTAATTGCTAATTTATCCTTTGTCTACTTGATGTAAATTATTTGTACATTCATCTTCCAGCCATTAGCCATTAATGTTTTATCATGAATAACTTCACTGTGTTGTTGTTTCCGATGCGTTGGTGAAGGAACATTTCATGAGTAAACGCAAGGGAGAAAACAATACAACAGGGCAGAACAAAGATTAGCACCTTTTTTGTAGCGGGTTCACCGGGGATAAAAAAAACAAACAAACAAATACACTAACCTGAGTTATAAAGTGGCTACAGGTAGCTGTAGGTGGTTACAGGTGATTCCAACATGATGTAGTTGGTGCTCTCTCCTCCACTCAGCTTCAGGTGGTTCAGGGTTTTTTGTTTTAAGGATGAAGATTTCATGAGAGAGGAGAAAGCACAGTGTCGATATCATCTGTTGCCGTGTAGCCTGCTCTCCCAGCCTCCTACTGCACTTCTTTCTTTTTATTGATGGCCATCAGGATGTGAAGAGAGTATTTCAGAAACAAATTACAGACTCAGGCTTTAAGGGGATGCTTTAACATATAGCTCATTTATTACATATATATATATATATGTATGTGTATATATATATAAATTAAACAAATAACTTACAACTGTATATTATAAGATGGTGTAATGTTGTGACCAGAATTATGGTTATTACAGCAATATCATGCACAGAGAGTTGACTGATTTGTTGATTTAGATGAGCATTGGATAAAAATAAATGGATGTTTGTATGAAAACACTAAAAAAAACATCTTCTTATAAATATATATATATGAACTTTTATTGTACAGGATTGCTAATGGAAATAGATTGCATAGCTTACACATTCATTGTGTAGTTAAGTTAACTTTGTATTTTAATCTGGATATCTGTTTTCATCAGCAGCAGTAGATTATTATTAATATTTCAAAAATCACACCTTGATAGTTGAGAGGGAGTGAGTGAGTAAGCAGCTATGATGCATTTGACCAGAGTCTGCTTCTCAGTGCAGGAAGGACAGACACAAAAACAACACAAACGAGGTCATCCACAAACAGACGTTCCCACACACTCTAATTTTACTGAACATGCTATTGTATTTGTAATTGTTGAGCCTCTGTTTGTACCGTTAAGACAAGTCCAGCTTGTTTCAGCACATCTAAGTCGAGCCATATCTCTCTTCCAGGACCTTTTACGTTGATCTACACTCCTGAAGACTTTGTGATGATGGTGCAGGTCTCCTCCTCATCTGACTGGGTGTGTCACTCATCTTTTGAAGAAAAAGAAGCTACAGCCCTGACTGTGAGTTACAACTTGTTTTATAAGTCACTTTGAGTTGACTGTATAGACTTTATTTAAATATGAGTGGTGGATGGAAGTTGCAAAAGGCCTTCTTCAGTAGAACGTGATGTCAATTTAGTAAATGATGTTACTTTTGGAGGAAAATTATGTCAATGCCTGATTACAGGTGACGTCTCTGAATTTCCACTTTCAAAAACACAGTTCCAGTCAAATTGTGAATGTCGAGGCCTCACAATAGGAGTTAATTTTCCACACGGAAAACTACGTCACATTTTTAGATGCAGTCTGTGGTTGACTGTAGTGTTTTTACAGTTTATGTTCAGGTTGAAGCTGTTTCGACGTCTTATCTGTGGATATTTTGACATCATTTGAATCTGTTGTTCTCTTGGATGAAAAAAAACAACAACATATTACAGAATAGAAAAGCACAACTAATCTACAACTGGATGAGAGTGGAGTTGGTAATGAGTTTACATGTGTCCATTAGCATATAAAATATCGGATTGAAGTCATACGCAAGTCCCACGGCTTAGTCCTGCTTCTGTTCTCAGTCCACCGCCCTCCTCTCGTCCTCCCTGCATTTCATAGGGATGAAGTGTGATGCTATGAGCTCTCTCCGCGTCTTCTTCCCTCGCATCGGCTTTCCCTTTTGAGACAGGGCAATGAACATTTCTTTTCCATTTTTAGTCCACTTTGCAGAGGAGTAAGCGTTGAAGTAGTTTTCTAGGAAAACCTCTTTGAAGTTGCAGTTTACGTTGTAGTTTTCCTGTAATAGAAAGATTGAATAAGAAAGAAAAAACGTTACTTCTTGTTATTTCTTGATCTTGGACATTCAATTAGAAGCTTGATGATAAAATATCTTTAATATTACCTTGCCTTGCAGCATTCCTGCCTTGTTCATACAAATGTACCGCTGACTCTTTACACCTTTGATAGCGAGTATGCCTCCCTCTAACACCGTCCTGATCTCCAGGATACCTGCCAGACGGTCACACAGGAAAGCGAGACACATTACAGGACAGATAAGACACTATCGTCGCCCCACACTCGACATTCATCATCATTAGCAAATGGGGGGGGGGGCGGAAGTTCCTGTGGTTAATCAGCCCCTGCGCTCTCTGGATTCATTCAGGCATTGTTAACTGCCCTGGGTGGCCATTACACAAACCACAACCTATATGGCCGTAGCACATATGGGAGACAGATTAGGCCTCTCCGTCTCCTGGGATTGAGAAAACTACCTCCTCGCCTGTGCTTTGCACGCTACATTTTTAGGCCTGCCCTTCAAAATGTGGGGAGAGTTAAAACACTTAGCTATTTTGGGGCGTGATATATATTTTTTTTATTATGCAACATTAGAACTAATGGCACAGTGGACTGTATTTCTCAGGAATTTTCCTGCAGGCGTTACTTTAGCCACTGAAGTGATACTCAAAATTGTAAAAAAAATGAATTACATCTTTAGAAATTTAAATGCCAATCATGTATACGGAACAATATTAAGAGATAACTGTCTGTTCTACAAGTGTGTGTTTAATCAGACACAGATGACGGATCCTTAGTACAGCCATCATCCGTGATCGATCTGCTTAGCTCGGTGAAAAAGTCAAATCTTGGCTCAGCCTAAAAAAAACGCGCACAATCTGACAGGATTCTCTTTGTTTAGTTGTTGTGATTGAACTAAGGCCCAAATAGACTTTTAAAGACTTGCATATTGTAAAAAAAAAAAAAAAAGGCAGACTTAAAAGTGAAGTCACTTGCATTTTCAGACTGACATTGAGCATGCTGCATCTCACTATTTGCTAGATGACAAACAGATGGCAGTCTCCCCATCTTGGAATGTTGTTTGTGCTGCTCTTGCACTTCACTTGATATTTGACTGAACGTCACTGCCCTTTGACCGCGTATCTGCATAAAATGCTGCTTTTCTATTCCCCTGTTTGACACCACCTTCATAACAGGTCTTGATTAATAAGAATCAAAGTTTTGTTGTTTTAGAAAGTTGAACTGATTTGTTAACACCTCTCCGTTGACCGTTCATTTGTCTGCAGGAAGTTCTATTGTGTGTTTTCATGGTTGTTAAGGAAAATATAGAATCTCTCAGTGCACATGGGTTAACTATTCTTATAATATGACAAGTAAATAATGGCTACATCTGTTTGGTCTGCTGTGGACAGATGGAACACACGCACACACTGTTAATATTTTGGCTCTGATGTGGATGCTCTCCAGCTTTCCTCAGCTTGAACAGATTTGTCGTCACTCGCTAGTCCAGCCTCAGGCTAAGTAAACTAACTTGGGGGTTATCCCTAATTTTGATTTTCCTGAACAGAGTTTCAATCCAGTGTTTACGTTTGATAATGAGGGTTTTCCAGACAGCCTTCCAGGAATGGCGCGATATTGTGCAATTTGAGATTCACACTGGCCGCTTCACACCAGTTGCTTTGCATTTACGCAGAGGTGACGTATAACAATGTGTAACGTCTGGCAAATTCATTTTCATTATTCGTATTGACTTTGTATTTCAACAGGTTTTTTTTTTTTTATGTTCGGCACTGAAACTCCTGAATCTCTTTAGCAGATTATTTATGTTGCAGTTTGGCTTTACAAACGCAATCCAGATACAATCAGTCTCTCACCTGACAACAGCACTACTACACTGTAACCTGAGCAACAGTAGAAACCAAACAACGCTACCATCCTCTAACAAGTTTATTTGCAGTGGTTTAGGTTGATTGGAAGCAGTTTACGTTTGATGATATTTTTATTATCACATTTTGTTTAAACTCAAATTACGGTATGCCATGGTGTTTTGGTTGGAGGCGGAAACCTGCATGTGTTTATAATTACCATTCACTTTATGTCATAACAAATATCGTTGCTTTCTTCGCTGTTTTATAAACCATCTTTGTTGTTCTCGCTCTTATTTCCATTATTATTAGTATTTGAATATTGCTGAACGAGAAAACGTGAAAAACAAGTTCTCTATATTGCCCAGTGTTTTTGCAGTGCAGTTTTATTAAATGGACAAAATCATTATTATTTCTTTGTCGGAACAAACTTTTGAATTACACTAAGGGTGAGAAAAAACCTCATAAGCTCAATCAAAGGCGATAATCTTTTGCATCTCCCCTTCTCTTTATGCACACTACTTGTTCTTGTCTATTATGAATCAGTGATTTATTACATAACTTGTATATCAGCACCTCTTTGCTCTCTTCAAAGGCTGATTGGATTAATCACTGTGTGGCTTTAGCGTGCGATCCTCAGCCACATATGGGTGCATCAGTTTTTCTGTCTTTCATTGCCAGTTGCTGCACAAGCATCTTTTCCATGAAGCATCTCTCTCTCTCTCTCTGTCATGCCAACATTCCACAGCCACAGCTGTACTGTCAGACGGGAGGAAATGATAACTACTTATAACATCCTCACAATGACGGAGATTTCCAGTAGTGAAATCGCTAACTTTGCACAAAAATATCGGCTCAGACACTTGAAATATACAGTGTTGACATACGATTAACACGGCGAGCAAATCAAACGAGCCGTTCAGTAGCTGATTGTGTTTGATTGTGTTCATTTAACTTGCAGAGTAATTCTTGACTAGACACCGGTCAGTGCGTGTGAGAAGTCAGTTGTTAACCAGGAGGTTTTTATTAATACTGATGCCAGCTTTGTGGTCTAATATCGACGGCTTCTGTGCCTGTGTGAGTCTCAGTTCACGGAGGTCTGGTACCCATCAGTCTCAATGACCATTCGGTTTACTTCATAACAGTCTGTGTTTATATGCTGTTATGATTTAAAAAGCCAAAACCTCCACCTGCTCTATTTTACCTTTTGCTACCTTTGGCTGCTCTAACAGTGACACACGCAGAACGATGTATGTACAATAACAACTCCCACGCGGCTTCTGTCACCTTGACAGGCCAAGTGGCATTTAACGCTGCAGTGTGTAACTTTTTTGTTGTTGTCAATGTCATTCTTATCTCTTTTTGGTCATCATGGACACACACCATGTATTTGAATGCTGCTTCCTTCACTTGAAAACAGTCTCTATGAGCAAAACTATCTGACGATCTGACTGAGGGAGCATTTGTGTGTATACAGCAGCAGAGCAGAGGTGTTTATCTGCTCAAACTGCTGAATGGCGCTGTTCCTTGAGCAGTAGATTTCACTTTTCGTGGACTGTTCTTTGCGTTGTCAGTCATACTTTACTTTACTAGCACAATATCAGTGTTGCCTCAAACTGTCGTGACATAAAACACATAACTTGTCACTGTGGGACACGAGATCTGAACAACGCTGTACGGCAAAAACACACAGAGAGCTGTGTCGAGCTGATTTGATAACAGTTTGAATAATAAGGACATTTGTTTATATTTCAATTAAGCAGTACATTTCAAAACTGATTTGCACAATGAAAACATTCCAGGACTAAGCCTGTCCTAACGATTTGGAGAGTAATTAGTATATTTCATTATTTTTATTGCTAATACATTAAAAGCAAATTGTTAGTTTTGCATTAGACAAAGAGAATTGTCCTTACTGTTGCAGTCGGTGGGATCCTGTGTGCCATTGATATTGCCCCTGTCATCAATTGTCAGGAACCACTGTGTGCGGCTGAACAGTTGTCGTATGCGCACGTCTCCCCCCTCCATGTAGTCGTAGTTCCTGGTGTGACGCTCATGTCTGGAGCAGTTCATGATGGCAGCGAGTTGCTCTGGAGTGCAGTCACTGTAGACCACACACACACTGCCCAACAGGAACATTGCGTGCAAGTACAGTCCCGAGAACAGATTTTGAAGGTTCCATGTCAGCCTCCATTTGCGCATTATAATACAATGCAGTGGGGATCGATGAACAACATACTGAAAATGTGAGCTGGAGATGTGCACACTATCCCTCCCAGCGACCCCGGGATATGTGACCCTTGCGTTGTGACCCTGTTTATGCAGCAGTCTGCGTCGTGATGGGCCGGTGAGACGGGGTTTCTGTGGAGGAGACTTTGTGAAGGTTTGCCGGAGCTGAAGAATACTGGTGACAGAGTTACCAGATGGGGTCTCTCTTTATTCCTCAGTGACGGTGCACTTTGAGTGCTCCATCCTCTTGAGACCATAATCCGAAAAGAGATGTCATAATCCAGTTCGGGAAACGTTAAAAATATTGTCGCTGTAAAAAAAAGAAAAAAAGAATGAGACCTGATTAATTAATGCAGTTAGGAAAATAAGATAATTTAAAAAAAACAAAATAATTGCTGTAATTCTCTGTCCCGTCAAACAAATCCCATACATTTTAAACATGTCAAGCTTCTGGTTTTCTGTGTTTAAATCAAAATGTATTCCCAATAGCGGTGGACAGTATTGCAAAAATAAACACACAATAAACATTTTTAAAAAATCAGTCGATATCGACGATGACTGCTTACGTTTGAGAATTTAAAAAAACCAAACAATAAACATTTGCTAAACAGGAAAAATATTTAAGCTAAAAATATTCTTTGTCGTATTCCGATTGAAGAAAATCATATGGTGATAAATATTGATATTGAATTATTGTCCAGCCCTTCCCTTTGAACAAACACAAACCATTCTACTTGTTAAAAAAACATGTGGAGTTTCTATAACTTACATGAGCTCCAGTGGATGACAGGAGATGTCAGATGATATTTTCCCTGTCAGTTAAGAGCTTTAATCTCAACACTCCTCTCTTCTACTGCTGCAGCCTCAGTTGTAAAGCAGGTCCAGTAATGCAGTGAAACTAAACAAGTGCTGGAAGCCTCTGTCAATTCCCACGTATGTCTCCCTGATTCTGGCAGTTTGACTCTGTTGACTCTGTGCATCTTCTACTGTCTGCTCAGATAAAAGCCTACTGCTGACCTCACTTGAGAGCAATTAGGTCTCAACCAGTCAGCTGTCCCTGGCTGAGGTGCAATGGAGAAACACCCTCTCCTTGCCTCTCACTGTCTCTCACCTACTGGACATGAGAGGGAGCTATAAACTCTCAAAATACCAGGCTCTCTCCTTGGTATTCGCTCCTAAAATACTTCCACCAACATTTGCATACACACTCACTACAACAATCTGTGTCTTGGAAACGTGTTGTTTCTTAAATAGGCTCGAGCTTTGCGTGTAACCGATCTCGCCGTGACTCAGATTCATTTACAACTGATGGTTAAGATATTTGTTCTACTGACTAAGCTTTGAAGAATGTCTTCCCTATCATTTTAAATGTCACAATTAATTAGTGGTTTTACTTAGCCACACTGCATCATCACTAAGGATTTATTGACTCATGTAAAAAAAAAAGAAAAACTTCAAAGGCACGCTTTAGTTCTTATTTTTATTGAGCGTAGTAGTGGGAAGTAAGTTATGGCTGACAGGTAAGCATCCAAGGGGAGAAAAACAGAGAACAGAACTACTCAAAAGTAGTCATTTCAGTGTCAGGGGTCACGCACTTTTTTCACTTTTCGTGTTGGTGTTCACAGTTTATTGCTTTACATACCTGGCCTTTCCTTGGACTCACTACTTCAAAAGTTTATATGGGCCCTAATGATGTGCTCCCTCTGGCAGGTCAGAGCTGCGAGCCTGAGAGTGAGGGACTTCTAGCCGCAGCAGGTTTCCTCCTCGTCTGTGAACTGCGGGTCATAAAGACCTGATCTATTAGGTGTCACTCCGGTCAGTTTGTCTGTCCCTTCAATTACTCCAGAGACACTTCGCACTCTGAAGGCAGCCGCCGAACAATTAGATTCAGAATCACAATTTGTTTATTGCCAAGAGATTTGCTTTTGTCTTTGAAGTCTGTAAAGGGACACTGTGTAGTATTTTTGGGTTTATATAACCCAAAATCCACTTTTGTATACATATTATGTTCTCCTGCATTGTCTAGTCGCTGTATAATATTCTTTGTTTCATTTTCGTAGTGTTTTAAAAAGTCATTTAAAATAACATGGTTGCGGGCCACGGTTGCATAGCCACTGTTAGCAGCGAGGCGCCATGTTTCTACCGGAGCCTGTAAGGACAAAGGCGAGAGAACAAAACAAGCGTCTCTTTACTTGTAGCTGAAGTCCCGCCTCCTCTCTCTCTGCTTCGTCTGCTATGGCCGCGGTAGCTCCGCCCTCTCCCTCGCCTCACGAACCTCATCTGCTGACACGGAGAAAGACGACGAGGACGACATTTGACCAGCTGAGGACACCGTAGCGCTCAGGGAAGGGAGGGGGTGAGCAGAGCAGCAGGTCTTTGTTGTAAATTTCAGCCTCTCCTCCAGATGGCACTATAAACTACTTACTTCCCCTTTAAATTTATATTCTCCAAACCTTAGACTCTGTATAAATATGGACGTTAACACTTTAGATTAGGGAACACATAGTCACCATTAACTAGGTGCTTACTAACATGAATATAAGTAGCATACTAGCCCTTTATTAGTAAATATTAAGCACGTATTAACACCTTATTCTACCTCTATTATGACACAAATTAAGATTTTTCCTAAATAAGGTGTTAATACGTGCTTAATATTTACCATTAAGGGGCTGTGTTCTCTAATCTCCTGTTTTAAAGCCTCTGGATTTGGGAATTAACAGGCGCCATGTCATTTTTTAAAACCATAGGTTTATAGATGCCACCTGCAACCGGGCAATCTGCCAATCATACAGAGTCAAGTCATATGCGTCGTGTTTTATTATCTATTTTCCTCTAAATGGAAAAATCCATCCATCCATTTTCTACCGCTTTATTCTCCACAGGGCGATGTTAGGGTGCTTTGCCGGTCTCAGCTGACATAGGGCGATAGGCGGGGTACACCCTGGACAATTTCGTGAAAGTTTGGCTCATTATCACGTAGACTTTTACTTTTTGTAAACGGAGAAGTTGGATTTTAATATATATAGTCTGTGGTTTGGACCCTTAAATACTACGTGTCGATGAACTTGGAAGAGTAAGATCACAGGAACGAACAGGGTTAGGATTTTCAAATCTGACTTGATTTTAAAAAACGTGGGAACGCACAGGCACAACTAACTTTGTGACAGATTTTCAGTGTTTTAATCCAGAGAAAGCACAGAGTAGATGATGCAGTCAAGACACAAGACCACACACAATCTCGTAGAAACCCGCATGATTTCACATCATTTCAGAATATAAGCAGACGTCAGTCAATAGCTGTTGTGTGTGCGATGTTTTATCCTGAGAAACACAAAAAAAACTGTGGATGAAATCATGGCTAAGAAGACGGACTTGGGTTGTACAAGTTATGGTTCTGAACAAAATTACGCAACATCCGTTCCCCGGTCAACTCGCTCTTATTGGTTATTTAATACTTACGATTTTAAAGGGACAATGTATAGTATTTATGGGTTTATATAACCCAAAATCCACTTTTTTATACATATTATGTGCTCCTGCATTGTCTAGTCGCTGTATAATAGTTTTTGTTTTATTTTCGTAGTGTTTCAAAAAGTCATGTAAAATAACATGGTCGCGGGCCGCGGTTGCATAGCCACTGTTAGCAGCGAGACGCCATGTTTCTACCGGAGCCTGTAAGGACAAACGCGAGAGAACAAATCAAGCGTCTCTTTACTTGTAGCAGGAAGTCCCGCCTCCTCTCTCTCCGCTTCGTCTGCTACGGCCGCGGTAGCTCCGCCCTCTCCCTCGCCTCACGAACCTCATCTGCTGACACGGAGAAAGACGACGAGGACGACATTTGACCGGCTGAGGATACCGTAGCGCTCAGGGAAGGGAGGGGGTGAGCAGAGCAGCAGTTCTTTGTTGTAAATTTCAGCCTCTCCTCTAGATGGCACTATAAACTACTTACTTCACCTTTAACTTAGGAAGACTACACAATAATTTAGCCAGATAATCTGTTCAAATCAGCCTAAACTTGGAAGGCACGCATGATTATTGAAAGGGCCAGATCGGGACCAAAATCTGTCCAATTATCCTGTAGTGTAGGGGAAGGCTTTAGGCGCAAAAACGTCCAAGGGAGCTCAGACAAACTGTTGCTCCTTCATTTTTAAGTGAACCGGTGTATGCGGTCAATATATCTGCCAGTGAAGGCATCCAACTGCGTGCAGACCCAGAACATGCTTGAAGGATTACATATCATACTTGGCCTGGAAACCCCACGTATTCTCCTCAGAAGAGCCTGACGCGATGCAACAGAACAGAAAGATGTTTGAGATTATTGCCCCAGCAGGATTTTCAATGTAAAATGGAAGGATGAACGGCTCTGTCACTCCACCGTTTCATTTCCAGTAAGTATTTCCAGTGAGTGTCTGCAAGTATCACCTCAAAGTTGACCATGAGGATAAAGTTGGTCTGGGACTGGAATACTGGAGGTTAGGTATCATTAGATAGATTAGATAGATTTTATTTTAACCAGTGAGTGACCCTTGTTCTCATGTTGGGAAATGCGGAAATTGTGTCATGACGAGCAGCTTGAAATATGAAACAACTTTGCTGCTGTAATTGAAAACCAATGTGAAAGTTACATTGCATGCAGCTGGAACAGTTGAGCCACAGTGAGAATACAATGTTACATGAATACATTTCTGCAGCGTTAACATTGTAGAATGTAACACTGAAGTTCCTGAATATAACCCCCATCAAGAAGAATCTACACTCTCGAAATTTTTCAATACGATTCCAGAAGGCATCGTTATGCATTGTATTTATAGATATTCTTCCTCAATGTAAGATGATATTGTTCCTGAATGCAACGGTATAGAAGTCTGTGTTGCAGCTCGAGAATGTAGCATTATGGAATCATACGTTATATCACCAGGAAGTATTAATTCATATTCTAGGTTTTATGCTACAGTTCTGGAATATAGCCTGGGTGAACCCAGCTGAGTGTGCCGGCACTTTGATTTCACTCTGCAGACACGTCTGGAGAGGATTCATCCATCCATCGTCTGCTGCTTTATTCTCCAAATGCAGGGCTAACCCTGGCTGACATGGGGCTAAAGGTGGGGTAGACCCTGGACACGTCACCAGTCAATTGCAGACCTAGGGGGTAACTTAGAGTGTCCAGTTATCCTCTGCTTGTTTTTGTGTGAGAAGCCTGAGAAAACCCAGTTCCAAGATGTTTTGAATTGAGATTTTATTAAAGCGGCCATGGTTCATGGAAAACAGGGAACATTAAATAAGTGGTAGATATGTTAGATTTTACTTTCTATTAAATATTTCAACATTTCGTGCTCTCACTTTCTTGTATGACGTCTGTGCTCGCCCATGTGACTTGTGGTTCGACTTCCTGTTTAATATATCAGATCAGATTTGGTTTCAACCTCAGCATTAATCATTAATCTTTGTCACGGGAACTGATTTATCAGGCATTCACTGTCAAATAAATCACCTGTTATGTCCAAACAGTATCAGATTTTAAATCACTCCTGAAATTCTTTCCTTCTTTTGTAATCATAACAACAATTATTATTTTCAGTAGTAGAAGACATATTTGGTCTTGTTTTGTAATAGTGTAATAACCTATTGAAGTCGTGCAGTGGCAGAGCAATTGTAGAGCAAAGCCTTGTCAAAAATGAAGGAAAAATCAAAATTAATCACCACAAGGCGACGTCTGTGAACCGCTCACATTCTTGGAAACCGAGAGTAGGAAGCTGCATGTGTCCTTAAATGACACGTTATGTTCTTACTAAAATCCTCTGTGTGTGTGTACTTGTATTTGTTACCTCTTTACCTCCATTTCTGGCATAAACACTGACCTTGTCAGGACCAGTAGTCCTCATGGAGGCCAAAACCTGGTCCTAATTAGGCAGATCCTAATTTCTAAAGGAAATGGTTAAGTTATGGGCTAAGGTCAGGGTTAGGGTAAGGCATTAACTGGTTATGGTTAAGGTTAGAGATAACGCTATGTTTATGGCTATCTTAAAGCGGAACTAGACCGGAAGTTCCTATTATCGCTGTTTTTTTTGGTGTGTATCTGCGTCATTACCTTGTTTATGAAGCCTGACGGTTCTAAACAAACAGTTCAGCCATTGCTGAGAACGTTGTGTTTTATTGTAATCTCGGGGCTCAACGAGATCACTGAAAATCCCGTAATAGTTACGTAAGCAGCGGTTCTCCTGAACAACCGATCGTCCTCCTCCGGGCGGTAGTCCGGGCACATCCGGTTACGTACATTGAACCGCAGAAGAAGAATAACGTCCGTTGTGGAGGTGTTTCACGAGCAACAGTGTCTTCTGACTCTGGGTCTGACTCCGGTTTAAAGTCATAAAAGGGACTGCGGCGGGGAGTCGTGAAGAAGCTATTTTTAAACACTGTTAAAACAATGTTTTGATAATGAGGAGCAGTGCATCCGCCGTTCCAGAGGGGGGCGCTGCGCTTCTGAGAACGGATGTGCTGGATAGTACTGGCCAATCACAAGACTCTGTCTTCTGGGGGTGAAAGTTCACTCTGAAACATCGCGGCTGAAAAACACTGTCAGAAAAGAGGATTTCTATCGGCTAGTTTACAGAAACTAGAAGGTTTTTGACCATAAAAACAAGTTAATATATGTAAGTAGACCTCCATAATTAACATTTATGTGCAACTCTATGTCACCTTTAATGTATGGGAGTGCACTGTCCTCAGAAGAATAGATGCACAAACCCGTGTGTGCAGGTAGTTTGGTTTTATAGCCTGAATTGCTGCCTACTGGCGTTGGAGGATCAAAGGAGCAGCTCTGTCTGTCTGGAGTTTACAGTAGAGTAGGAAGTGCAGTGGCCGTGAGGCAGGCACATTAGACCTGCGTGAGTGAGCCTCTTTAAATGTCCCTGACTGAATGCTTTCATTCCCATCAGTCCGTGTCACTATCTTGTTAATGTGTCTGTTTCTCTCCCTTTTTTCCCTGGCTGTTGTTCTCTGTTTTGACAAGTGGAGGTCAATGTCTAAAGTCTTGCGACTCCTTTAATTGATTCCTATTGTTGAATGTCATGTTTAATGTTGTACAAGCCAGCAGAGAGTCAGTGAAGGGTTTAAATGATTGCAGCGTAACACGCAAACACGCAAGCTCACAAAGAACTCACATCCCATTCCAGCTCTGAAATTCAGAATAACCTCCAGCTCCAGTCGCAGAGCCTCTGAGCTGCTGCTTTTGTCCAACAACATCAACTAAGCGATACGATTGCCACCGTATCTTCTCGCCGTTGCTCTTTGTAAACATTTGCCATGCCAATGTCTCGTGTTTTCCTCTCTGCTACACTACTTTACCAGTTTTTCATGGCGATAACTAAAGGAAAAACCTTTATTTTTGTGAATGAAATATGATGCTCTAGGCATTCTGGAAAGTTCTTTTAATCAAACGCTGTGATGCCAATCACACGTTACTGTCCCAAGGCTCACATGTTGTTGGACAAGTTGTTTCAAGTCCCTCGTGTTCAGGAGGAGAATATTGCTGTGTGATTTATCGCTTTGTTGCAGGTAATCTGAAGAACCTCTCAGAGAGTTTGCACATGATTTCAGAATTTATGATACCTTCCACTATTACCGCAGAGATATCTGCCCACGCACACGTGTAGAGAGCGCTCTCTATGCTCTAAAAGCATTCCTCAAGAGAGCAGAGCCTCCATGTCTTTGTGTCCCCTCTTTTCTTGTGATATGAGTGCATTATGCCGGCAGAATGGATTATTTTCTAAGGTCAGGCTATTCTTAGTGCTGTTTTAGACTGTTTGGGTTTAGCTTTTGCTTTCTAGATTCCATCATAATTGGGGATCTCCTGGGATGGAGCCTCACAATTAGCTTCAACTCTATATATACATGTATAAAACTATATTTACAACACACACACATGCACACATGTGTAAACATGCACACCAGTATGGCTGAACTGCTCTTAACGCATGTTCCAGCAGATCAGCAGTTCCGTTGAATTTTGATGTCCCTCCCAATCTTCTTTATGTGATAATATGTAGCTAACAAGTTAGATACGGCTTTAACATTTGATTTATCTTAACTTGTTTCATACAGTCTAGATAAGAGCTGAAACAATTAATTATTGATTACCAAATTAATCGTCAACTATTTTGATAATCGATTAATCAGTCTGAAGCTTTGTTCATGATTAAAACAGGATTTCTGATTGTTTTAGCTTCTTAAATGTGAATATTTTCTTTGTTTCTTTGCTCCACGTAACAAAGAAATCATTCAAACTGAATCATTTCGGTTTGTGGACAAAACAAGACATTCAAAAACATCGTCATTTTCAGGTTAGACAATAGACTGGCGTGTGTTGCACACACATAACAAAGCAGACACACACACACACACACACACACATTCTTGTACTTGCTGCATACTGAGGACCGGGTAAAAGAGCTGACAAAGTGAGGACCAGCATTTCCACTTTATAAATTAACACAATTACAAATATCTACTTAATGAAGGACATCTACTAAAGTTTGACCCAAAATGTTTGGTCCAAAATTTGAAGAAAAAAAATTGACCCAAAATTTGACAAAAACGTCATACTATACTGTCATCCAAAATTTGAAAAAAAATGTGATCAAAAATGTTTGGTCCAAAACTTGAAAAAAAATTTTGACCCAAAATGTTTGATCCAAAATTTGAAAAAAAAATTTGACGCAAACTTTTTGGTCCAAAATTTGAAAAAAAAAATTAGACCCAAAATGTTTGGTCCAAAATTTGAAAAAAAAATGACAAAAAAATTGATGCAACATTTTTGGTCCAAATTTTGAAAAAAAAATTGGACCCAAGATTTTTGGGCAAAAATGTGAAAAAAAAATTTTACGCAAAATTTTTGGTCCAAAATTTGAAAGAAAAAATTGGACCCAAGATGTTTGGTCCAAAATTTGAAAATTTGACAAAAAAGTCATACTATACTATGTCGTCCAAAATTTGAATTATTTATTTTTTTTGACAAACAGAGTATAGCATGTTATAGAACCAGATCACCGTTTTTAACATTTTCTGACATTTTATGGACCAAACGATTAATCAAGAAAATAATTGACAGATTAATGGATTACGAAAATAATCGTTAGTTGCAGCTCTAATCAAGATGTGTCCAAAAGTGTGTTTTTTTAACAAATTAAATTTCAAACATCAGGTTTCATTTGTTAAGGCTGAAGGAAAATAGACATCGGGCTTTCACACACACAGTGTCCCTGCTATGCTCTTTGAAGCGTCTCTTCCTGGTTCCTGCCGACACATCGAGTGTTAGTGCAGTAAAGGGGCAACACATGGTCACAGCTCAGGTTGTCACTGCTGCTTCCTCTTTCTGAACGTATTGTAGATGAGAGTTGGAGTTGATCAAGTTGTTGGAAATGGATAATTTCTTGATTTTTAAAGCTTCATCGACATAAACTGAATATACAACCCATACGTAGGTTTGTACCAGTGTATAATCACAATAAAATACTTATTTTTGGGGTTTTGTAGCCGTAGACCTGAGACACACAACCTACCAATGTTTGGATCAATGTCCACAGCTGTCTTTAGTCGGGGGTGTGTGTGTGTGTGTGTGTGCGTGCATGCGGCACCATTTGCCCTGTCGACAAATTCAGGGCAGATTTTTGCACAATGAATCAGCATCGGCGGCTGTCGATAATCGTGAAAGCTGTGATTGGCCGTTAGGCTTCAGCCAATCAGAAGATGAGATGACAAAACTTTACACCAAGAGGGCATACAACGATATCTCCCTTCCATAAGTTCCTCATTTATTTTGGACAAAATATATTAGTAATGACATTATCATTTTTGACAGTACAAGGTAAATGTACCCTGCCAGATAATATCCATAATGCATCTGGTCATGTTAGATAATAATGTACAAAGAGTGATAATTCCTCCACATCAGACATCATTTTGTAAAAAATAAACAGACATTTAGGAATTAATGGAACTGATACATGATAGACAACAGCTGGTTTCCACTGCAGGTTGCTTTTTCTCTGTTATTTATTTCACATTTGGTATTCTTAACATAATCTGAAGTACCATTTAAAAAAAAAAAAAAAAAAAAAAAAAAAATCTTCATCACATGCCTTCATTTGTTGGCAGGCACGCTCAATGGTCCAGGTTGCAGGCAGTTGAAGTGCATTAAAGTCGGTGTAATCGGCCTTGTTAGAGAATGTGAACCAGTGTTGTGCTTGGCTGTCGGGGGAATATGCTGATCCCATCTAATGCAGGAACAGCTGTTAGGGATCACCGTCTTAGCTGCTCACCATATCTGTTCATGTATCAGAAGAAACAGAGCCCTGCTTATGAAAACATGCTCTGCTTTAGTGCCTTTAAAGAGGGAAAGATGTTCTAAAATAAGCACTTTGAGTTTCTGAACAGTGGACAGTTTACATAGATGTGTCTACACTGGTTTGGATTTATAATATGACGCATATGTGCATGAAAAAAAAAAAGTATCCCAGCTGTAATTTTCAGTATTAATGAGTCATTTGTGAACGCTCCCTTACACATACACTCTGTTACATACAGGATATAGTTCACAGGCTTTTAAGTTTTTATAATGTTGCATTACTGCCTTTTTCTGGATTCAGTTATCCAAAAGTTCATAAATCTTCTTTTATGTGGATATTGATCTATTCTCTTTCTTCTCTTTCCTTTTCCTTTTCTCCCTTAACCTTTCCTCACAAGTGCCCAAGATCAGTCTTTATGGCTTGAGTTTAGCAGGAAGTGTCATTTCCACCACATGACCAAAGATTTCTGAGACCCATGCAGCTTAGACCTTAATCCTCTGTCTTTAAATGCACATTATGTAGGATATGTACTTTATTATGTCATAAAATACCCATGATATGTATCATAATAGATGAATAAATACTGATTTTACTTGAAAAACATCTCAACCTGCAGAGGAGAAGAAATACCAGGGCCTGTAATAGCAGTTGGTTGCTTGATCACTGAAACATAATTAGTAGGTCAGACCAATCGGTGTACTTACCAAAACGTGATCTTAAAGATTACAAGGCGGTTTTTTATTTTAGTTTTAATAAATTACTGATTACAGTACAATAATGTCCATAATATCGAATGTGATGATTCTTCCCAGCTGTGACTCTGCTGCTGCTGCTCGGAGCAGATGCACTTTCACTTTCAATCTCTGCCTGTTGGTGAAAAGTCCTCAATTTGATTTGATATTCTTAAAAAATACAACAGAGTGTGGGACAGTTATGTAAGAGTAATCGTACGTGTAGTAACACCGTGTGACGCCGGGAATGAGTGCAGCTCCTCGTTTCTGTGTTTTGGAAACTTCCTTTGGCAACCATCGCTCTTCAGTGTTTTGAATTAGGATTGCATTCCCCCTTTAAAATGCTAATGTTGTACATGTTTTACATATAGCTCCCTTTAAAGTAGATTACAATAAGATGTAAGACCGTACTACAAAACAGTACCAAGACCCATATGCACTATCTGTGCAGATAATTCATGACCACTTGTCCACGTGGAAACAGGCGATACCAGACAGATTGTGATTGTGTATATTAAACTAGTGTCTCATATTTATATATTGCCCTCCTTTTAGAGTCATAAAAGTATATGAAACCGTTATGGGTCATGTGCTCATATGAGCAAATGTAGACCAGAGCAAACCACCCGATATTCTCAGGTCAGTTCTGTGTCCTGTCCTTTTTTGTGTGTTGATCGACGAAATGTAGTAAACTAACCAAGCTGTTGTCACTGAATTTAGTGATTTTGAAACTAACTCATGTAACTTTATACATACGGTTATCTCTGCATTATTTCCTAATGCCCAGCCATCGCTTTTATTTGGATAGTGTTGATTGAAACTCCATGGATTTTATTGTTTTTTCGTAGTCTGATACTTAAATTTCTTTCTAGATGTGACATTAGTGTGAGTGTCGACATGTTTTGCACATTAACTCCCCTCCTGTTAATATCTGTTGCACTAACCCAACTTTTCTGATTCAAGTGTATCACTTTTTAAACCACTCAACACTGAGTCTGCTCCTTTTAGTCCGTCTAAAGTAAAATAAAAATAGTTATAGCCTCAGCATAAATTCTCAAGTATTTATTACTTACACTCCCCTGAATATTTTTTTAATAAAACCCACATATTTGCCCACATTAGTTGTCTCGATTTATATCACTTGGGCAGAATCCGCAAGTTTGACTATAATACTTTGTCCATAATCCTCACAAGAATAAAATGACACAGCTTTACTTTCATGATTCTCTGGGTTGTCCACAATCCAAACTTTTCTCCCACAAGATTCCTCTGGTTGTGGAATAAGCTGTCAAACTCGATTCAGTCACTATTCTGTTTACAAAAGCTTGAAAATCTTGCTCTTCTGCGAATTCTCATCACCTAAAGCCTGAATGAAAACTGAAATAATATTAATTTAAATAATAATAATAATAATAATTAGAGACGCCTCATTTCTCTGTCCATCTTAATTCAATTTCACTATACCAGTGTGTGAAGTATAATATACTCCTCCCTCTCTGTGGAGGATGATGATAGAGCAAATCATCTTATTGGGAATAAATCTGCCTCCTGTGAAAAGTCTGAAGCTGACTTTGCTCGACCTATTTACACCACTGTACTTTAACGTTGGTGATAATGGTGTTACTTCAAGAGCTCAGCATTTTCTCAGATGATACTTGGTATAAAACATTTGAGAACCACTGGAATAGATCATGCACTGTGTTGAGTTAAAGAAGCCAGGACTGGACCACAAACTCTTTTGGAGCCTGTACTGTTGCATTTTTGACAGAAAGTGGATAAAAGAAACAAACAGTAGAAAAAAAAAATACAATAGTTAGACACATAAGAGCAGTCCCTAAACAAGTAAAATATAAGGAAGCCACGGCACAGAAAAGTGCGGAAGTCAACATTGCGTGTTTTATCTCCTGTGCAGACTGTGCAGTCTGAGGCAGACCACAAAAACATGAGTGAGCCATCTTTTTTTCACACTTTGCTTTCTGATAGGACCTCCAGAGTCCCAAGTATAAGTATTAAAATGATTAAAAGTTGGTTTTGCATAATATGCGAAAAACTGATAGCACACATGAAAAGTGCAAAAACGTTAATGATTAAAAGACACGTGACAGCAAAACGCATGCATTTACAGTTCCATTCATTGAAACCTCAGCGTGAATAGGCCTACAGCTATTTTATCGTGTTAACATTCTAGGTAAGTAAGTCTTCAGTTAGTCAGTTAGTTTATCTTTCCAAATATGTTAATTGGGATCACGATTGCTTCCTGGAGCCATGTGTTATTAAAAGCATTAACATCAGATCATTCTCGTAACGAAAAGGGATCGCTGTCACAACCTTTTTTCAGGATTACAGTTGCTTTTCCTCTTTGACCCAAAATACTTCCAGATGAGTGTCTCATTAATCTGTCCAGTTTTTCTCACTTCTCACCATCTTTCTTCAGTCAGTGCCTCTTTTTGTCACGTTAGCCGCATCTGCAGTCTTTCGCTTGCCATGCAGCTGCAGTGCAGTGGAGAGCAGTTTTTTGTTTTTTATAATAATAATATGTTGAACCCCCCCCCCCTCCCACCCACTACAAAACAGACTAATAAATAGCGGGCCAATAAAATTCCATGGCTTATCTAGGTGCAGCGCATTCAGGGCTGCTCAAACAGCAGGGTGCAGTGATGATAACATGTGTGAGGTTCAAACACACCAAGCATATTAATTTCATGAGACGAGCCATGCGTAGGCCTTCACTGACTAGATGGAGCACGTAATGAACCTAAGATGTCCCTGACATTGGGAAGTGAATGTGTGCTGGGGGGCTTCAGTAAAAACACAAATTACAGTCAGAATTGTTCTTGTGCGGCCGTGAATGTCACCGATAAAGACACACACTTGCAATTCCAGTTGTTTAATTGCTTGTTATTGCAAATATTTAAGCCACATGGCAGTAACTCAACGCCTTCAGACATGTTGACGACCTGCTAGCAAGTTAAAACCGATCTTCAGAATGATTATTCTGGTTGGAACAAGGGTCCATTGCATGTTCTCCCCATGCGTGCGTGGGGTTTTCCGGTTTCCTCCCACAGTCCAAATACATGCAGATTAGGGGATTAGGCAAATTGGAAAATTGGACAGTCTAGATTGACCATAGGTGTGAGAGTGGATGATCGTTAAGGCCACATTATACTTCTTCGACTGCGTAATGCGTTATCCGTCTGCGTCACCACGTAGACCACTCGAGCCTTTATACTTCTGCGTCGTGGTGACGGATAGGCGCTGCAATTTCCCGCCCGATCAGTAGGGGTCGCTGCGCAAGGTTGTTGTGCTTTTGGCTACAGTGAGCAATGGCGTCCGAGGGAGAAAGACTGTTGTTGTTGAAACAGTGGCTGTTTTGTCAGTGGCCGGAACGCAGTTTTAAGATAATTTGAGGCGAGAAATTGGCCATTTAGAGTCTAAACATGTGCTGTGTGTGTTAAGATATGACGTATTTATAGTTCGGCAGCGACGCAGTCGGCGGTGTTCAGCTCCGCCCTCTGTGGACGCTCGGTGCTCACTGTGAGCCGGCACAGAGCAGCTTCGCTCGGCCTGTCCTGAGGACCAATCGCAGCTCTTGCCGTCTCCGTTGTCCCTTGACGAAGTGACGGACACTTAAAAAATATTTTGTGCAGCCGGAGACGACGTAGAGGCTCTACAACAGGTTCTGCTTCGACGCAGAGGACTCTGCGTAGCCTACACAGAGCACTTTACGCAGGAGTATAAATTGGGCTTTAGACTATGTGGCCCTGTGATGGATTGGCGACCTCTCATAGACCTTTCGCTCTATGTCAGCTGAGATGGTGCTAGCGCCCCTGACGACCTTCATGTGGAGGATAAAGTGGTAGAAGATGAGTGACAGGGATGTTGGGGCCAGACATGCTGGTCTGATATTTGGGATTTAGAGAGAATGGTCTGAAAAAGAGAAAATATCCAGCGAGCAGTCATTGGGGAATATGCCAGAGGTAAAAAAAAAACAATGGTCAGACTGGTTTGAGACAATGGAAAGATTAACTCAAAATACCACTCCATCTGTACATCATGCCAATTAATGAAGCAGATGAGCTACAGCAGAAGAAGACCACACTGGGTGCCATTCCAGCCCTTTATTCATCATTTTTTGCACAAGACGAGACAACATTCATCTTGTTGTTTTTCTTCTTATTATTATTCTGTCTATTCTATTAGAACATAGCCCTATCCATATGGGGACATGTATTCAAAAGTAAGTTTGATGGTTGGACAAGCGGAGATTAATATGTCTGTCCTCTTTTAAACGTGTTTTTTGAAGAATATTATAGTATGACATTTTACTGCAGTCAGCTAAATTTAATGTGAAAAGCTGACAACTGGATATATTTCATATGAAACCAGAGGCTGCTGCATCTGTACAGTAAACTCAAACATCTTTATCAGTGATTAAGGCCAATAAATATTTTTAACTGTGCCAGCAATGTCAACAACACATGGTGGACAAGGAAATAATTATTTTTCATTAAAATGATCAATCTCTTACAGATGTCATGAAGTATAGTATTGTGGTATTACTTACACTACACTGTTGTCAATAAAAGGCTGAGGGTCGGGGCAGAGAGCACGCAACCATCTGGACTGGAAAGTGTTGTGCTTGTATAATGTACCTAAAAGCAGTAAAAGTATCTTACCAGAAAATGACTTTGAAGCTACTTTTTTTATAATAATATTAAGTAATTTTATTACTTAAAGGTGAAGTAAGTAGTTTATAGTGACATCTAGAGGAGAGGCTTACATTTACAACAACGAACTGCTCCTCTGCTCACCCCCTCCCTTCCCTGAGCACTACGGTATCCTCAGCCGGTCAAATGTCGTCCTCGCCGTCTTTCTCCGTGGTGCGGGCGTACGGTCAGGTACTGGTGTTCCTTTATCTGCTGTAAAATACGTGTGGTCCTCCGTTCTAAACGCGTAAAAAGATCCGTTCTCATCCTCGTCTCGGCGCTCGTTTAGTTCTCTCGAGTTTGTCTATACAGGCTCCCGTAGAAACATGGCGTTGTGGCAATGCAACAAAAAAACATTATGCAGCGACTAGACAATGCAGGAGCACATAATATGTATACAAAAGTGGATTTTGGGTTATATCAACCCATAAATACTACGTAGTGTCCCTTTAAGTAAAAGTCGTAGGTAGGTAGCCATGGTTGCTCAGTGGTAGGGTTGGGTTGTCTTTCAACTGGAAGGTTGTGGGTTCAATTTCTCTTGACTCCTCCCATTTTATAAATGCAGGAGGTGTCTCTTTGGCGTTTTTTTTTTCACTTCTGAAACTTTTCTTCTGCAATTCTTTGTCTTCAGTCCCACTTCAACATGTTTGCAGCTGCCTCGATTTAAAATTATTTAATTTTGCACACACACCAATTTGTGATATTGAATTTGATCTCTGCCTTTGGATGGTCTGTTTTTCTAGCGCACTTTTCTAGCCTTGATGACCACTCATTAACTCTCTATAGATATGTGCAGCACATTTTCTATCAATCATCTTTCGTACCCATTCACACACCAGCGGCCACAATCTCCTAGTTGAAAGACGACTGGCTCTACCACACACAAACTGGGCACAGATTTGAACAGGCAACCTTCGAGTTACAAGTCCAATTCCTTTCCTCTTGGCCATGTGCTGCCCCTGCACAGTGTTGCTGTTTGCCTCCGTCTGTGTTGACATAAAACAAATCACTTCCTGTTTGTAGTGTGGGATTGTTGCCAGGAAACGCAAGATGTAAACACTGCTTACACTGAGAAACACAATTTGACTATTGTTTGAATGTAACGGACAATGTTCAAGAGTTATGCTTAACCAATGTCAAAATACAAAGAAATTGGAACATTAGCTGCTACAGACAGACCGCAGAACTGACCACTGAGAGACACGGCGATACACCACACACACACAAGCATATGTAATAGGTGAAAATATTAGCAGGTCATGTGATCAGATTTAATCCACCTTGAGTGAAAGTCGGAGCTTGTGTTGGATCCATCTAAAGTCCTCCTTCATCTTCTCATAGCCACTGGCTTCACTGGAGCCGTAACCATAACACTGAGTCACTCCACCGAGGAATGTCTGTGTCATGTGTTATGATGGCGGTTAATGGGAATTAATGTTTCCATTCATTTCATGTTAATTAAAAAGGCTGAGGAGTTCACTGATTCACTGACAAGCACACACACACACACTGCATCACAACTAGGAGTTTATATGCAAAGTTTTCTCAAACCGTGACCCAAAACAAGTATCTTAATCAAGTTTACATCCATTGCTTTCAACAGTGAAAATAATCTCTGTGGTATTTTAATGTTTATTTGCCTGCAAAAGGTCAGTCATTATTCACCAGTGTTTGTCTTTCTGCATCATCTATGTCCATGTCACATGTAAGTCAATCTGCAAATTTGTTTGAGTGTGTGCAAATACCGAGGCCGGTGTATCCATGTGGTTTTATTTTCGACAAGAAAAGCACTGCTGTCTGCGGCAACAGTGACGCTCCATCTCTGCTGTCCGTGCCTCCCTCCCTCTCCGTCTCATTGTAAGGATGGATGCCTTTTTAATGATGTGGGTGGGAGACGCAGAGCAGAGCTGGTGAACAGAAGCTGATGTTGGAAGAAGAACAGACACAACTGACCCCATCAACTCCTGATTTCAGCCCTTACTTACCAGGAAGTGTCTTTCTTTCTCTGTCTGATTGGCTTTAAACTTGCGAGGTGATGACAGTCACCTGTCATCTGTCGCCTGAGCCTGAGTTTTTAGCTCTCTCTTGCTTTAACTTCCCTTTATTACGGACACTACATTGGAACTCTGGATCATTTTCTCAGGAAGGCTACACTGATCCAGGGTTCCCACACCTTGGTTGACATCAAATTGAAGGACTTTTCATTGACTTTCTAGGACTAATTCAAATTTGAGGACCGGGGAGTGTTGTCACAGCTTAAAATGGGAGGGAAACTTGTAAGAGCTGCTTCATGAACAGTGTCGGGGTAGTTACTGAAAAAAATAATACATTACACATTACTAGTCATAAAAAGGTAATGCCTTACTTTACTTTGTTACTTGCTGCTGATAACTTTATTCGGAACACTACACTGACACTGATCACTTTCAATACAGCAATATCCATCCATCCATCCATTATCTACCGCTTTATCCTCCACCAGAGGGTGCTGTGCCTATCTCAGCAGACATTGGGCGATAGGCGGGGTACACCCTGGACAGTTCGCCAGTCCATCACAGGGCCACATATAGAGACAAACAACCAATCACTCACACACTCACACCTACGGTCAATTTAGAGTGACCAATTCACCTAATCCCCATATCGCATGTTTTTGGACTGTGGGAGGAAGCGGGAGAACCCGGAGCTAACCCACGCACACACAGGGAGAACATGCTCCTTGCAGAAAGGCCCTTGTTCCGAAGATGTTCCAAACGGGGCTCGAACCCAGGAACCCGGGTCTTCTTGCTGCAAAGTAAAGAGTGCTAACCACTACACCAACCGTGGGAATACAGCAATATATATATATAATCCATTACCTGTCAAAGTCCTGCAACTGACAACATCGAGCACCAAGAAGCAAGTGTCACCCAAGAAACTTTCCCAGTTGAGATTTGTTGTTAGGTAGACAAGAAAATAGAGCATTACGACTGCTGAGTCTGCAGGTGCTTAAAGCACGTATTATATTCTCTGTGTTGGCCTGAGAGAGAAACAAACATACTTTGGTAATGTCATTATCTCTTGACGTACATAAGTGTCCCCGATGACGTTATAAATCTGTGTTTTTTTTTTGAGTGTATGTGTTCCATTAAAGTCATCTATCAAACGGTAAACCACGACTTAAGGAGTCCTGGAGAGCTAGAGACAGATGAAGTGGAGTTGTTCGTGTGGAGAGCAGGTGTTTTCTGGAGGAAAGGGCCTGGTGCGTGTTGTGTATGTGTATATGTGTTTGGGTGTGTGTATCCAACAGAGACCCGTGTGAGGCAATATGCACGCGAGAGAGGCCAAATAACTTCTGTGAACAGTAATGCTCGGAACTGGCCTTGGATTACAACCCAAGGTGTACTGCGGCCTTCCACTTCAATAAAACAAAATTGCCTTACCTACAAGTGAGGCATGTGTTTCTGTTTACCTGTGACATCTGGTAATTAGGTAATTAGTCGTAAAAAAACACATGAAACATTTACTTAATTTGTCTTCTGCATCCTAACAAAGCATGCACAGGTAACACTGAGTGTATTTTTAAAAACTAAATTACACCCAGTTCCTAAATTAAATCAGACTAGTGCCGTTTTGCACGGAAACTGCAAAAACAGTATAATCACCCACACATCTTGCGCTTGCTTAACTTTTCCCCCACGGATGCTTATCCTCTCATGTGACCCACAGTGCTGTGTGAGTGGCTACGGTAGAGCGGCAAAAGCCAATGAGTGCTTATTTTGCAGATATATTTAACGATATATTTTGGATTACTTCTTCGAACAACGTCAAGCGTGGCACTGCACTTACTCGTGCCCATAGCGAGACACTTGAAATCAATCTGACCACCGGTACGAGAAATACTATTTCTCCAACTGGTGGTCGCATATTATGCGAATAACACACGCACACACAGACAGACAGAATTTATAGATAGATTAACATTTTTTCCCTGTTTACTGTGGAAGATATTTATTTAACATAAAATATGAGATGTAAATGCACAGTATTTAGTTTCTGCAGCGAGGGATCTCTCAGTCAGAACAATAACAAAAGGCCTAGTTTGACAAGCAGGGAAGCAGCACGGGGTCATGAGGATTGTTCTGCTTCTTAAGCTCTCGTGATTCTTCAGGGAGAGCTTCTGAGGAGTATTTATGATCCATTCGTGACAAATAGTAGCTCATTAGTAGCACTGAATATTTCCTTCCTCGCTATGATGTTTAATAAGGGATTATAACAGAGACTGTCAAGTGGATGACCTAAATATGTGAATATTAAACTTACTTAAATACCGAATACCGTTGCATTTATACAGTTAGGTCCATAAATATTTGGACATCGACACAGTTCTCTTTATTTTGGCTCTATGCACCACTACAATGGATTTGAAATGAAACGAACAAGATGTGCTTTAACTGCACACTTTCAGTGGAAGGCACATATAGAAAGTGTTGTAATTCCTACACCGTTCACTTGATTTGGATGTAAATGCCCTCAAATTAAAGCTGAAAGTGTGCAGTTAGAGCACATCTTGTTTGTTTCATTTCAAATCCATTGTAGTGGTGCATAGAGCCAAAATAAAGAGAACTGTGTCGATGTCCAAATATTTATGGACCTAACTGTATTTATATGTATAGATATATATATACGTATATATGTACGTGTGTGTATATACATATATATATATATATCCACTGTTTATTGTTTTATTTTTCTAAGTTTCATCACTCATAACATGGTTATAGATGTTTGACCAAGATCTCAGTTGCTGTCATGTCCTCATATAATTCATTTATTAACCAAGAAATTGCAATGCAGACCCCCACTCTCCCACCCCAACTTTCCTCCCAAATAATTTCAGCCTTGAACCTTGCGTCGAAAAAAAAAAAGCCCGACTCGCCTGTCCTCCTGGCATGCTTTTCCCATTAGAGGACATTGTTCCTCTATTTTAGAAGATGACAGGCTGAAAGGATGAAAACACTGAATAAACAGTCCGGTCCAAATGGAGGGATAGCATGAGTTTACACATTAGTCCTTCCCACAGGGCGGAGGGGCTGTTTCACAATGTGCTTTCACTCAGCCCGTATCTTGAGTTGCGTGAGAGATTTCCATATCTCACACACTCTTGTAAATCACAATTGAACAGTAGTAACTCAGAGAATGAACTCCAAACACAGTCTGCTTTCAATTTGGGTTCAGGGGGTCCTGCCAGGGCTGAGGAGGCAGACTCGGAGACCACCCCTCACTGCACATTTACACCTCTTCATCACCTCGTTGGATTGCAGGGACACCTCTGCTGCTCCTGTCACACACCTCACACCCGGGCAGCTGGGGTTAAGTGGCGTAAATAACGAGTGTGTTCATGTGTGTGTGTGTGTGTGTGTGTGTGTGTAGCATGTGTGTACATTGAATAAAACACTGAAACCCAACAAATCACTCATGCATAAATAATAATAAATACAATAAAGAATAAAGACTCACACATGGAAGCAGAGACAGATCACTTTGATACGTTTAAAAAAAAAAAAAAAAAAAAAATGCATGAACATGTCATTTTCTCCCTCTTTATTTAATCTTTTCATCCCTGCTCCTTACTTTAGATGACATGTTCAAAAATTATAACTGACCAAAGACTGTAATAAATTTGACAAGTGGGTCTTTTTTTCACTGATACGAAGTGAATCTTTGGTGCAAAGAAATACTTCTTGGATGCATTGTGCATTCTTCAAAATTCTGGCTTTATCTGATCTAGAATTACTCAATTCCTGCATGCCCGGAGCATTCTATTTTCCCCTCTCCAGCCCACTGCTGCTCTTAGCAATTGGACACACTAGTTCACATTCTGGAGATATAAATACTTTCCAAGTTTATGGGCCTAGTGGTCCTGTAACATGGTATGCGTGCATTAATCAGTTTCAGAGCTCATCAGTATAGTTTCTGCTGTGTGTTTTCTATGCGGTCACGTCGCGGTCCCCTGCTTCTTATTTGGTATACAATGTCAGAAAGAGAGCGCACACACTTTCAGGTCTGCTTCAATCGAGCATGATGTCCATTTTGTAAATTATGGTCCCAATGTAAAATGGACGATTAAGTGGAGCGTGCTTGTGGGCGTGGCTGTGTGTGTGTGTGTGTGTGTGGGGGGGGGGGGGTTAATTGACAGCAGATGTCACATACGTCCTTGCAGCAGAGATCAGGGTATATGTGGCTGCGTTGGCATTATTAGCCATATTTTTGTTCAATCCAATATCAGAAATGATAGCTCACATTCATCACTGCAAGTGTCTCACATCTGCCTTTCATGTTAACCCAACTCTTCTCTCAAATACAAATGGCACATGTGATGCCTTTTTGCATGGGTCAACAGAAAACATATTTTTTTCGGCATACTGAGGACCAATGAGGGTTTTTAACCAACAAAGTGAGGTCATTTTTCCGAAGTGAGGACATTTTGGCCGGTCCTCACTTTGTTTTCATTGAAATCACTTCCTTAGGTTGCTATAACATGCTATACTCAATTTGTAAAAAAGATAAAAATTTCAAATTTTTGGACGACATAGTATAGTATTACGTTTTTGTCAAATTTTGGACCAAAAATTTTGGACCCAAAATTTTGGGTCAAAAGTTTTTTTTCAAATTTTGGACCACAAATTTTTTTCTCAAATTTTGAACGACATAGTATAGTATGATGGTTTTGTCAAATTTTGGACCAAAATTTTTTGGTCACATTTTTTTTTTAAATTTGGTCGACATAGTATAGTATGACGTTTTTGTCAAATTTTGGGTCAATTTTTTTTTTCAAAGTTTGGACGATATAGTATAGTATGAGTTTTTCGTCAAATTTTGGACCAAAAATTTTTTGGCAAAGATTTTTTTCAAAATTTGGACGACAGAATATAGTATGACGGTTTTTGTCAAATTTTGGACCAAAAATTTTGGACCAAAAATTTTGGGTCATATGTTTTTAAAAATGTTGGTCGACATAGTATAAGTTTTTTTCAAATTTTGGACCAAAATTTTTTTTTCTCAAATTTCGAACGACATATATGACGTTTTTGTCAAATTTTGGACCAAAAAAAAAAAAAAAATCCAGCCCTTTTTGCTCTGGGGCTCCACCTGCAGACATTTTATGGTACTCGGACCAGTAGTTCTTTGTAGATGTGTGTGTGTGTGTGTGTGTGTGTGTGGGGGTGTGTGTGTGTGTGTGAAGCAATTCATATAAGACCTGAGACTTTGCGAGACCTCCTGATTCTGAGGACTCCAGATCCTGATCTTACAAGGCTGGTTTTCCTCCAACAGACAGTAGGGGGAGTGGAGGCAGCCCCCTTTCTCCCCAAAACAAGATATTTAACCATCAGAATGATCCCCAAACTTTTAAAATAGGGTAAAATGCTGAATAGGTGTTGTCCTCCATTGTTGTTTGGCTTTGTCTTGCTGCAGGTGCAGGTCAATGACGTCAACGCTTGCACGCATGCACGCATACAGGCACGTCAGACGTATATATATGATCTAGGACCACATACAGAGGTAATCATTGACAATCAGATTTCTGTGTCCACACAGCCTTGAAAAAGTCCCATCCATGGAAGAAAAATATTGGATATTAGTCACTTCGTCCTCGTCATCTGAATGTAAACAAATGGAGCAGGAAGGCCTTGATGAGAAGATGAGCTGCAGCTGAAAGTATAGGAGGGATATTTGGATCTAAGGGTACACTGTGATTACCAGGCTGAAGTGACTCATGGCTTTGAGGACACGGAAATCAAAGCGCCAATTCTGGCTGTCAAATTAGATCTGTGTCACTTAGGGGCTCCTGGATTAGATACATATCAGAATTCATGTAGTTTCTTTTTTCTATACGTTACTACTTCATTGATTTATTCCATGGAAAAGTGGCTAAGTCAAACAACAATGTTGGAGAGAGAGTTGTTGCTAAATGTCACTAAAAAATTAGCTGCATTAGCTTCTATTACTGAATTTTGCCCATAGGGGATCAATAAAGATGCATCTTATCTTATATCACAATGGATTGAGAGGGCAGTCACATTTGGATGTGAGCTACTTTATTATTTTATCTAAGAATGTGAACCATCAAATTTGATCTATCAGATTTAAAACAGATTTTAACAACAAGGCGGCTGGTAATTTGAATTCAGCCTGGATCAGTCTGAGCAGACACACAAACATGAACACGACACGAGGCAGAAGGGAGAAGAATCGTGGCTGATCCGTGACATGATACATTTAGTCTTTTGTAGATTACTCAGCTATTAACTTTGTAATTGATGTTTTTATAACTCTGGATTTACAAGAGCTTAGACTTCAGACAGAAGATGAGCATTTTAAACAGTCATTACTCATCTGCGTGTCGACATGGACTGCCAATGCAAAAAAAAAAAATGGAGAAAAATAAAAAAATTCCCAACATTTTCCGTGAGTATAAATGTTTGCAATGAACTGAATTAATCAAAAGTGGCTAGTTTTCCCCTTCTAATTTACTCGTCCTGCAGGATGTTTTTACAAATTTAACTTTAAATGTTTCGCATCAACTCTGATGAAGTCTTCTTCAAGCCTAAAATCACATGTTTTGCACAGGCATCTGGGACTTGGCATGAATTCACAGAAAGTAGCCCCAGCTGTCTAGTGATAACATGCCCTCACGGGGATTATGTGTCATTGATCTGACTGAGATATTTGCTGTTTACATGGCAAATTCCGAAGCAATGAAATGTATTACCACTGCATTATAATATTCAATTTCACTTTTTCTCTTGTCCGGTAATGGTGGGTTGCAAGACAAATCTCAGGCAGCTTGAAAACCACAACAATGCAAAGATGAGGAGAGGGGGAAAAAAAAGGAGGCTGTTAGAGTAAACATATTTCTGCGGTCAGGACGAACCACAAATCCAAACTATGTGCAATGTGATGGGAAAAAACAACTTTGAGAATAATTATGTGATATTGTGTTTGTGTGTGAGCCCTACACAACCTTCAACGGCTATAACCTTGTTTGTACAGACCTGGGTCACACTTGTAGAGGTTTGTATCAGCTTCTTGTCTCACTCCCTGAAATCCATCAAGGTATACAGTAATAAAACAAACTCGTGCTTTGTGGATGCGGATATTAAAGGGATGGGATTCTCGCATGAAAAAGCATGACAGAAATCTCTAAGAACCTGAATAATCAGCTTATATTGGACCTAAGTAGGAACAGAGGGTGGTGGACTCGTGTTTGCTTTCCATTTTCAGCTCTGGCACGGATTCGGGCCACCTTGAAGAGTCTGAAAACCATTATCCAGGGCCGCTGGTCAAAAGTGCAGACTGTATAGGATATCACAGCTCACAGCGCCTCACGGAGACACGGAGTGATGAGGATGAAGATGGAGGGGGAGAGATTGAAAGAGGAGAGATTGGGGAAAGGAGGTATCATGGATGAGATATCGTGCGAGAAGGGGGGAAATTGAGACTAACAGAAGTTCAACACGCCTTCCTGCGCTGACATCTCAATTACAGCCAGTCCACCATGTCATTCATGTGGATGTGTTTGGTTTCACAGAAACAATGGCATCCTCACAAAGTGATGTAATTCAGAGCGGCCGGTTGTCCATCTGAAGTTACCTTCATGGTTGTCTGACACACCACCGTTTGCATGCAACGGCAGATTAGGTATAGACAAGCTGGCAGACAGGCCATTCCCCCTATTGTCTCTTCCACACGCACCCACTGAACATGCATAAAGCGGGGTCACGCACATGAAGACGACATCAATCATGTTCTCCTGTGCCTCAGAGCAAGCCGCTGACTGATGCCTCTTAAAAGAAATAAGCAATAAACATAGGTGTGCGTCACTGCGTGTCTGCGAGTGTGACCTGATGTATGCATTGTGGCGGGATTGGCTCTGTAAACGCACTTGTCTGCAGGTATGTGGGACTTTATCTGCCAAACAGGTCACATGGTGTCAGCTGGTAACATTTTAATGGGGCTATTATAATCATTTAAATTTTACAGCACAAAAAACGGGCATACACTATACAACGCTGACACTGCTTTATGTTCTTTCTTACTGTTCACACTCAGGCGTGTCACTTTATCTTGGAAGAGAGTTCTCCCCGAGGCCTCTTCCGTTCTTCTCCCTCCACTCTTAAAAGGTTTTTTGGGAGTTGTTCCTAACCCAAAATGCGGGAGAGGATGTTGCATTAACCATTTAAAATGAAATCATTCTTATTTGTGCAGCGCAAATTCCCAAACAAGTTTGCCTTGGTGGGCTTTACAATTTGTACACAAAGACCCTTAGTTCAGGTAAGGATCAATGGCAGTTGGGCTGCACAAATAACATTCATTTGATTTGAGAAAGTGTGTTTTTTTTGTTTGTTTTTTATCAGTTATCTACACTTGATCAAATACAGGTTGTAAAGCTTTAGTGGGTGACTGGAATATTAAAGTATATCAGTAGATATTTGGCTCCAGCTTCAGCCAAGACTCATTTTAGTTTGTTTTAGTAGATTTTACTGATTGGGCCTTTACTTGTTTTTTTTATAGGTTAAGAGGCAGCACGTTAAACTTGAATAAAGTGTCAGCCTTCTCCTATACAGCTATACAGTTTTTATTTATTTGAATCCCAATTAACTAACATATATAGCTGAACAATAAAATTACAGAACAACAAAAAAAAAATATTTGCTCTGCTTTGTCTGTACAGTGTCATGCAAAACTTCTTATTATTATTGCACAAGACAGGAGCTGATTGCATTACATGCGTCATGATTAAAGTGAACAGCTACATCACCAGCGTAATAAAAAGTGCAGAATATTCAGTCATTCCTCTGCTGATTTCCTCACATATTTGTTTTTATTGCTTGAAATGAAAATAATAAAAAATAATACTTTACAGTATGAGCTTCAATATTGCTCAACTTAGCCTTGTCTCCTTGTGTTAGCTCTAATAATTTAGTATTCCCTAAATGTTTCCACTTCCAATTCATCATATCTCTGGAAATCCTCTGATACGCGAGGATGTAGTCCAACCACTCTCTGGGGAGAAGGAACGGAGAGCAGGTTTATTTTTAAAAGGCATATTATCTATAACCCCCCAATGATAGGAGATATATTTAAAAAATATTAGATCATTAAATGACATCACCATTAAGTAATCATCCTTTGACAGCAGCCATGACAGATCCTCAGCAGTCTACCTCTGACTCTCACGCTAACACACTGATGTCATTTAAAGCCCCCCCCCCCCCCCCCCCCCCTTCTGCGTTCCTTCTGTTGTTTATCGACACTTGAAAAAGGGAGATATTGTCTTCACTCGATGGTTGGCGCTCGAAAAAACAAGCAGATATAAAAACAGAGAAATCGATGAGATGATGGTGCTTAATCAAGTGATTCAGTGCCATAAATAAGAAACTTCACATCGCATTTGACAAGAGATGATTTCTCGTCCTTGCATGCAGGAGAGAAAAAAAAAAAAGCAAGTGCAGAGCTGTCTCCAATATGTTTTCATTCTTCTTTTTTTTTTTTTCATAGTCTTAACCACCTGCAACTTACATATGTCATGCTAGTGCCAGTTAAGACATAAAGTAAATGAAAGCCAGACCTGTGCTTTGGGGTCTAGTGAGCTGTAAGGACGACATGTAATGGGGAAAGCAGCACACTCCCACTGCACTGTACACAACAGTCATTAGGCAACCCATCTGCTCAACGCTTGCATGCTAAGCTGTAATTTTCAAGATCTGGTGTATGTGTGTGTGTGTTTGTGTGTGTGTGTGTGTGTGTGTGTGTCTGTTTAGGTGTGTGTGCACGCATGTGTGTGTGAGAGGGGGCCAGTAGTGGCGGGCATGGAGAAGAGGAGATGCTTGTGAGTGAGTGAGTGAGTGAGTGTGTGTGTGTGTGCGTGTGTACACTGGTTTTTGTTACCTCTTTAGGACCTGATATAAACACACAGAAGTAGAAGTCCTCCTGGGGACCAAAACTTGGTCCTAATGAGGCAGAACCTCATTTTTGATGAACTTGTTAAGTCTATAGATAATATTTTAATTGGGGTTAGGTTATGGTTAGGGTTTTGGCATTAACTGGTTGTGGTTAAGTAGCTAAGGTTAGGGATAACACTTTGTTCAGGCTGTCTAAATGAATGGAAGTCAGTGCAGAGCCCTAGGAAGAATAGCTGTGCAAACCTGTGTGTGTGTGTGTGTGCATGAGTGTGTGTGCGCGCTATTATCTGGATGTCATCATAACCACAAAAATCAGGGCTTGATAGTATCTATCCCCACCCCCTGCTCCTATCCCCAGTCAGAGTCACGAGAGCCAAGGGTATCCTTTGACCACACACACACACACACACACACACACACACACACGCAGGTTTGCACAGCTATTCTTTTTGGGACACTGCATTAACTTCCATTTATTTCAACAACCCTAACCCTTCACCATAATCAGGTGATACCTAACCCTAACATTAACCGGACCACAAGTTCTAATCTCAACCAGTTCCTCAGAAATGAGGTTCTGCACCATTATGGCCTGGTTTTGGTCTCCACAAGGACTAAAAAAAGTCCTAAAGAGGTAACAAATGCAAGGACACGCATGTAAACACACGCATGCTAATAGTGACACATAGGCACTGCATCATGCTCCAACATTTTGTAGGTAAACATGTCCAGATTGGTGAGGCGGGATGGAATTCCCGCCTTTGTGGGAAATATGCCCAGAACCATTTGTAAACTCTTTACTCTGCCGCCTCCTAACTCTTTACAGATTGTAAAACTTTGGATTTCTATATTGGGTTACCCTGGTGAGGTTGTTGACCCTCCTTTCTGCGGTTGATGAGAGACCACCAACATGAAAAAAGGAAGAAAAAAAGGCCAATCACACAAAACACAACATATTTACCCTTCACAGACGGAAACCTCACAGGTCAGGTCACAGCTGGGTATTAATTTCTATGGTATTTTGAGAGCACAGCCGAGCTATGCCATTACCTGTTGACATGTGTTTGTGTTCTGAGGTTAGCACACTTTGACATGAAATTGTCAATTTATACGTAGACAACACTCTCAATTATGTGGACTTACTATATTTTGCTGCACGAGTCTACAGACTCGTGAAAGCACTGGCAGTCGGCCAACATCTCCTGTGGTCATGGCTAAAACCTGAGCCATGTGCCTCATCTAAATCGCCAATAATGTGTAATAAAGTTTGTTTATTATACATAGCACAAATCTTGTGTTCACGTGTAAAATTTTGGCAGTTGACATTGAGTTCAAAAGCGATCTGTGCGTGCAAAGTCTCATCTGATGTAGCACAAACCCCGCTATCCGCAGCCTTAGCCCCACCCCATGCCTGGGACTCCACGTCAGCTCCGGTCTTGCTCCAACTTGTGCCATTCATTCTCTGGGTTTTTCTGCCTTCTATAGCCTTACCTCAGGTTCAGCAGGCCCCGACTCATCTGGAACCACAGAAGACAAAAAGAAAAAAATGCTGAATGCTGAACTGCTATTCCCCTCCTTATGGGATTGCCTAAATGTTGTTAACCACACCATCATCTGTGGTAGTTTATGCATGCAAATGTGGTTTTTAAGTGTGTTTGATCGCTCTTCTTGTTTACCGTGACGATGCGATTTATTTATGTGTATTAATGCTATATGAACCGTTGTCTTGCAACAAAAAGAACCAGGTTCAGGACCCGGTGAGAACGCGGGCCTTTCTGCATGGAGTTTGCATGTTCTTCCATGTGTCCCAGATTAATTGGTCGCTCCAAATTGCCCGTCCCATTACCTGTCCAGGATGTACCCCACCTTTTGCCCTATGTCAGCTGGGACTGGCAGCTCCGTGACCCTCAGTCAAGACAATGGTTGGTACCACAACTATCTACAGCTGAAAGAGGAGCGGACGTTTACGACCGATGCCTGTGTCGCTAATTTTCCCCCCGGACATGGAAGCAACTCCGTCCAAAGGTTAGCTAACACTCTCTTTCTCCCTCTCATGCACGTTATAGGTAGATATTTAACGTATATAATGTTTTTAAATGTCCGTTATTTTAAGGAGCGTATGTGCTGATGAATCTAAAGATGGAAGGGCAACTGCCAGAGCTGCTTTGCCCATGGTGTTCACTTTTATTGATTTGCAGCATGCTCTGCATCTGGACAAGTGATTGTCCTTGGGATCTTGGGCAACATCAGTATTTGTTATTTTCTTTGATGAGCCAGAGATCTTAGAGTTTTCATTTTTCCCAGGCATCACACCAGTTGGTCTTCCATGTTTGGCGTTACAGTGGACAGTGTCCACAACACTGCTGATAATTACAACTCAACGTTTGTTCTGCATAGACCTAGTCTACGTAGACCTAGTCTACGTAGTGCAGGGCATGAAACAGTCGGTGGCACATCGGTGGTGGGAGACATTTATCGAAATATCAGCTTAACTTCTTTCTTGCACAAATTGAAGCGCTTCCAATGACCCATATCTTCTATTTAGGGTGATTTTCAAAAACCTTCAAGGGCCTCGTATTTTTTTTATTAGTACACAAACTTTCAAGGATTTGAAAGACCCGTGGGAACCCTATTTTATGTGTGTGTAAGAGTGTAAAAAGTGCAGCTTGTGTCCATGTTCCAGAAACTTTGGCAACCCACACACTACAATATTTCAGTAACCTTTTTAAACACTAAAGGCCACTATCCCCTTCAATATTAATAACATATTCACTGTAGGAACACAAAGTGTTAATAGTGGATGCATGTCATCTTTTAAAGCAGCTCTTTATCATGTATGAGCAGCGACTTCAAGTGTGGGAAATGAAAGATCACAGAGCACCATCTGTATCTGGGGAGGTTGTGCAACCAGACAGTGATGCTCCAACTAACATGTGTGCACCACCAGGCTCAGTGAGACACACATGGTGTGCACGGACACTTGCTGTCTAAAATGTAAACAAGGCCAGAGCCAGTGAATGGCCATCATTCCACACTCTGAGAAAGATGTTTTCCTCTCACTTAAATGCCCACCGCTTTTCCAAGCACTCTAATTTGTTACCATTTAACACTGAGGGCACTTAGGGAGAGATACGGTGCATCAAAGTCATCTCTCAGTGCCGACCTTGCTTCCATGCAATGGAAAGTTGCTATTTGTGACTTGACTGTGGAAAATCTCACATGCCTCGCTGGTAGTTCACTGCCATTCTCAGTTCAGAATATGGGCAGCTCACTGGTAGAGAAATAAACAAAGTGGATCCTAGTGGATGCAAGTGAGGGCTTTTATCTGATCAAGGAGATACAGTAATCTCTTTGACTTCAGCCTCAATCAAGCCTCAAATAGTGCAGTGGAGTAACAACAACAGGTCAGCCACACATGACTGATTGTAATATCTTCTATTGTTTGTCCTTTCAACTTGCTTTGAACTTTTCTCCATCAGTTTAAAGGTTTTCCACATATAGGTACAATGTGTATGATGCTGTGCAAATAGGTTGTAGAATACAAATTAGGCACTGATCTGAATCTCTTAAATTAATTTTGCTCACCAAACCACTGGCTTCGGAAACTCCCATGGGCAAATTGTTCCTTTTTGCTTGAGCATGTTTCATTAAAATTACATTTCCTTGCTTGAGGTGAGGACTTTTGGCCACCAATTTGTGCTTGCTCTGCAACTGCTTGGAGACTCTGTCTGCCATGTGCTTTGAAAGAATTCCACCAAGCCCTGAATTCACCTCCATTTGTCTTTGAGAAGCTTTTCCTTTCCCAAACTCATTAGACTCAAAGGTGGAGGAGCTCCAGTATGCTGGGTCAAGAACATCAGGCAAGTGAGTAAAAGCAGATGAGTATATGCCTCACCCCAGAGACGTGAACTCTTCTGTGGCTCTCACCCTGCACACACTTGATAACCACCAGCTCAGCTCAGCTTCCTCCAACTCCTCTTCTGGCAGGTTCTTGCGAGACACACGTGCCTCCTGCTGCTACCTCCATGTCGAGCCTAAGAGGAAAAGGAGCAATATGAATTAAGGCTACATTCACATTTCTCTGTTTTCCTTTTAAAAAATCATAAATTTGTCTCAGGATGTGCCAGCTGTTCACCGCTACAAGTTTGAAATCACTGCTGGGTCTGCTTAAATTTGATAACTCTGAGACTGGAGACGGGCAGACGTCGAGACCTTCGCAAACAAGGACAAAGAATCAGCCCTCTGTTTGCAACGCACATGCCCAGTGTAGCTAAATAATCATGTGATGTGCATTTTTAAGTGTTTTATCATATGCTTTTTCTTCAGATACGATGTTGGATGCAGATAATTTTTCTCGGAAAAAGCCATAATCAAACAAATAGTATCAGTGGAGCGTAAGTGTCGTACTGCCTTGATGACAGCGTTAAACTAGAAGCACTTAAGGTTTACAATGCTCAGAATGTCTTTAGAGACAGTCTTAAGTGATGTTAAAGAGAAAAATCCAGAGTTACAGACATTCTAGGTTCTATTTTTGGATAATAACGAGCTACAATGGCATTGTCAAGACAAGTCGCTATTTTTAAAACCGCTGTAAAGCTCAAACCAACATTTTACTTCTGTGGTAGTGAGGAGAGGGTTCCTACAGACGCATTTGCGTGACATTTCATTACGCCTACGACTTCAGTACTAGCCTATATTGGAATATGCAAATACTCTCCTGCACTGGTGTCCACTGAGAGATTGTTCGGCACTGTTAAGGACTTTGAAGATGGCGTCACAGAACAACAACTTCACAATCCTCTAGTGTGGGGCAGGGTTAACACCTTCACCAAACATCCATGGTTCTAATGGAGCATTCTGAAGCTGTCCCCCTGTCTTTCTCCAAATATTTCTGCTGCGCAATGGGTGTACTGTCTGTTTGAAGATTCATGGATTAGATGGTAAAAGGATTGTGGAGACACCTGCTTTGTGTCATTTGACAAGCTTTCTGAATTTATGTTTGCAGGTCACCCACGGTTTAGAGCTTGGAAGGGCCTCACAGCTGTTTGTCATCGTGCTGATTGGCTCTAGTCTATACAAGAAGCAGACCTAGCCGGTCTCTTCTCTCCCACTCTCCCCACATGGCTGCCACCCAGACCTCTTGAATACATGCACACATGTTTCACACATCCAAGCATTATGCCATACTGCTGCCCTACACAACTTCTCCACACTTTAGAGCGAAATGAAACAAGTTTGAATCTCGTTAAACTTGCGCGTTGTTGCAAACTGATTCATTTGTCACATTCAAATTCAATACTTTTGTTTGTACACATACTGTACAGCACTCTGTACACAGTTTACTCACTGGCAGGATTATGTGGTCTCAAAACAAACGCAACTGTCGAGAACTCGCTGGAAATGACAGTCACAACATTTAACCACAGTTGCCACCTGCCAAAATATCTGACAGATGAGTTGCTCACTGGGCATGAAAAGGAAAGTTTTATATTCTGTGTGTGTGTCTGCTTTTTCATGCAACGTGGAAATCGGCGCGAGTGACATAAAGATACTGAAGCACGTCCACCATGTTCATCAACTGTACGATTAGCTCGTAACATCAGAGCAGAAGGTATAGAATGCACTAAATCTTTTAAAAATATTCCTACAAATGCCTTTCTATAGCAAATAACTGCAGTTGTTGCATCTATCACTATTTTCCACAACATGTTGTTGTATTGTTATTCTATAATTGCAGCAGATTGCACCATAATGCCAAAATAGCTGCAGATTAAAACAAAAAGAAATGACTAGATTGTTTGATGAGAAATAAATAACCTACCTTTTAAAAGGTAAGCAGCACCCCTTCCTGGAATATATACAGTATTTTAACTATATTTACTTTAAGTTAAACCTAAAGACACACACACACACACAAGCCTTTCAACAGATGAGTTACGTGCGAGCCCGAGGTTTTATTACTCCTCTTCTGACGAGCATGTTCACAGCTGTGGGTTCTCTGAGCTTGGCTGTCAGTTAAAGACGTAAAACACTTTCTTTGACAGGTCAGCACAGTGACATAGAAAGGTGAGATAATTATTAAGAACTCCTTGTAGCAGAACCAGCATATCGTCTGCAAAGAGGTCGTGACACTGTGGCCAGAGTGGGAGCACAAGACCTTAGTGAACTCTCTATTTCCTGTGCCAACTTATTCGTTGTAGCAAAACGAATGCTGTAAGCATAGCCATTAGCTATGAAAGGTTTTAACAAACCACTTTATAACTTTCTAAGATGATATATCATCTTTAATCGTATTACTGCCTTAAAATTATTCCCTTGCCACTGAAAAACAGTAACAACGCTGACATTGTTTTATTGCTGTTTTCTTCTTCCTCTAACTATTTGTGATCACGCACAGCTGACAAAATGGAAACGGTGTGATTGCCTTTTTCAAGCAGGTGTTCACTCAGGTTAAAATATCCTGTGAATTCCACACGATGACCCATTCAATTCACCCACTGTGGAGGGCTGTGTACTGTCCAGGCTTTTAGCCAGCAGGGCGTCCTGTACTGAAAATAATAAGAAATTAGACGCCCTACTTTTAGGCAGGACGCCCTAAAGACACCCTATTTTTCCCCCGGTAACCACCAAAACGATGTTGTGATGACGCGCGGGTATAGACTGTCTATACCCGCTTAGAGTCTGTCCAAGATCAGTTTGGAACACCACAAGATTCCAACAAGATGTGAGCACACGGTGGAACAGCACCTATTAAATGCTGGAAAGTCTATTTGCGCAAAAGCGAAACTTTGCTGCAGGGCAGCGTGGATTGTGAACTCCCCGCGACACTCTCTTCTCTCTCTGTCTCTCTCCCTTTGAGCAGTTAAGAGATCAGCTCATCTGATGCATCTGTTATTCCCTTAATTATAGCGCTAAAGCGTCCTAAAGAAAGAATAAGACCACGGAGTAAAAACAATGAAAAGTGCGCCCTTGAGAATCTGTTAACACGTTTTACTAAGATCTACTCGGATCCCCTGTATTTCATCGCGACTGTAATCGATCCTCGTCATAAAGATCATTATGTACGTGTCTTATATGGATGTGGGGATAAAACTGCGCATAGAGAAATTATCCATTCCATCCATACGAAGGGGGACACCCTCTAAGAAAATCCTAGCTAAAAGCCTGGTACTGTCCAGTTTAAAGTGATAGTGACAATGCACTCATGGGACTGTTTACTTTAGAGCTCTTTAATTTGTTAATGATAATATCAGTATTTGCCCTGGCGTATCGATTATCATATCGCACGAGGAAGGACGATGATATATCACCAAATCAATATTTTGACCCACCCCTCTCTTTTTCACTTTCTCTGCTCAGAAACTGTTCATGTTCAACCGTTGGCAAAACTTTAACTGTTAACTAAAATACAAAAGTGCATTTTTTTTTTTACTGTGCATGAGGACATTTTCTGATTTCTTTAACTTCTTCATGAAGCCACTTACCTAATGGTATCTTGAGCTTGTTTTGTCTCGCAAGCCCTCAGGAATATCTTGTTACAATTTGGAGATATCCAGTTTTTCTTGCCATATTTGTGTTTGTTGTGCTTGATCTTGATCTTTGACCTATTACCTACAAACCTTTGTCTTTGGGAAATCACTTTCCCGGGTGACACCCAGATCATAGCATTCACACATTCATGTGCACACAGAGACAGAGACAGAGACGTAACAGAACAATAACCTGCTTAGGTGGTATTAACAACAAGTAAACAGTTTTCATCAGAAGCCAGAAAGAAAAAGTTTTTTTTTAATATATTTAATTTCCTTAACCAACTTACTGGTACAAACAGTAGTGTAGCTGTTTAAAAAATCACCCAGCAAACTTTTGTGACCTGAGAGCAAACTGCTAAGAATGTAGAAACAGGTTCATCGGGAGAAATGATCTAAAGTCATGAACTCATCAGTGTATCTGTATTTTGAGGCATGCTCACACTGGGGAATGCCCTTTTTAATCTGTGTGTAAAGTTACCTGCTTTGGTTTGCCCTTTCCTTCAATCATTTCTCTATTTTTTCTTTTTTTTCACGATGCCTGTCAACAAAGACGCATCGCAGCCATGTGCGTGTGTTCACCGTGACGAGCAGGCACGCAGCTGGAAGAGACCACCTCAGAGGGCGTATCAATCTACCCTTTGATGTTATTGTCTCTTATCGTAGGAAAAAAACTTCCTGTCGTGAGAAATTTTATTACTTATTATTACTGAACTTTATTCATGAACTGTCTCACATGACTTGCAGGCTGGATCAAACTGCAGTTATGTTGGAAGTTCCCACCCCTTGTCTTAGTTCGTGTTAGTTTTTTATCTCGCTTGTCATGCACTTAATTCCCTCCCCCCCCCCCCTCTCTCTCTCTCATGCACATCCCACAGTGTTGAAACGACTGATATTCACACTCCCTGGGCTTTATCATTATATATTTGAATTTAAAAATGCACCGGGAAAGACAAGAACTGAACGAGAGAGTGGGAGAGTTTAGAAGTATTTCACAAAGACCCCTCCTGCACTCTTCATCCTCAACGTGACCTAAAAGCTGAACCTGCTTTTATGCCACATATGTCTTTATTTTCATCCATTTAAATAAAAAAAAGAATAATAAAAAACAGCGCATCTTAGAACTGTTTTGCCTTCCATTGTCAGAGGGAAGTCACATCAGCGGGTGCGGGTGGGATATTCTGGTTCTCTGCGCTGCAGGGAAAGCTTTGGCTGACTGGACTTCGTGACATGTTGGCAGTTATGACACAATAATAGACCCATACCAACTTCCCATGTGCTCAAATGGGTAATTTTATTAACTCTGTGTATAGGCTAAATTGAAGAAAGGCGACCACGGCTATGTCTGACTGCACGTTTGCTGTGTCTTTTAACGAGTGATGGATGTAGAGTCGTCCTTAAAGGAGTAGTCTGCTGTAATAAGAAGCAGGTATTTGCTTTTACTTCAAGAAGTCTTGTTGCAACAGTTTCTGCAGCTGGCCGAGGAATAGTCCGAAACATTACCCCGCAATATAACTTAGTTTTGTTTTTACAATTTGATTTTTTTGCACAAATTAAGCAAGCAAGATGGAGCATGTTAGGTGAGCTTCAGAGGTGCTGATGGGGTTTTTTTCTTGCCTTTGTACAGAGCATGACCTGCCATTTCCCCCTGCTTCCTGTCTATAACCGGTAACATCAAATACAGGCATATTCTCCTTGACTGTTTGTAAGAAAAGTAATAGATATATCTTCTGAAATGTTCAAATGTTCCTTTTAATTAGGGGTGGTTTGCGTGTTTATTCTATTCCAATGAGAAATGACTTGAAAGAGTAATGTCCTAAGGACTGTATCCACAAGCTAATCCTTATTTGAATTGAATGTTTTTTCTTACCCACTTACATTTATAATACACAAAAAAACTCTCCACACAGCCCAGCACCCCAGCACCGCAGGCCACATACCACACACATACCATATTATTCTAGCGTGTGATGCAGTGGGCGTGCGTGCGGACTTGGCATCGGCGGCTGCTCTAGATCTCGCAAATTGGATTTCGTCTGTAAATAACAGCCCCACTTGATGGAAGATGTTGCATAAAATAGAGACACGCTTTTACATACCTTGTAAAAATGAAAACAGCAACAAAAAAATAAAAAGAGAAAAACAAACTGGCTAGTCACGCATCTTGCACAAGTTGAGAAGTGAGAACAGATATGATGACCCGAGGGCAGCTTGTTGAAGGCTGGCAACGGCACAGGTTTTGGGGGCATTTCACTTTATGTCCGTGCACAGACACGCATGATTAAACAGGTGTGTACAGTATATTAGAGCACACACACGCATATATACATACATATATATGTATATATACACACACATATATATATATATATATATATATCTATGTGTATATATATATATATTTACATATATGAAACTATGCGTGTGCATCTAGCTGTGTGCATATGCATGAGTAATGATGTACAGGGGAATTGGCTGTGGTGCAAAAAGAATTAGCACCCTCGTGTGAGAGCTTCAGTGGTGAGAGCCATTTGTGTCAAGTATACGAGCAGAGCAGAGGAACCCGCTGAGAGTGGTACGCAGGCTTTTTGCTGCCAGATGCCATGCTGGAGCTACATTAAACGGTTCTCATCTCGTGTTTAAGGAACTGTCAGAAATTCGATTATATTAACTCTATTAAGGTTATTAGGTTCGCCATAAAACAGTTTTTGGCAACCAAAGATTAAATGGACTATAAAGCCCAGTGTATACATTTACGCCCAGGGACTAATACAAATGTACTAATTTTATCGAGTGAATCATGTGATATCTGAAAGATGAAGGTGTTTATACAACCTAATACCACACTTTTGGATCTGTAAACAAGGTCCGTAGGTTTGATTAACTTGTGTTTATCTGACTGTCCCTCTGACTCGGTCAGATAAATACAAGTATTTGGCACAAATTGGGTGTAATTAGAGCTGTTTTTCAGCCTCTGCCCACCACAGGACCTTTGAGATGCTGTGAATATGTTGACAGGTCAACCAGTCTGTGGTAATAAGGCTGTATTTCAGCTATCAAAGATGCTGTGATGACAGATCAGGGTGTTTCGAGTATTCATGTGTCTCTCGTCTCAAACCCTCAGCAATTCTGACGTCGTGGGTTCCGTTAGTTAGCATTTGTTTAGTGTTTGTGTTTGTGACGCATAAAACAAATATGTGTGCACAAATCACCAGGGCTGATGCAGAGAGCAATTAGAATATTCTGGTTTCCTGTGTGAAACCAGTAGACATCCTCAGCACAGCCGGGATTTACTACATCTCCAACATGGCCATCTCTGTGTAGGAGATGTAGTTAATCTGTCAGTGCAAACATAAAAGATTATATAACGAAGGAAAGTGCACTGTCTGTGACTCATTTGTATACATGCGCCCTTGCAAAAGTTCTATTATCGTGAGGCTTATAAATGCCTTCAAAGTTCAACATCAGCCTGTGAATAGGTTCCTCTCTCCAGTGCTGGTGTTGGTGATTCATGTCTGGATATTATAAATATTATGGCCAAACTGACTGCGTAAGATGATGGACTTAGGTCTTTCGCTCGCACTCATCCGTTTTTTTGGATATAAACTTATGACACATTACGCGATGACACACAAGCTGATTGCGTAGGTTTTGTCGGAACAGTTAAGTCATGTCTGCGGTGATGAAGCGTTTCACATGGTGCCCTGTGGGACGTGACGCGCAAAACAAATAGAAACTGTGGCCACAAAAGTGCTCACAACACACAAATTCTTGGCAATTAGTATTTTGTGCGGATTAAATGTGGGTTTCTTCTTTTTTTTTGTCATTGCACTATAAAAAACACAATGTAACTTTGGTGTTTGTCAACAGAGAGGATGATCCTGACATCTTCTTTTCCAGTGTAGTAATGTAACAAAGTACAAATACTTTTGTTACATCACAACACAGTACTCAATTAGAAAATGCACGCATCTGTACTTTACTTTGTTATTTGTATTTCTAGCAACTTTTACTTTTACTCCACTACATTTTACTATCGTTGATACTCGTTACTACCAAATAAAATCAGAAGAAGAGTTAGTAATGGTCGGTATTTATATAGCGCTTTTCTTTACACTACATTTTTGCCATTCACACCCATTCACACACTTCAACATGGGGTTAAGTGTCTTGCTCAAGGTCACATATAGACTAGGAGAGCCAGAAATTGAACCCACAACCTTCCAGTACCATGGCTCAATCCTAACTCCTCACTCCTTACTTTTACTTCAAAAAGTTAAGTACATGACTTGATACTTAAGTACAGTAACGGCGATATACTTTAAGACAATATTATAAAAAGTGACTTCAACCAAAGTGTTTTTCTGGTCAGATACTTTTACTCAAGTATCCCTTACAGGTACAAGACTGTTCTTTTCTGATAGGAATACCTTGTTGTTGACATTTTGTATATCTCCACCTGTAACCCTGATCCTTTCTCGAGCCTTGTCGTTCGTCAGTAATGAAATCCATCCCAGCGTCCCAGACGTACCTCAGCGGGTAAAGCATTCTGACTCTCAAAATTCTGCTTTAATGATTCATTGCAATGTAAGGCGTTTGTCTCCATCACTGCACCTTTGTTTACTCTCTATGGACGCCGGCTCCATAGAGATGGCTAAAAACACGCCCATGTTAGTATGTTGTGTGACCACAAATTAATATTTTGTGACCACAATGTTTTTATTTGTTTGTTCGTATCGTTCCTGGGGCACTGTAAATACTGTCTCTGAAAAACAGAAATGCAACAGGACCAGATGAGACACCGGCAGAAGTCACCGAAGCTGAAGATTAAAATGGGCATTAACATCCTCTTCAGCAAGATCCAGGGGGAGGAACTCATCCTCACTGAGTGGCATGCAGGAGGGAATCAAAGAAGGGGGGCCTCCAGGACTACAACTACAGAGGGATCATGCTACTATCAGAGACCTACATTAGTCTAAGCAGAGTTATTTTAAAATAAGGATAAGGATGATTGACACCAAGCTCTGAGGTCCTGTGCTGACCAAATTGCCACATTACAGAGCAGTCACTGGAGTGGAGCTCTCCACTCATTCACTTCATTGACTACGACGGTGGGGATGGAGTTCATCAGAAACTCATCTACCTCATCCAATACACCTACCATGGTATGGCCTGCAGGGTAACTCCTGCAGGGCAACTGTGAGACCGTTCTGAGGTTAGAACAAGAGTCTAACAGACCTCTTCCTCACTCTTCCTCCTGGTCATCGATGATGAACCGGAGCAATGATTTCCAAAGCGTGGGCCGCTGCCCCCTAGTGTGCCGTGACGGTACTGCAGGTGGCCAGTGAAAGGTCATTAAATATAAATATATGTTTTTCTTTTTCAGTTTTCTAATTAAGTTTTAAATTGCTATAAAATATGTATGATATATTCTAAGAAACACTTATAAGGAATAAAATAAAGCCCTGGAGTTTCAATTATGTGTTATTGTTCTTTTATCTGACCTAGTATAGCAGGTAATGTGACATTTTATGTGTAAGTGTCAGCCAGTCAGCATACAGGCCTAACATGTCAGTATTTGCACTCAATGTTAATTTGTTAATTAGTTATTTGTGTTGATGCACTTTGTTGTGAAGTGCAATGTTACACATGTGCTATATGTGTCTTTTTGTTATAATAATAATAATAATAATAATAATACATATATATAGGTGTATTATAGGCGCCTTTCAGGACACTCAAGGTCACCATATGCAAGTATGAAAACAGTACAAAATGCAAATGTCACCAAAATACAAGAAACAACACCAAGAAGATGAGAGTACAAAGTATAATAAATATAAACCAAGTCTATGAGAGGGAATAAGCCTGATTGTGTTGTGAGTATATTGTCTGAGTTGGATCTATGTACATATGTATGTATGTCAGTTATACAGTCAAACAGATTATGCTTTGTTCCTTATGATAACAAAAAGAACAAAGCATAATATGTTTAACTGTACAACTGACATACATACATACACACATACATACAACAAATTATGTATTCTTTATGATAACAAACACATACATTCACATCATCATCCTCATCATCATAAAATTCCAGTGTCACGCTTCACCAATGCAGCGCTGCGAGACTGGCTGGTAAAAAAAAACCTGTATGCTCTGCAGTTGGTTGTCTGTGACGATCCAATAGCGCCATCTATGGACACAAACGGCTTCCTGCTTGTTTCAGTGCCGCTGTCACACCATCATCTCACCGCGGCCGCGAAACACAGCACAGGCCGGGCCACCGTCTGTCTCTGAGTAAGGACTAGGAAACGTCGCCAAGATGTCTGACATGGAAGATGATTTCATGTGCGACGATGAAGAGGATTACGACCTGGTATTTACAACTGAAATGACTACGTTTGCCTTTGAAATGCACATACTTTTATCCGCTAACAGAGTCCAGCGCCGAGAGGGCTAGCTGTTTAGCTTGTTGGCTAATATGAAGCAGAGTGCGGGTCACTGTCGCTAGCTTCTTAGCCGGCTAACCGCAGTTAGCTTTAACGACCAGGTGCCCGGTTGATACGATATACATTAAGCGAGCAACTGTTACCCGAATTAAAGTGTATGCATTGTGTGGTCCAAACTGCAGGCACTGAAACAACAGACAACTCGGCGCGCTTGTTATGAAACCACGGCGGCTGTGTTGTTATGCTTAGCATTGCGTTAGCATGCTAACGAGTGCTGTGTTTTATTTGGTAACGTGACTTTGACATGCATGTGTTTTAACGCAGGAATACTCAGAGGACAGTAACTCCGAGCCAAATGTGGACCTGGAGAACCAGTACTACAATTCGAAAGCCCTGAAGGAGGATGACCCCAAAGCTGCACTCAGCAGTTTCCAAAAGGTGGAGTAATATGTATATATTTTTTAAACGACTCCGTGTTAATTCCATCAATAAACAACACAGCCTAGAAGCCAGTGACACAGAAACTTTAATAAACCTGAAATAAGGTTGAACAGTGTAATTAGTAGGGCTGCTTACTATAATTAATTGATTCCACACCAGGGTAATTCACTTCCTGCAGAAGCAAAAAGGTCACAGATAGACAAGTGTAAACTTTATTTTAGTACTCTTTTAGTGTCAAATGTGTACTGTATATTTATTGTACATTGAGAGCCTCCGTATCTATTCTTTTATTGTTTGTTTATAATAGATATAATAGAGTCTTGACTGACACTCTAGAAGTGTTTTGCATGTGAGCATGGATTTCATGAAGCCAACATGTGTGGTTTCATAATATGCTGTTTATGTATCATGAAAATCATTATATTGACTCATGTTTTGAATATAATGGTTTCTCAGGTATTGGAACTGGAGGGAGAGAAAGGAGAATGGGGATTCAAAGCGTTGAAACAGATGATCAAAATCAACTTCAAGCTGGTATGGTTAACAGCATATGTCTTCATTTCTTTCCCCATGTTGTAGCAGAGGTTATTTCTGTAGTGAGATGTTATTATTTTGTGTGTCTCAACCCTTCAGACAAACTTTCCAGAGATGATGAACAGGTACAAGCAGCTTCTTACATATATCAGAAGTGCAGTAACCAGGAACTACTCGGAGAAGTCCATCAACTCCATTCTGGACTATATCTCTACCTCCAAACAGGTACACACAGGACACCTACTCAAATAAGAGTCAGAATCATCTTGGGAGCCCTAAAATTCTATTTTTGGGAAACCGGGTTCCAGGATGGAAACATTTCAAAATGCCATCCTTGTTTTTTCCATTTATACTATCAATACGCAACTTTGGTGAAACGATGATCTTGCTTTGGTATTTCCCGTTGTCATCGTTGTCTTCTTCTTGTGTGTGGCGATTGTACACAGCTTGCAAGCATTTTGTGCATACTCCATTTTTGCTCCTTTTTCGTTGTATTTTTGTGGCAGTTACAGCTCCACATGCAGTCCTAGTACAAATACAGTGGTGTTTAAAGATGTTTTGAGGGGTTGTGTGTATGAAGAATTTCCTGAAATAATGCCATATGTAAAGAAAAATAAAGAAAAAGACCACAGTGACCATGTCTTCATGGACACAAAACATCTGAGTAACAGCTTGATTTGTGGCTGTTTGTCTCAAAAAGACGTCAGGCTTTTTATGAGAATAGACTGTGGGCTTTTGCCTCAACTTCCATGGGAGTTTACACCAATCACAAAGGGAGTAATGCTTTTTCTTTTACCAAATCAGCTGACTGTCATGGGTGGAGCCAGTCTAGCTACACACTGACTGTACCTTACCCCTTTGACTCTGGTACCCCAAGGGAAGGGTGCCAAAGAATGCAATGGTTGGGGCCGGTTTTATTGGTACTATTCCTAATGAAAATGCAAAAAAAACATGTAGCGTACTGTCCCAAAGCATTTGGTGGAAACACGGCATTGGATTCCCAAATGTTTGAAATGTGTTTTGCTAAAATGTGTCTCCTATTTTACAAGATGGATTTGCTGCAGGAATTCTATGAGACTACTTTGGAGGCTTTGAAAGATGCAAAAAATGACAGGCTGTGGTTCAAAACAAACACAAAGGTACACTTTTTTTCTCTGAATCCATGTAATAAAGCATCATCTCCTATTAAACCGCACGCTTAAAAATGCTCTTTTTCTTTCCTTTCTTTGCAGCTGGGGAAGCTCTACTTGGAGAGAGAGGAGTATGGAAAACTACAGAAAATCCTACGGCAACTTCACCAGTCATGTCAGGTAATTAGGTCAATTTTTATTTTTTTAATTTATTGATTATGCCATAGTTCAATAGAAAAAAAGTTTTTTGAACGCCATTATATAGAGTAATTCTGTTTCTCCACAGACGGATGATGGAGAGGATGACCTGAAGAAAGGCACACAGCTGTTGGAGATCTACGCTCTCGAGATCCAGATGTACACGGCACAAAAAAACAACAAGAAATTGAAAGCTCTTTATGAGCAATCACTTCATATTAAATCTGCCATTCCTCACCCACTCATTATGGGAGTTATCAGAGGTATGATAAGATTTGTGTTGTATTGATGTCACATTTGTTGAACGTTATAGCTGTTAATTGAATTTTTTTTCCCTGTGCATCTTACCAGAGTGTGGTGGGAAGATGCACTTGAGAGAGGGTGAGTTTGAGAAAGCGCATACAGATTTCTTTGAGGCCTTTAAAAACTACGATGAGTCTGGAAGCCCACGGAGGACGACATGCCTGAAATACCTGGTCTTAGCCAACATGCTGATGAAGTCAGGAATAAACCCCTTTGACTCACAAGAGGTATGGAAATATGAATCAAAGTTTATTTTTTTATAACAATGCATGTTCTCTATGAAAGATTATTAAGGCTGCACCTATCAATTAATATAATTGACTGATTCCTAAATTAAATTAAATTAACCGCCAATCAATGAATAGGAATTAAATCAAGCGCTCTGATTTTATAGCGTCTTAAATGTAAATATATTGTGTTTTTTTTGCTCCATACAACAAAGAAATCATTAAGATTGAATAATTTGACATTTGAGATCATCATCAATTTGTGGTTTGGGAAACAACACCACCACCAAAATTGACAGTGGAAATAATCAACAGATCGATTCTAAAAATAATTTTTAGTTGCAGCCCTAAAGATTATGAAATATGAGCAGACTACTAACAGCTAGAATGTGTCTATCCAGAACTATTTACTGGAATGTACTTATTAAAAGCCGTTTGAATGCAGCACATAGGTGCTTCCTATTTTTCACCAACTGATTCAGGAGCGTCGTCTTGATGATTGTAGTTTCAAAGCTACTTTCAGTATGGACAAAGACCACCTAATTTGACCTACTTCTTTGACCTTAGTATCAAAAGGCCCTGTTTCCATCATGAAGCAATGTGAACATGCCCAGGTTAATAGGCGTGTTTAATGGTGTCACTCTCGTTTGTGTGTGTGTGTGTGACGCATGTTTCCTTTGAAGACAATGTAATTGCACATTCAAAAGACACCGTATGTCACCGGCCCCTCTGGGTTTTGTGCTTAATCACTGAACAGTGACTTCAGTTCAATTTCCCTTTATGACTTTTTCATCTTTTTTCCTAAGGCCAAACCATACAAAAATGACCCAGAGATCCTAGCAATGACAAACTTAGTAAGGTAAGCTTTCATGTTTGTAAATTCTATAAAAAAAAACATGTCCATTTCCTACATTTTCCTACTGTAACATCTACTCAAACGCAGAGATGGATTAGCAGATGGCTAATCTAAACTCTGCTAAACTCTGATCTAAAAGTTTTAGGAGTTTATTGTTTATCCTTTTTATCAGATGCGTTTTAGATCATGAGGATGAACTTTTTTTTTTTATCTTATCAGTGTATGATGTCATGTCCATCCCACTGTTTGTGTGTTTGGCAGAGTAACTGCTTTATATCATTAGGTTACATTAGGCCAAAGTACAGGTCATACACGTACCTTAGGTGTGTGCTGGCATTTCACCAGCACAGTGGGTGTGTTTCACCTGACCTGGCTTTGTGCACTGCATCTTTGGATCATAACCAAGTTGTTGAGGAAGGTATGTTGTTATTGTTGTTGTTGGCTGAAGGATACAAATAAAGCCAGAGTGCTATTAATAAAAGTTTCCCGTAATGTTTTTGAACAGAAATTTCGACCTACATTATTCCCTGTAGCATTTTTCCAGTAAAGGGGCTGTTATTTTGCTTGTGACCATTGATTCCATGACGTTGTGGCCCATATTCATTTTGAGTCAAAATAGTGTTAAATTAAATGGATTTTTTTGAGCTTTTTGTGTCTTGGTAGAATGTAGGTTTGGATATTTTGGTGCACATTTGTGTGACTTTTACTAATAGTGCTCAGGAACTTTGGTCAGCATTTGTACTTTTAGTACATCTCAGTTATATTCTACTTCTGGCCCGATTAAAGAACATTTTCTGACATTTTGTGAACCAAACGATTATTACGATTATTTTCATAATCGATTAATCTGTTAAATGTGAAAATAACCGTTAGTTGCACAGCAAAAAATTATACGTTGACAACATCAGTGGACTGAACAGTATTTTTTTACAAATTTTGGAACATCTTCTGCCTCTGCTTTTTTTATCCTCATGTTTACATAAGTTGCAGTCACTTAATCAAGCTGCTCAGGTTTTTCTATTGCATAAACAAGAAGCACACCCAGAACTGTAATAAGAATAGTGTTTACCTAAAAGTCATATATTTTGGAAGGTTTTTGACAGCTGTCAGGATAAGGGTTTGTCTTTGAGTCACAGAGATTGTACATCGTGTAACATCATTGATTGTTTTTCTTCTTATTCCTCTCCAGCGCCTACCAGAACAATGACATCACTGAATTTGAGAAAATCTTGAAAACAAATCACAGTAACATAATGGATGACCCCTTCATTAGAGAGCACATAGAGGGTGAGTGAGCGCCCACATGGATGATGCATGTGTTGAGAGACGGGGGAGAAAAATAACATTGTTTTTTTGTTGTTGTTGTTTTTTTAAACATAGCTGATCATGTGATGTTGTGTTTCAGAGCTCCTGCGGAACATTAGAACTCAAGTACTTATCAAACTCATCAAACCATACACGAGAATACACATCCCTTTCATTTCTAAGGTAAGTCTACATGATCGTAGACTGCTGTATATATTGACTTCTTACAATATTATTGAGCCAGACTATTTCAAATGTTAAACTGTTACTATTTAAATCAGCCTGTATTGAAAGCTAGTCAGTCACATCATTGAAGACAAAAGGTAGAATCAGAAAAACCACAGTTCGTTAATCACACAAGTACTCGAGCAGAATCTGATGTCACAATATTTGACTTTATCTGACTTTCCAAGAAGAGCAATAGCTAATTATTATTGTAGTTGACATAAGCCTTTAAGTAAATGAAACACTGAAAGCAACACGAAACACCCGCTCTACTCAATTTTTGCTTAATGCGGTGGAAATTCTGCTCCGGAAAGTCCCAGGGCTGTTTTATATTCCGGATGGACAGATACTGAGATCTTTGGTAACTATGACTCAGTTGACTACATTTGCTTCCCGATTAGTTCTTATCAGCCATGACTTGACTGCAGGGGGGAGAGAATTAGCTGGACGCAGATTACTTCTTGGTGCTTGGCGCAGATCTTTCACTTGAAAAAGCCATTTTCAAATTAAAATGGATGGGGATGTAGCAAGTGTCTCTGCATTCTTGAGGATCACAATATCTGCTCCGTCAACTGCTGAGGCCAAAGGTGTTATGTTGTTATTGTATTTTTTTATTGGCCTGCCTCTCTCATTCTCGTGAATACAGTTTCTCAGGATGTCCTTGAGGAAATGTCTTTCCATTTGACACAAACATCTATTTGGTTTCAAGCCTGAACTGATCACACATAGATTTTTTTTATGTCAAAAAGTTGAGGTCACTTTCACAACTCTGATTAGTCCCGTTCTTGTGGTTTCTGTGGTTTCTGTCACATTGTATCATAACCATTCAGTTTGTTTACTCCGCTCCCTCAATCTTAAACAATAGGGCAGAATGATTTGTATAACCATGCCAGCATAACTTTTTATGTCAAGCTACAGTTTAATATTTATTGTTATATAGATTTTAAATAAGATGAGATCTTAAAAGTATAAATTGTTTCGATCATTTATGTCACATTTTAAAATCAAATCGGCATAGATAATTGAAAATAGAAAAGTAAAATTACAAATGTCAATTTGAAAACGTTTGAATCTTTTCTACTTCTGTTCTCTCAGGAGCTGAACATCGATGTGTGCGATGTGGAGAGTTTGCTGGTGCAGTGTATCTTGGATAAGTAAGTTTCTGCCCCACGTGACTACTGAGAAGCTTGAGAGAAAAATAATTACCTCCTTCCCGTAAACACTCGTCGTTCCTCATAGTTCACGGTTTCAGTTACATTTTGTACTTGATCGTCTTGCGCTGATAGTAGTTTGCTATGTTCTGCTACTTGTACCAGCTGCACTGGTTTGCTGTCGTGAACGACTTGGACGTAAATCAAAACTTCGGCTGACTCTAAACATAGACGTACTAAGAACTGTTGAGTGATTCGTTTACACTAGTAATTATTAACATCGGGCCTTTAGCTGGTATGTTAATATTATATTTAATCAATTTGGCTAATTTGAAATCAGCCGCAAATGGGGGTTTTGGGGTGAATTATGTGAGCCTCACTAAATTGTTTCCTTCTCATTTTATTTAGCACAATCCACGGCCGCATTGACCAAGTAAACCAGCTACTGGAACTGGACTACCAGAAGAGAGGAGGGGCCCGCTACACAGCTTTAGACAAATGGACAAATCAGCTGAACTCTCTGAACCAAGCCATTGTTAGCAAGCTCACATGATGACATGTAAAAAATCATGAGGCGAGGAATATGGCATGTTTGAATACATCCATAAAATATGCTACTGTGCTTCTTCAAGTATAACCTCCGAGACGAGCTCCGCAGCACAGGTTTTGCGAATGCCAACAAGAAGACTCAGACCCACAAGAACATGTTCAAAGTGTGTTGTTTTGTCCCGACAAGAGGAAATCACTGACACTTGTTTTTGTTTTTTCATGTTCCTGATTGGCAGACCCATGTACAACACACAAACACTTCATTTCTGTACAAAAGGAATCTAAATGTGTGTTAAAACCGTGTACACAGTATTTAATGTATACTGTTGCCTGTTGGTAATAAACAAAATTATTTCAGCACTAAAAAGATTTACCTGCCTTTGACTAGCTACAGGGTGTGGAAATAGGGTTGAAGTGGAATAAAAAATCTTTTTAACTCAAAAGAAGGAGCCCTGAAGAAATCTTTTGTCTTGAGTTGTATCATTGTTGTAAGTTATTTGCAAACTCTCATGGTGTTTCCGGCCAGTAAAAGGCTTTCTTGGCCTCAGCTGGACTCTTCCCAACAGAAATTTACTTAAAGTTTAATTAATATTCATATCTATTATAATAATAGCACTTTGGGTGAAATTTAGAAGGAATATTGATGTAGCCTGCGTTTTCTGTGACTTGCAACCACTAACTGTTTACCCTTTTTTCAGTGAACACGCTCTGGATGTTTGGCAAGTTGTAAAGATTTGCATTTGATTATACCTATGTTGAACTTGTTTTTTGCTTGAAGTACATCTTGTTTGGCTCCAAAAATAGAAAAAACTATTTGAGATTAAAACTTTTTTTTTACTTTTACAGTTGATGGATTCGCAAATGGATAATTAAATACAGAGGGGGGCAGTAATGCAACATGAAAGATGCCAATTGATGTAAAAGAAATAGAAGGACTTCTCCAATTTGTACATTGGCAAGGGATGAAAAAAAACATGTTTTTGTTTGTATTACCAAGGTATGCTCATAAATTCTCATGATCTCAACATTGATCCAAATTTGCGCCCACCATTTTGGGTCATAACGGATAAACATAAAAGTATACCTAAAATGTGAATGGCAAAATGAGATGAAGTCCATCTGACTGCAAGGGCCACCTGGGGAACATAGTTCCATACAATACTAGTAGTATTGCTTCATTTCCTGGTTTTCATTATTTATGTTAGTATGTTACTGTTTATTCATGTTTTGTATTTATTTTTATTTGGATTAACCACTTTTGGGCAGCTGTGGGGTTAGGGCTTCAAGCTTGAGACCGGAGGGTAGCCGGTTCGAACCCCGACTTGTCCGCAGCTGAAGTGCCCTTGAGCAAGGCACCTAAACCCCTCAATGCTCCCCGAGCGCCGCTGAATGCAGGCAGCTCACTGCTCTGGGTTAGCATGTACTTCACCTCACTGTGTGCTGTGTGTGTTTACTAACTAACGGATGGGTTAAAATGCAGAAATTGGAAATTTCCCCACTGCGGGACTAATAAGGGAATCTTAATTTAATTTAATTTAATTTAATTTAATTTAATTTAATTTAATTTAATTTAATTTAATTTAATTTAATTTAATTTAATTTAATTTAATTAACTTTGAAACCAAAGTGTAATAATAATATTTAGCATTTCTGAAGATATTTTATTGTTAAATGAAATGATTTTTTATGAATACGTTGCCCCTTCACAGTTTTAAAAGTCCATAGTGCCACGCCTGCCTGCCTGACTGCAAGGGCCACTAATGGGGCTGTGGCCCCCACTTTGGGAAACTCAGTTCCATACAGTACTATTGGTATTGCTCGATTTTCTGTGTTTCTTTATTTAGTTGATTTTATTATTATTGTTGTTGTTCCTTTCGCCTTTGATGTTCGTGTATTATTTCCAATTAATATTTACAAAAATAAGGAAGGAAAAAAAATCTCTGTGTGCCTCGGCGGCTTCCGTCACAGGTGACTCCCATTTCCACAGTGACAGCAGTTTGCTGGCTCTCAGCAGCAGCAGCAGCAGCAGCAGCAGCAGATACTGAGCTTGACCACGGGCTGCTGCCGCTGCTCTCAGCGCTCAGCTCCACCAGCTGACGCAGCAGCGTCTAGTAGCAACAGTTAGCATCGCCGTCCAGCAAAGAGCCGTCGCCGATCAGCGCTGCCACCGTCTTTCCATACGATTTAATCCACAATGAAGAAATTAAAGCGGCCCTCCTCCTGACGTTCACACTGAGGTCAGGGAGGCTCTTTTTCCGCGGTGAGGGTGACTGACATGGACGCTTGTGACAATAAGGTAGGTTTCTGTTAGTGGGGTCTTGCTAAAAAGCATTAGCGGGTGGGAAAATGTATCTTAACGATAGTTAAAAGGCACTAAGGCCACATTTTGGATTATTGCTCATGTTTTTAATGGATTGTATTGTATCTACACCTCTTAGTGTCATTTAACGTATGCTTACATTTTCTCTTTAGGTCAATATCCACTTTAAGAGCACGACGCGGTTCGGTAAATGGCAACAAGACTGTTATTCCACTTGGCTTTAAAGCTAACCTCATAACAGCTAACGGTAATCACGGTCTTATTTTCAAAACCAGCGCACAATACGTGTATTGACATTGTTCCCAGTACGTGTTATTTTAGTCCTGTTGATTAAAAAAATGACTTGCATGTGTTTTAATGTCAACGTTTCCTTTCGCGAAGCTCAGAAAAACAGCCTTATCTTCGCACGTTAGCTTTGTTAGCTAGCTGGCTGGCTAGCTGTAGCCACACAGCTCAGCTGTCATTTCGCGGCGGTGGTCGTGTTAATGTGCCTAACTCGTTTTTTTTGTCAAAAATGCTCGGTAACAATTGTGGCAGGAAGACGGCTCGGCGTAATATGTACACTTGTTTCGGTGAGGGATATGCGCATGAGAGAGGGTGATGTCAGGGAAGGCGGAGAGGTTTCATGACCGTCACAAGAGGAATGTCTGGTTCTTCTGCATGTATGAAATTCCTCTGACTCTGTTTTGCTATGCTGAAAGTTTGTACTCGGCTCTGTAGTGTCTCGGAGTAACCTCTTGCCACATAGGGATGGTACTTTGTCACCTAAAGCATTGTTTTTACACGGTGAGCCTTCTTTTAAGGATCACAAGACCAAATCGTGTCAGTTTAAAGTGCTTTCTGTCAGAACAGAGACTGACTGACCGCTCCTACTATAGGCATTTAGTCCTGGAAAGCTCTTGAGCACAAACTAGTAATCATTATCCCTGTTTTAAAACACAGAAGAAATCAATTAGTTCCTGTGAGCTGCAGCTGCTTTAATTCACTGATTGCAATTCTTGTACCTTGCCCAAATATCAAGTTCCCACTCAAGGGTCTGGTGAATCTAGCAAGTGCAAAGTTGTAAACAAAAGTACAACAACATTTAAAGTTTTTTGGTTCCCTCAACGTACAACCCAGAGGGAACATTCTCTAAACATGGGAGAACCATGGGCTAACGTTTTGATTTAGTAGGGTGTCATCTAATTGTTGTTTTGTTGCTTTCTGGTTATTTAATGATAAAGATATGTAATGTCAATGTGACTTCCTACTTAAAGGATTTAAATGTTTTAGAAATGCTCGTCAAATTTACAAAGACATTTGTCATGGGCAAATGTTTCTGACTATTTTTACTTCCAATTCTGCAACACCTAATGTTATTTTTAATAGTAAATTCAGATTTTCCAAGAAATGTGTTTGATAGATGAATCACAGTTACATTGTATGCATGTTATTAAAAAAAGTAAATCAAATAAATATTATGTAAATGGATGGAAACAAGTCTATGCTGACCCACCTTCTGCAAATGACTAATCAGTAGGGGTGTAACGATATCAAAACCTTATGGTGTGAAAATACTTAGCTAACAAGACCACAGAATCATTTTTATCACTGTGTTTTTTTTTTCTTGCATTTTCTAAAATCTTTCCAGGCTGATTTTTTTGCCATGTGGCCTTCAATATCTTTTATTTTGCCAATAGTGCAGGTCACTGCTGTCCCTAAATATCTGCATATTGTTTTACGTTTTGTTTTTAATTTCTTTATCTGGGGAAACTGAAATGCTTCTACAGTTTAGCTTTAAAAGCCATCGGATCATCCCTATTGTTTAAGTCTTAGTCTCTCTCTCTCCTACATCCATGTATGTTATGCAATATTGTGAAATTTACTTTACAGTTACTTCTCTTGTAATCGGCATTCAGTTTATTGTTTAATGGAAACATCTTATATCGCAACATAAACAACATCCTCCAAAATGAGTTCAATTACTAAATGGTCAACACCTACGTTAATGTTGGATGTATTGCATCACTGGAGTATTATAGACTTTAATTTCGCTAGGTGATGTGATCATGTTGCTTTATGCACATGATCTGGCCCACTGCTGCCATAGCAGTGTCTGGTGCTGTTGGAAAAGCCACTGGTGTAAAAATTAAAGGTTTTGGACAAACGGAGGCTTGTGAGATCAGTAGCCCTCAGTTGAACCACTCCGAGTTCTGTCATCCCCAGCGGATGAACATCTGGGTCTGACCTCATTGTCTTTTTCACAATCACAGCTATTCTCACTAACACGGAGATGCACAAAGACCCATGGGTGATTCTAGAGATTGATCCTCAGTCCAAATGTCTTGATTAACAAATCTTACTTACTATATAGTCCGTTTCATTTGATGTGTTTAAAAATTAGGATTCCCTCATAGTGTAGTAAAGACCTCTCTGTGGTGGCTTACAGTGTAATTAGCTTATCCTGCAGTTCTGTCCCTACTTCATCCTCTCAAACTTAATCCCGTGACAACATCCTATCGACTAAACTGTGCCATGGTTCTCATTTAGACCCTGCACCATGTTCTTAAAGCTGCAGTGTGTAATCTTTAAATATAAATAAATGTGTTGCATTCCAGCCATCACCAAATGAATTCACACAATGCTGTTAAAGCCTCGCAGCTCTACGTGACTCTTCCTGTATTTTTTAGTATAGCAGTGTTTTGAATTTTGTGTCAAGCGACACAGATGCAACCGGTCGGGAATATCCCTAAAACCACTAAGAGGCACCCTCAAAAAGTGGATTCTGCTGCTAAAGAGAGAACAGAAGTTACGCACTGGAGCTTTAAAATCACGCAGTCATCCACAAACTTGGTCATAGAGGCTGCAATTACTCTTAAGAAATTTGAAAACCGTTTCATTTAAATCTGTAATTTAGTTTTCTGTTCTAAACTGGCAGAATAGACTCTGTTCACCACAAGCCTGTTTAGGTAGGACGGGTTCTATAGATCACCTATGGAATGATGAGGGATCCACCCACAGTCAGTAGCAGTGGGAGACAATGGCTGTCTGTGTGACATCCACTGGTTGGACTGATTCTGTATTCATGCATCCCAACCACTGTTTCAGACAAGTGAGGGGGTGCCTTTGTACTCTGAACCCTGTCACCTCTCCTCATCCTTTGTAAAATAGTAGATTATTTTATTGGGACCTCTTGGACAGAGCTGTTTTCTTGGGATAGACAAGTGTCAACAAAATGTCAGATGAAGACATTTCACATGCACTTCTAGTAGGATAGAACTTCAATTAAATAGCAACATTTAATCTGACAGTTAACACAATAAAGTGTTGATAATTTGCGACCAATCTATACCTCAAGTACTGCTCTGGTATTTTTTGCAAGTTGTATACTGAAAAAAGTGATTTTCCACACAACTGTCTCTGTTTTATGACACAGCAATGATCTAAAGTAGCTGGTTGAGCTTTATAGTCCAAAGCCTGTCAAGCTGACTAGTGTCTGAGTTCATAAATCTTTGGTCTCTGTGGCTTGTGATATAATTTCCTCTACCACAACAACCTGTTGCCATAAAGCCTGACACATAAAAGTAGAGTAAAAAAAACATGAATATCCTGCTTTTACCTGTTGCTTTTTGACTGAATTACTAAATTGATTAATTTATATGGCTTTTTGTATCTTGCGGTTTTCCAGATCTCCACATTTCCTTGAATTTAATACAAACAAAAGTAGTAATTATGAAGCCTTTTTCATTGTGTGTCATAATTAACAGTGAATATTGCATTATGAGTAAACTCCGTGTTATCTTCAATACAAAAGTGGTACTTATAGGGTCTTTTGGTTTTCTACCATGTCTTATAAAAAAATAACTTGATTATCATATAACATAACATACATTTTTTTTAAGATTTCACACAGAAGCTGTATAGATATACTTCCTGCTGTAGTTTCCAGTGTGGTTTTATTTTAATATCCTCATGTGGCAAAAACCACAGAACATCATGTGGCACAGCTTGAAGATGATATGTTTCGTCAAGTGAGGGCTCTCCACTTATACTTTCTGACTATATTATTTATCTTTTTTGAACTGGTTAAAAACTAGTCCACTGATTAAAGTCTTTAAATTGATCAAAAGGCATCAGAGCCCAGTGTTTGACCCATAGTGCTCTCAAAGGGCTTGTAAAAACTTGTATGATCAGTTTCCCATATTTAAATACCTTTTTTTAGACACAAAATACTTATTTTACAATTGTGGTACAAAGACTCTCCACCATATCAATTAGAAGTTAGATGGATAGTTGGAGCCCTGACTTGACAAGTTGTGTTCTTTGCTTTGATGTTTTTTTGTGTGTGTGTTTTATTCAGTCTTGCTCAAATACACCACGGAGTCATTCAGTGGCTGCACGTGCTCATGTCATGAGTTTAATGGCTGGTCATCTCTCTCTGTACAGGATGTGAAGCTTTCTGCTGAAGTGGAACCATTCATCCCACAGAAGAAAGGTCTTGAAGGATCCTTGGTCAGCATGAGTCTTTCTGGAGAGGCGAGTGGTGGAGGAGGCAGCGGGGGTATAGGAGGAGGAGGTGGTGGAGGAGTGGAAACCACGCCCATACCGAGCTACCTCATCACCTGCTATCCTTTCGTCCAGGAGAACCAAGCCAACAGGTACTGTTTGGATTGGGAATGGGTGGCTGTTGCTTCAACCACATTAGTGCAGGTTCTATTGCGGTAGTTGTGATGTGGTGGTTCTCCAGCGTTATTACTGAATTTTGCAGACTCAGGAAGAAAATATTGCCACTCCCAGTGGCTTTGTGGGGAAACGATTGCCCTCATTTTTAACTATACAAGAACAATGTTCTCACTTCTGGACCTTTTGTATTTTTAGAGTAACTCTGTGTACTGTTTTAATAAGAGGAGAAGACTGTGTCCCAAATGTGCTTCACACAAAAAAAGATCCTTGTAAAAAGTGTATTAGAGCCATTAAATTGCTCTGTTGTTTAAGAGTGCTTAAATATGAATGGGACCCTCCCAACTGTTTACATGGGACCACAATTGATGTTTCCAGTGGCTCTGTCTTTGTCCACAGTGATCTGCTGTATCCTGCACACATCCGCTCCACTGTTTCCTTCCCTGCTATTTGAATGCAAGGAAATAACCCACTATAGTAAACTGCCTGTGAATATGTCATCTGGATCCTTATCATTTCTGCATACTATGTGACACACCCCAACAAAATGAAGCATCATGTTAACCCAGGCACCCCCCCCCCCCTCTTGCTAGATACACTTACATTTTGTTTTGTAGAGCTTATCTTTTTAAATCTCCCCTATATTGCATATTCAAAAAATAGATCTTTTTGTCATACTGTCAACTGAGAATGTACTTTTCTGTATGCCAATACAGAGTTGCACAGTACAGAACAGCTTTGCCAGATTATACAGGGACACAGTGTGCACTTAACCGATTGTTCTATTAAAGTAACATTTGATGGATAAATGGCTGTGAATTAAGACAGTATTACCTGCCATAGGTTATGTTTGTTGCTTTCAGATGCTGACACTGTCATGAGACAGCATAGATCTGAAGATTCCTTTTGCTTTGGCACTCTGCCTTGTCACCTCATCTTGTTATATGCTTTTGTAATGATTCTCTTCTGAAGGAGGTTTCAACTTCCTGTTTAAATTACAAAACCAAACTTTACCTATACTGGAAACGGGGTAATTTTTGCTCTCTCTCTCTCGCTCTCCACCAATGAGGTTAGACTTATCCATGCTAATCCTAACCCAACTGAGCCTGGTTCAGGCCAAATTGGAGTATGAAGTCTGCAACTGGCTTTTTAAAATCACTTTGAGTATGTGTCCCTTCCATCTTTTAGTTTTGTTTTCCTTTTGGGATGCACAGCATTCTATACCTACTTGTGTTTCATTGGCTGTGGCCATGATGCTTATCATAGGTGTTTGTTTTGTTCTTCCTGACTGCGACCAGACAGTTCACCGTGCGAGAAGAGTTTGACCTGCAGGAAATGGTCGACTACTCGTCTGTGTGTTCTTTTGTTGTAGAAAAAATGCTGTCATAGGATTTTTTTTGTTTGTTTATATTGATTATTTGTTTCATGGCCTGAAAGCTGGAGCTTCCTCACAATTGACTTACTGCGAGAGGATCGTTATATTATTGTTTTAATGTTGTGGCAGAAACAATTTAAGTTGGACTTGGACACATTCTACCTAACTCCCCAACATTTCCATAGAAATGGATGATTTGGTTTTTAATCCAGAGGTGTTGATTGATTGATTTATGGCATTTGGTATCTTGTTGTATTACTGCCTTCTTCCTCTTTCCTTTGCCTCTTACTTCAAAGGAGAAATCCTTTCAACTATTTATTAAATAGTAAAATAAAACATAATAATAATTTAACATGTTGCCACTATTTTGCTTCACAGGCAACATACCATGTACAATGGAGGGGAGCTGCGCTGGCAGCAGCCAAACACTACGCCTGGAGCTCCATACCTGGCCTACCCCTTTTTGTCGTCCCCCCAGCCTCCTGTATCCAACGAGTATGCTTACTACCAGATTATGCCAGCTCCATGCCCTCCTGTGATGGGCTTCTACCAGCCCTTCCCTGGCACATATGCAAGTCCTGTGCAAGCTGGGGTCATCAACCCAGTCTCTGCAGATGTCGGGGAAAGACCGATGCCTCTGGGGGCTGCATATGGGTTGGCAAATCAAAGAGGAAGAGGCATGATCCGGCCTAATGCTCTTCCAAAGGTACACACACACACATTCTGATAATGTCTCCTCATCCACTTTTGAACTATTTAGTGAGCAGCTCCTTCTGTCATCTTTTCTCAGCCACAGTTGGGCGTTTGTCAGCCTCCAAGGGGTCGTAGGCCTCCAACAAGGAATGTTGCTGTGCAGAAGGAAGTATGCACCTTAGGGCCTGATGGTAGGACCAAGACGGTCATGCTGGTGGATGCAGCTCAGCAGACTGGTAACAATACTCTTATTAGCAAAAACTGAAGATACTACCATGTTTGTATAAATGTATAAATGTACCACCATGCTCCGACAGATCATCCATGCCAGAATGTACACATTTTGACAGTTTTAAGCAGAAGCTTACTTCGCAAATAAAGAACAACAACATTTTGTCTTGTATGCAAAGCCACATTCCCTGACACATTTGGGAAAGCACCATTTTATATATAGCTTCTTCTTACACACTTGACATTTTAAGTGCTGCATACAGGTTGCACAAATAGTTTTTGTGTGTACAGGCTAGTTTCACTGTTGCCCTTTAGTCCTATTATGTTGCTAAAAGGAAGCGGAGGCTCAACACATTCCAGCTTTGCCAGTCAACAAGAGTCTTTTACTGTCAGTGATGAAGTGGGGCACACTACCGACAGTGTCTGGTCCTACAGGTTGATGTTGATGCTTGAGCTTAGCATCGTGACAGAAGTGGAATGCAGAGTTTCCAGTTGGAAAGAGTAACGTGCAGTCCATGATGTCATCAGTGATATTGCTGTTTTCATAAATCATCCAGTTTTGTGTCACATGGAAAACATGTTGTTAAGTCCTGGTTCAAGTCAGTACTTCAGTAAGTCTCTTTATAACACTTAGATCCCAGTCAGGCCTGACGTTATCATCAGTCCTCAGTGATCCAACCATGACCAGATTATGCCGAATGGTCCCAATGCATCCTGCATGCATCCTGCATGCATCTTTAGATCCGAACACACAAACCACCCTCGAAGGTGGTTTCAGGACGCATTTGTCCACATTCCTTAGCTGCATGAACTCACTATGTCCTCAAGACGGAATAGAGACCGCCTCCTCAGCCTTAGATGTCATATGATCAGTGTTAGCTTTACAGCATTATTATTCAGCACTCGTATGTTAATTAATTTCCATCCACAATATTATCTTTAATATATAATTGAAACTTTTTCAGAGCGAGGAGAGTTTTGATTCACTTGATCTCATCTCTTCTCTCACACACACATAGACATGCTTACACACTGAAAAACATGCCAATGCGCCGCAGTCATATCAGTACAATCAGTTTGTCCATGCAAATGATGTTACCTGCAAAGTTTTGTCCATGCAAATAGTTATGGCATCATTGTGTATTTGAAGAAAGGCTTGGGAAGCCAGATTCGATCATTAGTGGCCACAGGAGACACACCCTGTACACATTTTACTGCCGGGTGTGAATTGTGGTACTTTTATTAACTTGAAAGCGTGATCTGGCCGTGATTCTATTCCTGAGGTTGGATGTTAATAACAGGTCTAAATGGGGCCTCTTGATATAGCTAAAGTTTTATTTCACTCTTAAAACTCTTGTGTTTATTTTGTGTTTGGTTTAAGCCCAATTTATACTTCTGCGTAAAGTGCTCTGCGTAGGCTACGTAGAGACTCTGCGTCGACGCAGAGGCTCTTCGACAGTCTCTGCGTCGACGCAGAGTCTCTACGTAGCCTACGCAGGGTGCACGAAATATTTTTTAAGTGTCCGTCACTCCGTCAAGGGACAACGGAGACGGCAAGAGCTGCGATTGGTCCTCAGGACAGGCTGAGCGAAGCTGCTCTGTGCCGGCTCTCAGTGCGCTCCGGGCGTCCTGACAGAGGCGGAGCTGATCCCCGCCGATAACGTCGCTGCCAAACTATAAATACGTCATATCTTAACACACACAGCACATGTTTAGACCGTAAATGGCCAATTTCTCGCCTCAAATTATCTTAAAACTGCGTTCCGTCACACAGAAAAGTGAGAAACGGCCACTGTTTCAACAACAACAGTCTTTCTCTCTCTTTCTTTCTCGGACGCCATTGCTCACTGTAGCCAGAAGCACAACAACCTTGCGCAGCGACCCCTACTGATCGGGCGGGAAATTGCAGCGAGTGTCCGTCACCACGACGCAGAAATATAAATGCTCGAGGCGTCTCCGTGGTGACACAGACGGATAACGCATACGCAGTCGGAGAAGTATAATGTGGCCTTTACTCTCACCTTGTCCTCAGATTCCCCAGGCGAGGTGCCGGTGCGATGTGCTGCTGAGCAGGCTAGTCCTCTGCTGTGGAAGAACCGAACAAAGAGAAGGCGGGCAACCCAGGCAGCAGACGGCTACAACGAGCATGGCGCCAGTGAGGCAGACATAGACAGTGACAGTGGCTACTGCAGCCCCAAACACAACCAGGCAGCTGGGGTAACGCAACGAACAGTAGAGCATACAGCAGCACCCAAGGTATGAGCCAGTTGTTTAACCTCATGCACACAACAACATTTACTTGTTTTCAACACATGCTTGTTTGGTGTTGAATGGCTTTTCCAGTTGAAACTCAACAATACGAGATAGTTATTCACTTCCACCCCCACTACTTTCACATGAATAATGTATGAATGAATCATTTAGACCTATTATTTGCAAATGTAAGTACTATGCACAAAGCTAACAGGCAACTGTGTTTGTACGTGATAGAACGAGAAGCTAGTTAATCAAATTGGAGTGTGATTTGTCAAAGCACATGAATATGATACAGTTGCTGAAAGTGTATTTTGCAAGTTGTTGGGTAAAAAAGACCATTTAGATCACAGTCTTTTTAGGGTTTCCTATTATTATATATTCATGAAGGTAATCATTACTATACCAGGCAAAACGCTCGGGACTAGATTTGATATAGTCCATAATTTAGCTTTGCCCTCACAGTGTTAGTGACGTGTTCTATGTTGTTGTGTGTTATAGGGAGTAGAGGCTGGTGTAATGACAGGTAAGTTTGATGTAACATGTTTTTCAACACATTGTTTGCCTAGACTGAATATACAAACATCCTTTCTTAGCCATGTTAATTCTACAGCATGTATCTAATATTTTACTAATGAATGGAGGTTTTCTCTTATCTGAGCATTGCTTTTTATGTATTTGTGTATTCAGTAGCCGATACCTGGGTAAGTGTAGCCTCTCAGGTTCCTCCAAAGTCCTGGGGAGACAGGAACGGCCAGTTTCACAGAGTAGACCAGAGGAAGAATCTTGAACAAAGACATTTCTCACAGGTACTGTAGATAAAATAAAAGGTTTGTGTTTTTGATGTGACGAACTCTGGTGATGTTTAAATTTGGCATCACTTTCTGACAATGACAATCAGGGAAATTGGGACTTTGATGATTATAAGCTTTTAGAATAGCAATGGAATCCTGTCTGACTCTGCGCTCTGCTGTTTAGGATTTTCACACCGTCTATCCAGGACGTTTGCCACCCAACCAGTCAGAACAAAGACTACAGCCAACAGTGGTCACTGGTCCTGACATCACTCCAGAGCCCCTCTATTTTGAGGTAAGAGAAGGCTTTTTGTAAAATAGACTCTGCAGTACTTTAGATTTTGCAAGATAGAGCTTTTGTGTTGTGCTAAAATGTTTTCTACGTTTTAATCAGGATGAAGATGAGTTTCCTGATCTTGCTACTGGGAGCACTGTCCAACGCAGCACCAAACCAGAATCTGCGCCCACTCAGACGCACACGCAGCAGAAACTGCCCAAAAACCTGGTAAAGGATAATTATTTCTGTTTGAATGTGTATTAGTTTGTACTAAATCAGCCATTTTTTGTGGTAAGCACAGAGATTGATCGACAGTATGACTGCTCCACTTGATCGATCCCTGAATGTTTTGCTAAAACCATATCATAATCATATATTACCAGTATTTCTGTTACTGTGTCACAATTACTGACTGAGTTTTGTATTGTCTTAGTTATCTGGCCAATTTGATCCCCCTGAATTTGCTATTGATGCATGTCATAGCTTTATGAGTCGTTCTAAAGTTAATGACCTGAAGAAAAATATTTACAGTGGACACAATTTCATTGAAATATTTTTTGTAAGTTGCTTCATTTATCATTCAAACATTAAAACAAAACAGTTTGACAATCACAAGGATAAGTGCGAGAAAGAAAGAACCCTGGAAAGATTGTTGACAGCTGTTTGTAGGCTAATCTTCAAACAACTGCACAAAATTGAACTCATCAATGTCTCCAAACACCCCACAGCTGGATAACCTACCAGAAAACTCCCCCATCAACATTGTGCAGACACCCATCCCTATTACCACATCTGTTCCCAAGAGAGCCAAGAGCCAGAGGAAGAAGGCCCTGGCTGCTGCCTTAGCCACTGCACAGGAGTACTCTGAAATCAGCATGGAACAGAAGAAATTACAGGTATACAACTCTACTGTGTCTGTCTGACATTGAGTTTGTGTTCACAGTGAACTTGTTTGATGGTTGCGACCTTTTTTCTTCTGCCTCTTCTATCTTCACCCGGCAGGAGGCATTTACCAAAGTCGCAGGGAAGAAGAGTAAAACCTCAGTCGAGCTGGACCTGGGAGACATGCTAGCAGCTTTGGAGAAACATCAGCAGGCTATGAAGGCCAGGCAACTCAACAATACCAAGCCACTGTCTTTTGCAGGTATTCATGAACTCTTATCTATCATAAGATTAGGGTTTATTTTGGCTAACGTTTAGGCAACCATGACCATTTAATTAACTCCAATTCAGTTCCAAATTATCAGAAAATCCCTGTACACATAAATGTACACATCCTCACAGTCTGATACGTCTGTTGTCCTTTCGGTCTAGTAGGAACAACCACGCCATTCCACAGCTCGGGCTCGACCAACCTGCCGTCCATGTTGAAGGGTCATCAGAAGCCGTACTCGGCCCCACACAACGTCCTGGATTCCACCGCTCCTCGGGTCAAGAGAGGGAAGGAGAGAGAGATTCCCAAAGTCAAAAGGCCAACAGCCTTGAAGAAGGTTGATGATTTTAAGTTGAAGTTAATGACTTTGAACAAGTGGGAGCATGGTCCTGTTTCACCTGGATACAACTTCATCAAAGAAATGGGGGTAATTGAACTGTGGAAACATTGTTTTTGTTCTGGTTTTCTGTAGATCATCTTGAAGGAACGTGAAGGAAAGAAAGGGAAGGTGAGCGTGGAACAGGAGTCGACAGGTCAGGAGGAGAATGGGGACGAGTGTCTACGTTTTACTGAGGATCTTACGCAAGAGCCTGCCTCTCAAGAAGGTGAGGGCCATGGGTCATTATTAAATGAAAACATTTAAATATGTCGCCAGTCAAGTGATTGAGTTGAAATGCATGTTAGGAGATCAAAGGCTGTCCCTGATGTCGAGTGTTTTATCAGTATCGTGGTGCAATTTAAAAACACTGCTGGCTCGTCTCAGTTTGATAACATGGGTGCAGGTTTTTAGTGTTGATGGGCTGAAACCGAGCAGTTTGAAAAACAATCATGTTACCTGCATTTCCTCATGGTTGATTCTTATCAGCCAAAACAACAATTGGCTTAGTCTCTATTTCACCTCATGATCAGTCTACAAAAATCCCCTCATTAGAAGTACTTTCTTAACTCGGCAAACAACTGCAGAAATAATCAGCTTCCTGTTTACACTTAAATGGTCACATGACATGCATGAGATTTCATTTCTTTGTTTTTAGCACATAGTACAAAGTGAAGGCCCTCTCACAAACTGTTTTTTCTCTTGCATTAGGCATTGGGCAGCTCTGGTCAGGATGGCGGTTTAGTCTTTTCTGCCCACTGCTATTGGCCTTTTAATCAAATTATTATATGCTTATTGTAATTTATTACACTGTGTATGTATTGATTTGTACTATTTTTTTGACTGCTGCTGTAAAGGATATTGCCATTCGGAGACATTACCTTACCTAGATGTAATTATTTCTGGTCTGCTGTTTTCACCACAGAGAATGGTCTGAGTGTTCCCAGTGATGCATCCCTTTCCCCTGCCAGCCAGAACTCACCATACAGCATCACTCCAGTGTCACAGGGTTCTCCTGCCAGCTCTGGTATCGGGAGCCCCATGGCTTCAAATGCTGTCACCAAGATCCACAGCCGGCGTTTCAGAGAGTAAGTACACGCCCTCGTCCCACATGGATCGAGAACCATGTGGAACAGGACAGACCTTTTGTTGGCATCCCTGGTATTGGAATGTCTCAAAAATGCACAATGTGGAAACAGCAAAACGGTCAGTTGGTGGTCAGCAAATATTTTGTCCCACTCCAAATTCGCACAGCCTTGGCATTGAGAAGCATACTCTGAAAGTTAACGGGTGTTTTTAAAGGCGTCACTGTACAATAAAGAATTGTAGAGTACGGCGAGGATGCCTTGAACACTGTCCCTTCTCAGCCAAAATGTGTGCCAGTGGTCACAAACACAGCTTTGTCCTCCTGCGTCCTCTGCTGTAGGCCCTTTGTCCTCATCCACCCTTCTCACAGATTTTGCATTTAAAGCTTCCAAAAAGCCTCTGTAGTCAAACTCCGCCCCTCAGCTCTGACCAGCAGGAGGACACTTGTCCTCAGACTGCTCGAATAGTTAATATAATATAATAAAAGTTAATAGTTAATTAATGTTTCATTAATATTGCCGAGCTAATTGGAGAAAAACTGTTTGTGTTCTTTTTTGACCAGTAAGGAATCAAGAAACCAGTTGAACTAAAACACCTACAGCCTTTTTGTCAGCAACATACATAAATTCTTATCTTTGTAGTTTCCCAAAACATATTCTGAACATTTGTAACCAGGATGATTTTTCTCCCTGCCCTCCCTTTTTCCCGCTCTCCTTTTCTTCTGAAGGTACTGTAACCAAGTGCTGAGTAAGGAGATCGACGAGAGTGTGACTCTGCTGCTGCAGGAACTGGTTCGCTTCCAGGAGCGAGTTTACCAGAAGGATCCCACCAAGGCAAAATCCAAGCGCCGCCTGGTCATGGGTCTCAGAGAAGTCACCAAACACATGAAGTTGCACAAGATTAAGTGTGTTATTATCTCTCCAAACTGTGAAAAGATCCAGGCCAAAGGTAAATAAAGTAATGTCTCGTCACCACCGTCAACAGAAAATGTAATTTGTGTGAACAAATGTTCTGAGGTCTGACAAACTCAGCTGGTAACCTGTTTTCTCAACAAATAACTCCGAGGTAATGAGTGTTTGCTGTGTTGCAGGTGGTTTGGATGAAGCGTTGTATAATGTCATTGCCATGGCCAGGGAGCAAGAGATCCCGTTTGTGTTTGCCTTGGGCAGAAAAGCTCTTGGACGCTGTGTCAACAAACTAGTGCCTGTCAGTGTTGTCGGCATTTTCAACTATTCTGGAGCAGAGGTAATTCATCCATTTATCCATTCATTCATTCATTCATTCATTCATTCATTCATTCATTCATCCATCCATGATCATCTCTGAACAGCTCCTGTGTTTTAATTCCATCACCAAGCGTGTGTTTAGTGTCTACAGATTTGGGTTTTCTTTTTACTGGTTTTTAAAAAGTAAAATAAGAATAAGTGTTATGTTGTTCTCAGAACCAAAGTGGATCTAAGGCCAAGCCGCTCTCACTGCGCCCTCTACTGGACCAAGTGGTAATTACTTCAGATGGTCTGAGGCGCTTTCTAAACTATAATTTGACCTCAAACTGGGTTTTAAGGTTCAAGTTTGAATTTAACCCCCCAAGTATGAATGCATATCTGAATTTCAGATAGAAGTTTGGTGCAGATTATCACACTCATTTATTTTTCTTCTCTATTGTAAGAGCTACACATAATTTGTTTCACCACAATTTCACCACAAGTCCTTGTTTGTCTTCAGGGTCTCTTCAATCGTTTAGTGTCACTGACAGAGGAGGCAAGGAAAGCCTACAAAGACATGGTGTCAGCTCTGGAGCAAGAACAGGCCGAGGAGGCACTGAAAAATGACAAGAAGGTCCCACACCACATGGGACATTCACGTAACCACTCTGCTGCTTCTGCCATCTCCTTCTGCTCCATCTTTTCTGAACCCATCTCAGAAGTAAATGAAAATGAGCACGGTAAGCTTACCTTCTTCTTTATGATTCTATATCTAATCTGTGGTGAAATACTTTTGCCTTTTTTAATTGTAAAGCATATTAGGTATTTAAATATGTGGTCTGAGACTCATTGTTTTCTTTCTTTTTTTCTCAAATACTTAATTTATTCTTAATTTTTCATATAAAAATGTACCTGAATCCAAATAGAAAATGAAAATATATTGAATAGCCACTAGGGGGTGACTCTTGTTGGTTGCAAAATGAAGTTAGTTTGAATGGTCTATGGAAAAATGTTCTACTTACCGCTTGATCTCAATCGCTAGTTTAAGGTCTTCAAAAGAACACCATATTAGTTTTGTAGATAAGAGGAAACTATAAGGTATAACATGACACATATGAGTGGATACCAGTGTGATAAGGCACACACTTTGCCACTTGCCAGCAGTTGCCACTTGATCTTGTTTAGATTTTTCTTAAATCTTAACCTGGAAAGTAAAGCTACAGAACTTGAATTAATATATTTTTCTATGTTTCATCACTGACTATATAACCTTACTGTTTTTAATTCCTCTAGAAACCAACTGGAGGAATATGGTGGAGACTTGTGATTCTCTAGAGCCTGTAGAGGTAGAGCAGAGTCGCCCTGCGACTAACCCTAACCCTTCCACAGCTGCACAGAAAGACACTGAAGCACCACCAGCCACAGCCACCACAACAACCACAGCCACCACCACCACCACCACCACAAACCCCACCACTGCTGCTCAGTCTGGATCCACTGCTCTCCAGTCCAGAGCTGGACCTTCTACACAGGGCAGTGGAGAGAAAGACGAGGTCCGTGCTGACGACCGGCTGGAGCTGGCCTCACAGCAGAGCACAGAAACGGGCTCGTTGGACGGAAGCTGCAGGGGTCCGCTCAACAGCTCCATCACCTCCACCACCTCCACGCTTGTCCCCGGGATGTTGGAAGAGGCAGAGGAGGAGGACGAAGAGGAAGAGGACTACACTCCTGCACCCATTTCTCTGGAGGTGCCCACCCTCAGCAGCCGCATTGAATCCTGGGTGTCAAAGACCCTGGAAAACCTGCAACTGGGGAAGAGCCAGGAAAGTACAGAAGATGAGGAGGAGGAGGAAGAGGAAGAAGAGGAGGATGAAGAAGAGGAGAGGGGGCAGAGTGAAGACGAGGAGGACATCGAGTCTGCCGGCATCACAGAGACGGGGAAGAAGGGAGAAGAGCAAGTGGAGGCGAAGAAGGTCATTGGTTGAAATCACTTCCAACTCCTCCCTCTTTTCTTTTTTTTTTTTTTTTACATGTACTCATTCGCTCACTTCTCTGGCTCTCACTCATCCGTCTTCAAAGCAGCCAGCAGCTTTTCTTATTCGTCTTTAACCCCTGACACTACACATAATCTCAGGTATCCAACCCACTGACCAACACTCACACACACCACGCATTAACGCATCCTGAAGTAACCAACGACCAACTCTCAAACACACAGTCCAACCGACAAGTCGCGCATTTTGATTGGATGAGACTCTTCCTCGACCTCATTAACCTGCTACACTTGAAATCATGGGAACGTTTACGATTTCCCTCCTCGGAAAAAACTGAACTCTTCTTAAGAGTCGGGGGAATTTTCTTAGGAGCAAGCGATGAGCAGTGATGATGAGAGATGATATTAAACTGCTGTTTAAAGGAAAGTCCACTCCCATCTTACTTCATAGGGATTAGCTGATATTAGCCAGGGATGTCCCCATACACACCTCTCATCACCTTTTCTTTTTAAACCTGATCAGAGATGAACGCTCGTCTCCCATCATTTATTTCAGCTCTAGGCTACTTTTCTTTCACAGTCATATTTACCCGTGTTTGACCAGTTAACTCTCTCACACACACACACACACACACACACAGGTTTGTGCAGCTTTTCTTCTTAGGACTCAACAAAGCCTTACCTATAACAATCCAACCTTTACCCTAACCCTAACCAGAATTCAAATCTGAGCTCTAAACCTAACCAGTTCCTCAGAAATGAGGTTCTGCCTCAGTAGGACCAGGTTTTGGTCTCCACGACCAGGTTCTGGTTCTGACAATGTCAGTGTTTATGCCAGAAAAGATCACAGAGAAGTTAAAAAAAAAAAAGAAGCACACACTCTCTTTCATACACAACGTATTACCACAATTAGGGAGCTCTGACTCGTGGAGTTTGCAGCACTCGTACAGAATGTTAACAAATATGTTCTGAAGTGACGGTGTGGGTCAGCGGGTCAGCGTGCCCACGGTTGGTGTAGTACGCTGACCCTCTGTTCTCTAGGCTATAGACGGTTGCAAATCAGGACTCCGTAATGGCATAAAAAAGCTGAGCGGGACATCCCCTAATATTCAGTATTGGTATATTCAGGGCCCACGGTTGGTGTAGTGGTTAGCACTCTTGCCTTTGCAGCAAGAAGACCCGGGTTCCTGGGTTCGAGCCCCGTTTGGAAGATGATGTTCCAGTTTTGGAACATCTTCGGAACAAGGGCCTTTCTGCAAGGAGTTTGCATGTTCTCCCCGTGTGTGCGTGGGTTTCCTCCGGGTTCTCCGGCTTCCTCCCACAGTCCAAAAACATGCGATATGGGGATTAGGTGAATTGGTCACTCTAAATTGACCGTAGGTGTGAGAGAGTGTGAGTGAATGGTTGTTTGTCTCTATATGTGGCCCTGTGATGGACTGGCGAACTGTCCAGGGTGTACCCCGCCTATCGCCCAATGAGATAGGCACAGCACCCCCCTGCGACCCTCTGGTGGAGGATAAAGTGGTAGATAATGGATGGATGGATGGATGGTATCAGTCTGACTCTGATCCAGTACTGAGATCAGAAAAAGAAAAATGTCCTAAAGTCCTAAACGGTCTTAAAAACCTAAAACAATCCTGCCGCGTGGACTCATTTTAAAAGACAAAAGAAGAGAAAGGACAAAAAAATGTAAGTTTAATTTAGTTGTTTAAAAAAAACAAAAAAAAACGTCATTCTGATACCAGTATGGATTCATCCCTGTTTTTCCATTCATAGCCCTGCAAGGTTTACAGCTTTGCAAGTACTTGTGTATGCCTGTGTGTGTGTGAGAGAGAGAGTGCGCTCATGAGTGTGTGTGTACACTGGCACATGTAGATTGCATTCATTTTGCTGTGTTCTTTGGCTTTATTTTGTGTGTGTGCCGTTTTTCCACCTCACTGAGGGAAGCAGAGACAGACGTGCATTTCTCTATGACTTACTGCTCGCTTGGTGTTTAGGTTTCCTCACAGAAAATGACTACAGTGTCGGGGGTTCTTCTGATTCTTCTGTCTCTCCAACAAAACCACTCCCACCCATCAGTGTTTGATTTTCTTCTTCATATTTTTTCCTGTATTCAGACGATTGAAACTTCTAAGAAGCAAAACAAGCTTTGTGTATATAACCTCGTCTCTCTGGTTCTACTACAGTGTGTTAATGGTGTGTGTGTGTGTGTGTTTGTGTGTACGTGTGTCATTGATTTGCCTGTGTGTGAAACTGTTTTGGGGTTTATTCGTCTGACTGGACTCGTCCTCAGTTTCCCCCACATGCTCTCTGTGCTTCATATAAAAAAGTGCTCCTGTTCTCTCTGGTGGTGTTTGTTTGGACTAATTTTCTCCGGATTATCAGATTCGTCACCAACATTGAGGATCTGTTGTCAGTGAGTCTGTCTGTGCAGAAAAATATGTAAAGGTTTTTGGTAGATGTACAGTTCGTAGTACTGGAGTACGTCGCTGCATTGTGAAACAACTGGGAAACTAGTCTAGAAACTAATCTTACAAATTGTTCTTTTTTTTAGCAGTATTGACTCCCATCTCCTTATATTTATAAAAAGAAACAAAAGTGATTCAAACTGCAGTGCATAACGTTTAAACAAATCCTTAGTGGGAGCTTTGGAAGCGTTAGCCATCTCAAAATATCAGATCTCATTTTGTGTAACAGCGATTCTAAAGCGTGTTTGGATAACTGCTTCTTGTCTCCACCCACCTCTGTGCTGCAGCTGCATACTCGCAAACGCTCCCTCAGTCAGTTCTGATAGTGTTTGCTTGACAAGAGCCTTTTTCCAGATGAAAGAGGCAGCATTCATTGTTTCTGTTCACGAAGACCAAACAGATAATAATAATACAATAATAAAGTAAAACAATAATAACGGCAAAACAAAATGTATGTACTGCAGCTTTAAGTCAGATTAACTTTTAAATTTAAAAGTGCCCGAGTCGACAAAAACATCAGGCATTGTTTGGTTTGGGCTGAAAAGAATCTGCTGAGAAGCTCTCTGTCTCTCCCAACAGTTAGTTTTTTTCTCCACAAAATAATTAATGATGAACCCTTGTAAATAAAAGTGTACAAAAATAGATTTTGCATTGTATTAAAAAAACAAAACAAATTAAAATTAAAAAAAAATACAATCATCCTTTTCTTAAAGCCATTTGATAGTTTTGACATTTAAACCGTTGGAATCCAATTTGATAATGGTTATCTGATAGTGAAGGTTCCAGCCGGTCTACGAGGTTCATACTCGGGGATCCTGAAAGTATTGTGATGGACGCTGCGCTGCGTGGAGGCTTTTTGTTGATATGACTTCCATCAAAGTGTTTTTTGAAGTATGTTCATTGACATCAAGTGTTGTGGTTTTTTTGCACTATGTAAATATAGTACTGGTAAAAGGTCTTGTTACTAATGTGAACAACAAAAACGAAACAAAAAAACGGTTCAATGAAGTACTTTTTTTTTTCTTCTTTTTTTTTCTCCAGCGTGTTCCTCGTCTTTGTATGGATATTTAAGACCGTCTCCTTCAGACTGTGCATCACTAGCAACGTTGTTAGAAGCTGTTTCCTCATAATCCTGTTATCACTCTCTAATCTGTATGAGCAGAGGATTAACATCATTAAAATGTTGTTTAAGTAAACAATTGGAATAGCGTCTCATCCTTTGTACACAAGTTAGTATTTCATGGACAAAATGATGCATTTGCTTACCTTCATATTGACTAATCTTCAATATGATTATGGTTTCTCAAACTGTGGCTTCTTCTGGTGGTACTTGGAATAAAAAGTTTGAGAAACACTGAACTAGAGAAAACACTAATTTGCAAGGTCAACAATTATTTTTATGTTGGGTTTTTTTTTCCTGAATCTGGATCGAATAATTTCTTAACTTTGACCATAACCAGCACCCACTGCTCTGATAGACTCGTATTGTCCTTCCACTCCTCCTTTACTGGCAGCTACAACTTTCTAGGTGGCAAAGAAACCCAAAAACATTAAGAGTCTTCGCTCTCCCTCAGAAAATAAATAAATAAGAATAACTACAGGCCGAGTATCACAGAATCTTCCTGTGTGAACCAAACACACCACATGTCCTAGGTACTGGGCCAGGACAGGTCAAAATAAAAAGAGAATCAGACGTGGTCACAAATAAAGTGTGTGACGTTATCAAGTGAGATTTTCAGAGATGGACAGAATTGACCTGGGGTCACGTAGAAGTGTGTCTGTCTGTTCATCTGATGAGTAGATGGATGGATTATGAAGGTGTGTGTGTGTGTGTGGGGGGGGGGGGTGACTGAATCAATCCCTGTAGATACATTTGGGAATTTATTCATTTCTGGAGGGAAACAAAGTAAAAAAAAAAATTTAAAAAGTGTAATGTGCAGCAGTAAAGTGAGTGTTTTTGGACCATTCTGTGCCATCTTTTGTGGGGAAAATCCCAGTGGATCAGTAGTTTATTTATTTATTATTGTTTTATTTATTGTTTGCGCTTTAATAAAACATTACAAACAAAGAGTATATCACAACACAAAAAAATACAATAGATAATATAGGACTACAATAAGTCATAGAGGTTAGAAACCCTGGGAGGGCTTATCGAGAACCTCACCATTAAAATAAATACGTTAAATTAAATCTATCTTATATATATACTGTATTTTTTTTTTTAAACGAGTTTGTCGTTCCGATGCTCGGTTTGAGTCACTGATTGACTGATTAGATATTTGCTTTAACAAACTGTGGCTCAGCTCATTAGGATCCAGTTCAGTCTTTGCCCTCAGCAACAGCTTCCTCTCCTCTCGGGGCTTCACATTAAATAAATAAAATAATATTAATTCAATATAGTATATACTATGCAATATTATAGAGAGAAGTGAAACACAACAGTTCACACAATGAGCATAGACTAGGCATCAGTGTAGAAGGAGAAAAAAGTACATTTTAAAGGAAAGAACATCTCAAACAGGACCAGACTCGGGATGTGCCTCGACCGGTTAGGGTGAAAGGAAAAATGGGGGACAGGGGAGAGGAAGGGGGGAGAGAAAGGACAAGAGGTTAAGTGAGGTAGAGAGAGGAGAGAGACCAGGAGCAGAAATATAACAGTTGGATCAAGTTATAAGTCGATATTACATATTATTACATAATTACATAATTACATAATTATTACATAATTGTGAATTTCTCTGTGAGATGAATAAAGTATCTATCTATCTATCTATCTATCTATCTATCTATCTATCTATCTATCTATCTATCTATCTATCTATCTATCTATCTATCTATCTATCTATCTATCTATCTATCTCGAGTAGAAGTACCTAATAAAATGGCAGTGAGTATATTGTGGGCCCACATTGCAGTTCCACTGAATGGCCACAGGGAGGCGACAAAGCTCATTGTTTCATGCATCTCATCTTTTCATAGTCACATGAAGCAGGTCTTTTTACATGGACACTTTTGTGATAATACATGTCAGTTCAAGTCTGAAATGACCTCTGTACTATTCCCGATTCTTGTACGTATGTGCTAATGTGGACACTTTGTTTTTATTTTAATCAGGAATAATGTGCAGGATGTAAAACATGTTTGCTATCGCGAGGAAATGCAAAGATGTTCCAATAGGTCTCCTTCCTCTTGCAGGTCCTTTGAATATGACCTGGCAAACGGATTTACAGTCGACTGAATAAGTCTGATTTTAATACAAATAGAAATAATTACTCGTTTAACATGTTTTCAAGGGGGGGAGGGGGAGAGGGGGAGAGAAATGGAGCACTCATGAAGTGTACTGGCTCTACTTCAGTGTATTAAAAGTGTGTGTGTGTGTGTGTGCAGCATGAGTCACCCTGCCCGTCTGTGATTGGATGTTAGTCTGTGGGTGAGGGAGGGGGGTGAGGAGGGTGAGGGGGGGGGGGGTGCGTGTGTCAATCTCTCTCCACTCCATTCACACATTGAGCTGCATGCACCTTCACAGACAGACAGAGGGAGTGAGCGAGAGCCTCTCATTCATAAAAAAGAGAGAGAGAGAGAGAGGGAGGGAGGGAGGGAGGGAGGGAGGGAGGGGGAGAGAGAAAGTTCATTCATAAAAGCTGCACAATTGTGCTCTGCCTCACAGAGAGAAGACAAGTGGATGTGGAGGAGAAGCAAGAGATCTGATGTGGAAACTGTCTGAGGAAAAGTGTCATGTCCTCAGCATGAGTGGATCGGACCAGACTGGACTCTAGGCTGCACACAGGACGTCCACTGTCACACGCTGGTGAGTACGAGCTGCTGTGAAGACGAAGAAGAAGAAGAAGAAGAAGACGATGTGATCCAGATCAGATGATTCACCAGAGCCATCGTTGTACGTCTCTGTGTGGTTGTGTGTGTGTGAGACAGTTTGTCCTGTTCTTGTGTCTGTTTCCTCGATGATGAGGTTATAACCGCAGACTTGGATGTTGGGGCGTGGTGGCTCAGTGGTAGAGCGGGTGGTCTTTCAGATGGAGGGGTTGTTGTTTGATCCCTGGCTCTACGCTACACTCAAAAAGGGTTCTTTTACAAGAGCTTCTACCTGGAACCATTTGCTTCGAGGGTTCTTGGTAACACTGAGGGTTCCAGGTGGACGTGAACATGCTGATGTGTGTTTTACAATTTGCAATTAATATTGAAGACAGAAAAATGAAAGACGTGATAATAACGTTGATAACTGTGTGTTAAATGTCATTTAATTTAATTTAATGTTATATAGAACATATAATAATGAACAAATGTCATATTATTAATTTTATAAAAACAAATTTAGTCTTATATTCCGTTCATACTATATAACATACTATAACAGTATATAACATCAGTATATAACATACTATAACTGTATATAACATCAGTATATAACATACTATAACAGTATATAACATCATCATATAACATAATATAACTGTATATAACATCAGTATATAACATACTATAACTGTATATAACACCAGTATATAACAGTATATAACATCAGTATATAACATAATATAACTCTATAACATCAGTATATAACATAACATACTATAACAGTATATAACATAACATACTATAACAGTATATAACATCAGTATAAAACATACTATACCAGAATATAAAATACTATCACAAGTGTATAACATACAATAACAGTATATAACATACTATTACAAGTATATAACAGTATATAATATAGTATATAACATACTATTACAAGTATATAACAGTATATAATATAGTATATAACATACTATAACAAGTATGCAACATGCTATAACAGTGTATAATATACCATAACAGTATATAATACACTATAACAGTATATAACATCAGTATGTAACATAATATAACTGTATATAACAGCAGTATATAACATAACATACTATAACAGTATGTAACATCAGAATATAAAATACTATCACAAGTGTATAACATACTTTAACAGTATACAACATACTATAACAGTATGCTGTATAACATACTATAATAACGATATAACATACAATAACAGTATAAAACATACTATAACAAGTATATAACAGTATATAATATAGTATATAACATACTATAACAAGTATGCAACATACAATAACAGTATATAACATACTATTACAAGTATATAACAGTATATACTATAGTATATAACATACTATAACAAGTATGCAACATGCTATAACAGTATATAACATACTATAACAGTATATAACGCACTATAACTGTATATAGCATCAGTATGCAACAAACTATAACAAATATATAACAGTATATAACATACAATAGCAATGTCTGACACTTCTGCAGTAAAAGTATATACAGTATATAATTGTACTGGTACTCTTTGATCTTCTCCTTGCAGGAATGCTGAAACGCACCAAATACAGTCGCCTGCGCAACGATTCCCTGGCGTCTCTGGAGGATCAGCCTCCAAAGATGCCGCCCCAGAAGATGGAACTGGACTTTGACTCTGATCTGACGCCTTCATCACACCACGGCTCGTCCACGCTGAGGGACTTCATCCCCCGTGTGGCCAACATCCGACTCCAAGGTCCCGTTCCCCTGCGTGGCCTGACGACACACAGACACACAGCCGGGGACAGACCCAAGGGTGGACACACGGACAGATGCTGTGCGGGGACAGAGTGGGGGACGGGACGTGATCAGAGGATTTGTGGTCAGCCTTGCCTTCACGTGCCGCTGTGTGCAGGTCACCAGAGCCTCACTCACGTGGCTCTGTGCTGCACGAGGAGACCCATCACCCTGCATCGCATGACGAGCCTCCCCTGGACCCCCGGGTGTCCTCCCTGCTGCTCGCAGGACACGTGTGATGCAGGCGTGAGACGAGCAAACAGAGCGGTTCACCATGACATCAAGGTACAAACACTTTCATCACAACAGTGCGTGAATACACACGAAGTGAGAGAGTGAAACTTTGACTGAAACGATTGCATTGACTTACATTTGTTTCCTGGAGACTTATTTTTGTCCCCATAAGGAACACATGTCCCCATAATGTGACTGTGTGAACAGATTTAGGTCCCGGTTAGGACACTGCATTGATTTATATTCATGTGAACAGCCTTAAAAAAACATTATACTTAAGCTCACCCATGACAAGTTAATGCCTAACCTTTACCTAACCACAAATCAAACCTTAAAGGTGAAGTAAGTAGTTTATAGTGACATCTAGAGGAGAGGCTGAAATTTACAACAAAGAACTGCTGCTCTGCTCACCCCCTCCCTTCCCTGAGCGCTATATCGCGGTATCCGCGGCCGTAGCAGACGAAGCGGAGAGAGAGGAGGCGGGACTTCCGCTACATGTAAAGCGACGCTTGAGTTGTTCTCTCGCGTTTGTCCTTACAGGCTCCGGTAGAAACATGGCGTCTCTCTGCTAACAGTGGCTATGCAACCGCGGCCCGCGACCGTGTTATTTTACATGACTTTTTGAAACACTACGAAAATGAAACAAAAACTATTATACAGCGACTAGACAATGCAGGAAAAGTGGATTTTGGGTTATATAAACCCATAAATACTACACAGTGTCCCTTTAACTCAAAACTTAACCAGTTCCTCAGACATGAGGTTCTGCCTCATTAGGACCAGGTTTTAGTCTCCATGAAGACTACTCTACAGCAGTGATTTCCATTTATTTGGACATCCTAATAACATAGTGTTATCCCCTTATTTCAACCTTAAAACTGAACCTTAACCCCTCAAAAAGCCCTTTAAATACACACACAGGTTTGTGCAGCTATTCTTGTCAGGACATTGGACTGACTTCCATTTATCCCGGCGGCTTAAAACAAAACCTAAAACCTGAACCGCACTCGTTTAAAGCCTCAACATCACCACAATTCAAATCTTACATCCAGCACTGACTACATTAACTTAGAAATGAGGTTATGTGTCATTAGAACCAGACTTTGGTTCTGAGGACAGGACAGGTCCAAAACAAGCTCAGTGTTTGTCCCTGAAAAAAGGTCCTAAAGGGGAAACAAATCCAAGTACACACACACACACATGCACCCCCCCCCCCCCCCCCCACACACACACGCACACGCTCACACACTCCTGTCTTCTTCCTGTGTTCACTTCTCACCATTACACTCACTTTCATACGTTCACCCTCCCACTCAGACTGAGCTTCCTGTGTAGGCAGTAGTGACTCATCCTGGCTTTCTGCTCTTCTCTACGTCTACTCTGCTCGCTTGAGCGTGTGTGTGTGTGTGTGTGTGTGTGTGTGTGTGTGTGTGTGTGTGTGTGTGTGTGTGTGTGTGTGTGTGTGTGTGTATCCGGTATTGGTCCATCCGATCCTCTAACCGGAGCTGTGTGTGTGCATGAGTGATCAGGAGCAGGGGCCCGCGAGCTGATGGGAATGAGAACGGACATAGTGACTGTCCTCAATAAACACACACACACGCACACGCACACACATATTCTTGTACTTGCTGCATACTGAGGACCAGGTTGCTGAGGCCCAGCATTTCCACTTTATAAATATCTACTTTATGAATTACATCTATAAAGAACTACTGGGTGTAGTACCATAAAATGTCTGCAGGTGGAGCCCCAGAGCAAAATGTGTGTGGAAAAAAACACAAGGGCTGAAAAACGGGTTTTTATACCAAATTGAGGACCTTAAAAACAGAGGAACCTAAGTAAGTGATTTGAATGAAAACAAAGTGAGGACCGGTCAAAATGTCCTCACTTCGTAAAAATGACCTCACTTTGTTGGTTAAAAACCCTCACTGGTCCTCAGTATGCCGCAAGTACAAGAACACACACACACACACACACGCATGCACGCGCGCGCACGCACGCACGCACGCACACACACACACACACACACACACACACACACACACACACACACACACACACACACACACACACATATATGCACACATGTATAGATTAAAGTCTGGTCTGCCTCCAGCCTGAAAAGCAGCTACAGTTGAAGCTCATGCAGAATAGAAATGTGATCTGTTGTACAGCCACTCTTACTGCACATGTTGGGCCTTTAAGACGTTTTTACACTGACTGTTTCTAAACGTGAATTATTTAACACTTTTAAATCACTAAAGAACTGCCGTGTGTGTGTGTGTTTTGTTGTGTATCTTTAGTACATGGGCAGCGTGGAGGTGACCCAGTCCATGAGGAACCTGGACTTTGAGACGAGGATGCAAGTCACACGGTAGGATGTCCTTCAGTTTCCACAGTATTCATATACATACATACATATATATATATATGTGTGTAACTGGGTTTTTGTTCCTTATGTTCTTAAACTTTTGTTCAAACAGCTTTCACACATAAGACGCAGCTCAAAGACAAATTGTAGAAACCATAATGAACCGCATAAATAAAGATGAAGTGCAGGAATAGACAAATAAGAATATAGCCATGAAAATTCTGCAGGATGATATATGTTTTTTTTTTTAGATTTTTTTTTTAATATATTATATTAAATAAAAAAAATCTAAAAAAAAAAAATTCAATAAAATGGAAAATTAAAAAAAAGATGTATATGTAAAAGGCAAAAAGAGAGGCAAATTTTCCGCTGTGTCACAAAAACTCTTTGTCTGTCATTAAAAATAAGACACAGAAAAATAACTGAAAACCAACAATAAACTGATTTATTGATTAAATCAGATAAAATAAAGACCAGGATATTTTCTTTTGGCAGAATTGAAGATGAAATAAATATTTAATTGTCTTCTTTCTTATAGTTCCCCCGTCTCTCTTGCAGATGAATACTATTACACAATCTCATACTTTGAGTCCTAATGCACTTGCACCACACTTTAGATAATAATAATAATACATTTTATTTAGAGGCGCCTTTCTCGGCACTCAAGGACATCGTACAGAAATACAAATACAATATACATTTAAAAAGAAAACAGCAACAAGATTAAAAAAAAAAAAAAAAAAAATGGTGGAATAGGCAGTTTTAAACAGATGTTTTTTTGAGTTGTGATTTGAATTGTGGGAATGAATCAATGATCATGTGCTTTCATTCGTGTAGATCACTCTCTGTACTTTTAAGTCAGGACTCAAACGACCATCTAGAGTGTGCTGTGTGCTGTGCAACCTTTTTCACAACGTTCTCTTTTGGTTGCCTTAACATTCTCCTAACGTTACTTTTGTCACAACCTTTAGGGAACCTTTTAGGGAACCTCTAGAACAGGGGTCTGCAACCTTTAGAATGAAAAGAGCCATTTTATCACTTCTCCACCCAAATACAATTAATCTGGAGCCACAAAAAACGTTGAATCTTAAAATTAAGTTAATATCATGTATAAAGTTTTACACATACACTATATTTAAAGAACTACAGTTTGTCCCATGTATGACATTTTAGAACTACAAAAAGAAAACTCTTCAATAGACTTTGAAATGAAATAAAATGATTTTATGTAGTTTATTACATACGTACCATATTTTCCACACTATAAGGTGCACTTAAAAGCCTTTAATTTTCTCAAAAAACGACAGTGCGCCTTATAATCCGGAGCGCCTTATATAAGGATTAATTGGTAAAGTTTGACTTTATCTGTTTTGTTGACATTCCCTATAGCACAGCTCCATCTAGTGGATGCATAACGCAACCCCAGTCAAACGTTTGACTGCAATATCTTCTATTTTATGCGCCTTATAATCCGGTGCGCCCTAAATATGAAAACAGTTCTAAAATAGGACATTCGTTGAAGGTGCGCCTTATAGTGCGGAAAATACGGTACTTGGATCTAAAAATGCACAGGACTCTATTACTTTAATGTAATGGCTTTCAGGGAGGTTTTTAAATATCAAAACACTTTTATATGCAACTTTATCTCTACAATAAAGTGTCAAATAATATGAAAATAAAATGGGAAATAAAACCATTGTTTTTTTTTTCTTCAAAGCAACAACGAGCCACTGCAGAGTGGCTCAAGAGCCACATGAGGCTCTGGAGCCGCAGGTTGCAGACCTTCTGCTCTAGAACATATTTTAGGTTACATTAAAAGTCAGACTATTTTAAAAAGTAAGTGTTGGAGTGGACAGTATCAGCTTAAAACGGTAGATATTGCAAACCACAAGATTTGTTTGTTTTCATATGGAGGTATAAGTGGTGGGCCACATGAAAAGGACTGTCGGACCACATGTGGCCT